>NW_016811031.1:0-803 GCF_001698545.2 Rhinopithecus bieti | reverse complement strand
GTACAAGCTTAGTTTGATTTAGGAGACAACCCAGATCTTTCTAAGCATTGTAAAACAGACTCTGCCCTCTCAGCAGTCATGCCAAGCAAGTTTTAAAGTGATAATTCATTAAAATCAGAGACAAACCCCTGAGGAACACTCAAATGTAACTTCTAAATGCCCTATCTACCATCCTCATTTAGAACCACCAGCAGCCATTCATCAGCTTGTCTTGTTGTGCCACTAAAGAAACCCCCAACTTCACTGTTGCCCCTGCAGGAAATACTCAATATACATGATACTAGAAGAGTACAAGTTTTCTTCTCATTGCAGGGACTTAGACAAATCACAAAAATATAAGCAAATGTCCTCTGATGACCTCGGTGGATATACAGTGACATTTCAAAATCTAACTCAGATATTTAAACATATCTGAAGAGATAATACATCACTCCTAAACCAACCCTCACTGTTGTCCTAAAGCGGGCAGCTTTACGGAGAGCAGATATATCCATGGAGGAACCACATGTCTTTCTTAAAATCTTGAAAATGGGAGGGTGAAAAGGAAAAAAAACATTGTTGAACAGGTAACAGAATTCTTCCTCCTAATAGGAAGAAATTCAGTGCTGAAAACCCAATTGGAATCTTAGTGATCCTATAGAGGAGTGAGAAAAAATTATCTAATGAGTGTACTGGAAGGCTTATAAGGGAACAGGACGAAACTTCTTAATTATTCTAAACTACTCATAATAGATTAAAACCACACAAAAGTTATTAAGCCCTTTGTAAAACCCGAGAAAGGATGTAGTGAAACACATTCTTCT
>NW_016811030.1:0-804 GCF_001698545.2 Rhinopithecus bieti | reverse complement strand
TTTCTGAGAAACTGCTTTGTCATGTGTGAATTCATCTCACAGAGTTACACCATTATTTTCATGGTACAGTTTGGCAGCACTACTTTTGAGGAATCTGAGAGGGGATATTTTGGATTGCATTGAAGCCTATGGTGACAAAGCAAATATCATGAGATAAAAACTAGAAAGAAGATTTCTGAGAAACTTATTTGTGATGTGTGAATTCACCTCACAAGGTTACACGTTTCTTTTCATGGAGCAGTTTGTTATCACTGTTTTTGTGGAATATTCAAGGGGATATTTGGGAGCACATTGGGGCCTATGGTGAAAAAGGAAATATCCTCAGATAAAAACGAGAAAGAAGTTTTCTGAGAAACTAGTTTATGATGTGTTAATTCATCTCACGGAATTAAACAATTCCTTTCATGGATCAATTTGGTAGCATTGATATTCAGGAATCTGAGAAGGAATATTTTGGTTCACATAGAAGCCTATGGTGACAAAGGAAATATCCTCAGATAAAAACTAGAAATAGACTTTCTGAGAAAGTTCTTTGTGATGTGTGAATTCATCTCATGGAGTTACACCTTTCTTTTCATGGAGCATCTTGCTAACTTTGTTTTCATGGAATCTGCAAAGGGATGTTTGGGAGTGTATTGAGGCCTATAGTTAAAAGGGAAATATCTTCAGATGAAAACTAGAAAGAAGTTTTCTGAGAAATTTCTCTGTGATGTGTGATTTATTCTAACAGAGTTACGCTGTTCTTTTCATTGAGTAGTTTGCTAACACTGTTTTCTGGGAATCTGCAATGGGATATTTCGGAGT
>NW_016811029.1:0-2299 GCF_001698545.2 Rhinopithecus bieti | reverse complement strand
GTTATACAGTTCATAGTGAAAATTTGAGATGAGTGACAGAATAAAATAATATGGTTGCAGGCAAAATGATAAATATGTGTAAGATGTTTTTGAATAGACAAAGCCTATTTTAGGAGTGATGAATTGTAGCAATTTATTGTAAAATGATAGATGTTTGAAATAGGGTGGTAGTGGTAGGAATTCAAAGGAAGGGATAGAAGTGAAACATTATGAAGGATAAATAGGCAGTATGTGGTGAAATGGCTTTGAGAGGTGAGAGAGAGAAGACTCTTCAGGACAAGTGCAATATTTCAACCTGCTTAGGATAATAAAGCTAATAAAGATAGAGACAGCTTGTTTAGGGGCTGGGATAAAAGGTTTCAATCCAGGCTTTTTTGGTTGGTTTTTGTTTTTTTCATTTTATTTTTTTACTTTTATTTAGAAGTAAGAAAAGTTGCAAGAATGAAAAGAGTCCACATAACAAATACCTTTACCCATATTCACCTGTTGCTAATATTTTACATTTGCTTTATAATTTATTCTAGCTACCTATGCATATATATGTATAATATTTTTTGAGCAATTTGAGGCTAAATTACATTTATCATGATTCTATACCCCCAAACACTTCAGTGTGGTATTTCCAAGAAAGGGGATATTCTATTATATAACCTTAGTAGAGTTGTCAACTTTAGTAAATTTGATTGAATACTTCTATCTGATCTACCATTTATATGCCAGTTTTGTCAGCTGGCTCAAAGATACAATAGTGTTGTTTATAGCACTTTTTCCCTCCAGCACAGGATCCAGCATAGGATTAGGTATTGCCTTTAGTTGTCATGTTCCTTTAGTCTCCTTTAATCTGGAACATGTCTACAGCCTTTATCTTTTATGACTTTGACAGTTTTGAAGAATTTAAGCCCCTGACCTTGCTTTTTAAGAATTTGTCTGATATTTCCTTCTGATTAGAATCAGGTTATACCTTGTCATCCAGGTGATATTTTGTCCTTGAATTATCATATCTGCAGGCACAGGATGTCCATCTCCCACTCATGATGATGTAAATTTTGATCGCCAGGTCAAGGCATTGTCTAATTTTTCCTTTGTATAGGTACTGTTTTTCCTTTAAAAGCACTGAGTAATCAGTGGGAAACAAATAGCTTGCTCTTCATCACTACCCCCAGATTTATTATCTATTGATGATTCTTGTGTAGTCCAAACTTTATAAGATGAATGAAATATCATGATTTTCCATCTTTGACATTCCTTCCACATTCTCCTGTCAACAGTAGACATTTTCTAATAAGCAGGAGCTTTTTCTTCTCTCCATCCATATATGCATCTCTTACCAGTTTGTACTGGTCATGGAATCCACTGTTCTATTCAGTAGTTGATACTGTACCAAATCATTTTGGTGCATAAACTGTCTCAGATTTAGCCAGTATGTTCTTGTGTCATATCTCCACCATCTTTTTTTTAACACTTCCTTGATTTTTGGCATAAGTTATCCTAGGCACACCTTGTGCCTATTCTGACTAAGCTCTCAAATCATCCATTTTCCCAAGAAACCCCAGTTCTTTTTTAGTGGAAATAGTATTAAAGACCAAGTTCTGGGCATAGGTGTGCTCATTACTATTGAGATATCTTGGCTCTTGACTCTTTCAGTGAAGTGAACTTGGGGAAAAATACACACATACACACACATACACACACTCATACATGCATATATATACACACATATACACCTACATATGCATATATGCATATTTTAGAAATCATGAATTGATTCACTGATATCTCCAATTTTAATTCATTCCCATAAGTTTCTTACTTGCTCAATTCAGTTCTACATGGCTTCTGAATTTGAAATAATAAGGCAAAATGGTGGAGATGTTCAGCATGCAGTGGGGGAAGATAGAAAATCGAAATTCACATGACAGGGTGAAGCGTAGTGATTAAGATTAGGAAGTCATCCACACAGAGTAGGAGTAAATACATCTAGAGTTTGCCAAATCCAAAGGCAAGACTGTAAGAAAAAGATACTAAAAGAGAAAAGAGCAGAGGATGGCTCTGCATTTTGTGATACATTAAAAAGTTACAGTAGGAGAAGAAGGAGATAAGAATAGCCTGGGGAAAGAGATGTAGAGCATGAAGTCAAAGAAGTAGGGGAGCCAGTACTAGGGAGAGTCGTGGTGGTCAGGATTAGAAAGAATTCCAGCAGTCCAGTACTGCTGAGTGGTCAAGGAAAATTGAAGACCGAGACTGGGCCTTTGGATTTGATATTTGGTTACCAAAGGTTTTAAAATCTGGATTTAGGAAC
>NW_016811028.1:0-414 GCF_001698545.2 Rhinopithecus bieti | reverse complement strand
TGGCCGGGCGTGGTGGCTCATGCCTGTACTCCAAGCACTTTGGGAGGCCCAGACGGGCAGATCACCTGAGGTCAGGAGTTCAAGACCAGCCTAACGGTGAAACCCCATCTCTACTAAAAATACAAAAATTAGCTGGGCGTGGTGGCGGGCGCCTGTAATCCCAGCTACTTGGGAGGCTGAGGCAGGAGAATCGCTGGAACCTGGGAGGCGGAGGTTGCAGTGAGACGAAATCGCGCCACTGCACTCCAGCCTGGGCGGCAGAGCGAGACGCTCTCTCAAAAAGGTTTCCAAAAAAAGAAAAGAAAAAGAAAGGATTTCTGTCCGCACGGTACAAGGCCGGCAGGAGAGCGACCCCCGTGCCTGCTGGCAGACCGCTCAGGGCACTGCAACTGTCTAGGCAGGAAGCAAGAGGGG
>NW_016811027.1:0-2302 GCF_001698545.2 Rhinopithecus bieti | reverse complement strand
CCTTCTCCCTTTCCTTCCTTCTTTTTCTTTATAAAATAGAGATGGGAGGCCGGGCGTAGTGGCTCACGCCTATAATGCCAGCACTTTGGGAGGCCGAGATGGGTGGATCATCTGAGGTCGGGAGTTCAAGACCAGCCTGACCAACATGGAGAAACCCTGTCTCTACTAAAAATACAAAATTAGCCAGGCGTGGTGGTGCATGCCTGTAATCCCAGCTACTCGGGAGGCTGAGGCAGGAGAATAGCTTGAACCCAGGAGGTGGAGGTTGTGGTGAGCCGAGATCATGCCATTGCACTCCAGCCTGGGCAACAACAGCAAAACTCCATCTTAAAAAAAAAAAAAAAAAAAAAATCAGAGATAGGGTCTTGCTGTGTTGCCCAGGCTGGTCTCAAACTCCTGGGCTCAAGCGATCCTCCTGCCTTGGCCTCCCAAAGTGCTGGGAATACAGTGCGCCTGGTCTGACCTCTGACATCTAAGTCTCTTCACCACTATCTCTTGGGCTACTGGGGCTGTGACTGATACTATAACCAGTAGCCCATGCAGCTATTTAAATTAAAATTAAATAAAATTAAAGATTCTGTTTCTCAGGTACGTGAGCCACACTAGTGCTCAGTGGCCACGAGGTGTGTGGTCAGTAGCCACTTGTGGGCACTGGGTACCATATCGGATGGCGCAGATTTCCATCGAATAGAACATTTCCATCACTGGAAAGTTCTACTGGCCAGTGCTGCCTCCCCACCCTGAGTTTGGCCTCATGTCCCATCTCCTGACTGTTGGTGATTTTCTTCCCACCCTCCCAACCCCTCAGCCTCTTCTTCCTCCAAATTCCTCGTCTTCTGTGTCTTCTCCCCACTTTCCAAGACTTGGTTTCTCTTCTCTCCTCTTTCTTTTTTTTGACATGGAGTCCTGCTCTGTCACCCAGGAGTATCATGGCACTATCTCAGCTCACTGCAACCCCTGCCTCCCGGGTTCAAGCAATTCTTCTGGCCCAGTCCCCTAAGTAAGCTGGGATTACAGGTATTGGCCACCACACCCGGCTAATTTTTGTATTTTTAGTAGAGATGGGGTTTCACCGTGTTGGCCAGGCTGGTCTCGAACTCCTGACCTCAAGTAATCTGCCCGCCTCCACCTTCTGAAGTTCTGGGATTACAGGTGTGAGCCACCACGCCGGGCCGGTTTCTCTTCTCTTTCTGACATTTTGTGAGAGATACCAAAATGTCATCATCAAGAGCCTGAGATACTGGGCTGAGACTGACCTGGGTTCAAGTCCTAGCTCTGCTGCATTTCAGCTGTGTGACTTTGGGCAGGTCAGTTGACCCCTCGATACCTGTTTCCTCATTTGTGTAATGAATAGAGCAGTCTTTCTACCTACCTCACGCACTGTGAGGCTTCAATGAGATTGTGCACAAAATGCACAGGGTCTGGCTTGTTGTGGCCTCTCAGTAAACATTTGCTGGTGACATTAGCATCTTTCTACCTGGCTAACCCCTGGCTTCCTTTTTCCCTCAGTGTGAAGCCATTCTCACAGACACCGTTCTCCTTGTCACTGACTCCCCCATCTACTGACCTCCCAGGTAAGAGCCTGCACTCCACCCTCCCTCGTCTCCCCTCTCTCTCTTCGACCCCTGCTGCCTTTCCTTCAACCTTCCATCAATTGAGGGATACATTGTGGTTTTTGTTTGTTTGTTTGTTTTTTGAGATGAAGTCTCGCTCTGTCGCCAGGCTGAGTGCAATGGCACGATCTCAGCTCACTGCAACCTCCGCCTCCTGAGTTCAAGTGATACTCCTACCTCAGCCTCCTGAGTGGCTGGAATTACAGGCGCCCACCATCACACCCGGCTAATTTTTGTAGTTTTGGTAGAGATCAGGTTTCACTGTGTTGGCCAGGATGGTCTCAATCTCTTGATGTCGTGATCCACCCGCCTCAGCCTTCCAAAGTGCTGGGATTACAGGCATGAGCCACCGCGCCAGGCCAGTTGGAGGATACATTCTTACCGAAGCCCAGCTTTGAGGCAGGGTGTGTGTGTTGGAGGCGGGGGAGCAGGGAGGGGCTGGAGAGCTGAGTGGTGGAACTGGTGATGGTTAGGAAATTTTGGTCTTTGTAGCCACACACACTGGGTTTGTGTTCTGCCACTTACTAGCTTATGAGACATTGGGGAGGTGTGTTAGTCAAGATTCCTTCAGCTGCAAGTGATAGAAATCCAAATCAAGCCAGCTGAAGCAATATTTTAAAAAAGAAGAGGCCAGTGCAATGGCTCATGCCTGTAATCCCAGCACTTTGGGAGGCCAAGGCAGGTGGATC
>NW_016811026.1:0-1833 GCF_001698545.2 Rhinopithecus bieti | reverse complement strand
CACTATAGGCCTCATTGCACTCCCAAATATCCCTCGGCAGATCCCTCGAAAAGAGTGTTAGCCAACTGCTCCATGAAAGGAAAGATGTATTTCTGTGACATGAATTCACACGTCACAAAGAAATTTCTCAGAAAGCTTCTTTCTAGTTTTTATCTGAGGATATTTCCTTTGTCACTATAGGCCTCAATGCAATCCAAAATATCCTTTCTCAGATTGCCCAAAAACAGTTCTACCAAACTGATTTATGAAAAGAATCATGTAAATCTGTGAGATGAAGTAACATATCAAAAGAGGTTTCTCTGAAAGCTTCTTTCTAATTTTATATGAAAAGAATTGTGTAACTCTGTGAGATGAATTCACTCATCATAAAGCTGTTTCTCAGAAAGGTTCTTTCTAGTTTTAATCTGAGGATATTTCCTTTTTAACCATATTCCTCACTGCACTCCTGAATATGCCATTGTAGATCCCAGGAAAAAGTGTTAGAATACTTCTTAATGAAAGTAACGGTCTAATTCTGAGAGGTGAATTGACATATCACAAAGCAGTTTCACAGAAAGCTTTTTTTTGGTTTTTATCTGAGGATATTTCCTTTGTCACCATAGGCTTCAGTGTGCTCCCAAATATCCTATTGCAGATTCAATGAAAACAGTGTTATCAAACTGTTCAATGAAAAGAACGATGTAACTCTGAGATGAATTTACACATCACAAAGCAGTTTCTCAGAACCTTCTTTCTAATTTTTATCTGAGAATATTTTCTTTTTCACTATAAATGTGAATGCACTCCCAAATATCCCTTTACAGATTCCATGAAAACAGTGTAGCAAAGTATTACATGAAATGAGATGTTTGACTCTGTGAGATGAATTCACACATCACAAAGTACTTTATCAGAAAATTATTTCTAGTTTTATCTGATTTTATTTCCTTTGTCACCAGCGGCTTCAACATGATCCAAAATATCCATTCTCATATCCCCAAAAACAGTGCTACCAAAGAGATCCATGAAAAGAATCGTGTATCTCTGTGAGATGAATTGAACACATCACAAAGCATGTTCTCAGAAAGCTTCTCTCTAATTTTTATGTGAGGCTATTTCCTTTGTCACCATAAGCTTTAATGCACTCTGAAATACCATATTGCAGATTGCAAGCAAACAGGGTTATCAAACAGCTAAGTGAAAAGAACAATGTAACTCTGTGATATGAATTCACACATCACAACGCAGTTTCTCAGAAAGCTTATTTCTAATTTTTATATGAGAATATTTCCTTTTTCACCATAGGCCTCAATGTGTGCCAGAATATCCCCTTGCAGATTACACGAAAACAGTTTGAGCAAGCCTCTCCAAGAAAAGAAAGGTGTAACTCTGTGAGATGAATTAACAAATCACAAAGCTGTTTCTCAGAAAGCTTCTTTCTAGTTTTTGACTAAGGATATTTCCTTTGTCACCATAAGCCTCAATGCACTCCAAAGTATTCCAATGCAGATTCCAAGAAAACAGTGTTAGCAAACTACTCAATTAAAGGAACAGTGAAACTCTGTGAGATGAATTCACACATCGCAAGGCAGTTTATCAGAAAGCTTCTTTTGCTTTTATCTATGGATGTTTCCTTTGTCACCACAGTCTTCAATGTGCTTCCAAATATCCTATTGCAGATTGCACGAAAACCGTGGTAGCAAACTGCTCCATAGAAAGAAAAGTGTAACACTGTGAGATGAATTCACACATTACAAAGAACTTTCTTCAGAAAACTTCTTTCTGTTTTATCTAATGATATTTCCTTTTCAACATAGGCTTCAATGTGATCCAAAATATCCTTTCTCAGATTCC
>NW_016811025.1:0-2480 GCF_001698545.2 Rhinopithecus bieti | reverse complement strand
TCAAGTGCAATGGGAATTCGAGCAGACGGGGGATTTTCTCCTGTTGAGGAGCTCCCAGAAAGCTTTTATGGAGGAGGTAGTGTTCACCTTGCACCATAACAATTCATACATACAGAATATTTAGGCCAGGTGCAGTGGCTCACGCCTGTAATCCCAGCACTTTGAGAGGCCGAGATGGGAGGATCACAAGGTCAGGAGATCAAGACCATCCTGGCTAACACGGTGAAACCCCGTCTCTACTAAAAATACAAAAAACTATCCGGGCAAGGTGGCGGGCACCTGTAGTCCCAGCTACTCGGGAGGCTGAGGCGGGAGAATGGCGTAAACCCGGGAGGCAGAGTTTGCAGTGAGCTGAGATCTGGCCACTGCACTCCAGCCTGGGCCACAGAGCGAGACTCCGTCTCAAAAAAAAAAAAAAAAAAAAAGCTATTTTGGTTGATTGCTGGTTAGGTGTATGTATGGTGCATCACTGCATTTAATTGGCATGATGGTGTGCACTGTTGACATACTCCCTTTGATGTCTTGGAACCTGGGAAAGCCAGGGACCAACCAGGTCAATGAGTGGAGACACGGGGCCCCAGTGTGCACTTGGCCAGGGCACCGAGAATTCCAGTCCCTTCTAGAGCTCACGGTAATGATGGACAGGGCACTTCCCCCTGCGCTGAACCTTACCAGAGCATACTCTGCTTCTTGTTTAAAAAAAAAAAAAAAACCAAGGAGAAATTCACATAACATAAAATTAACCATTTAAAAACATACAATTCCACCAGGGGCGATGGCTCACACCTGTAATCCCAGCACTTTGGGAGTCCGAGACGGGTGGATCACCTGAGGTCAGGAGTTCGAGACCAGCCTGGCCAACATGGTGAAACCCTGTCTCTACTAAAAATACAAAAATCAGCCAGGCGTGGTGACATGTACCTGTAATCCCAGCTATTCAGGAGGCTGAGGCGGGAGAATCACTTGAACCCCGGGGTGGAGGTTACAGTGCCTACTTCACTCCAGCCTAGAAGAAAGAAAGAGCGAAAGTCCATCTTGAAAAAAATAAATAAATAAAATACAATATACAGTTCAGTAGCATTTAGTACATTCACTTTTTTTGTGCAACTACCACTTCTGTCTCTAAAACATTTCATCACCCCAGAGGAAGACTCCATTCCCACTAAGCAGGCACTTCTCCTTCTCCCTTCCCCCAGCCCCTGAGGACCACTAACCTGCTTTCTCTGTGATTTACCAATTTGGGATATCTCACATATGTGGGATTATAAAATATGTGCTCTTTTATGCAGTTTTCCTCTTTTTTTCTTTGAGACAGGGTCTTGCTCTGTCACCCATGCTGGAGTACAATGGCATGATCACGGCTCACTGCAGCCTCCACCTCCTGGGTTCAAATGATCCTCCTACCCCAGCCTCCCGAGTAGTTGGGACCACAGGTGTCCACCACCCAGCCTGGCTAATTTTTTTTTTTTTTTTTCAGAGATGAGGTTTTCCTATATTGCCCAGGTTGGTCTCAAACTCTTGAGCTCAAGCAATCCTTCTTCCTTGGCCTTCCAATATGATAGGATTACAGACATGAGCCACGATGCCCGGCCTTTTGTGTAATGTTTTCAAGGTTCATCTACATCGTAACAGATATTAGAATAAAACTTCATTCCTTTTTATGACTAAATCATATCCGTGGTGTGGCTACACCACATTTTGTTTATCCATTCATCAGATGATGGACGTTCGGGTTGTTTCCACCTTTTGACTACTGTGAATAATGATGCACTGGCTCTCCACCACCGCCTCCTCCTTCTTCTCACCCTCCTCCCCCTTGTCCTCCTCCTCCTCCTCTTCATTTTTCTCCTTCTCCTTCGTATGATTATTCTTATTCCTCTCCCTCCCCGTCATCTCCTTCCTCCTCCTCCTCATCTCCTTCCTCCTCTTCCTCCTTCTCTTCTTCTTTGTTTTAGTGAAAAATTTTGGCTGAGTGAAATAGCTCATGTTTGTAATCCCAGCACTTCAGGAAGCAGAGGTGGGAGGATTGCTTGAGCCCAGGAACTCAAGACCAGCCTGGGCAATGTAGTGAGACTCCTATCTCTACAAGCACTCAAAAACTTAGCCAGGCATAGTGGCATGTGACTATAGTCACAGCTACTCAGGAGGCTGAGGTGGGAGGACCACTTGAGCCTGGGAGTTTGAGGCTGCAGTAAGCTGCGATCTCAGGAGGCTGAGGTGGGAGGATCACTTGAGCCTGGGAGGCTGAGGCTGCAGTGAGCTGTGATCACACCATTGCACTCCAGCCTGAGCGACAGAGTAAGACCCTATCTTAAAAAATAATAACAGTAGGCCGGGCGCGGTGGCTCAAGCCTGTAATCCCAGCACTATGGGAGGCCGAGACAGGCGGATTACGAGGTCAGGAGATCGAAACCATCCTGGCTAACACGATGAAACCCTGTCTCTACTAAAAAATACAAAAAAAAACCTAGCCGGTCGAG
>NW_016811024.1:0-3165 GCF_001698545.2 Rhinopithecus bieti | reverse complement strand
AAAAAAAAAAAAAAGCTCAACATCACTAATCATCGGAGAATGCAAATCAAAACCACAATGAGATACCATCTCACAACAGTTAGAATGGCTATTTTAAAGAGTCAAAACATAATAGACACTGGTGAGGCTGTAGAGAAAAGAGGATGCTTTATACACTGCTGGTGGGAATGTAAATTAGTTCAGCCACTGTGGAAAGTAGCTTGGAGATTTCCCAAAAAACTTAAAACAGAACTACCATTTGAATCAGTAATTCAATTTCTGGGTATATATCCAAAAGAAAACAAATCTACCAAAAGATACATGCACTTGCATGTTTGTAGCAACACTATTCAGAATTGCAAAGACATGGAATCAATCTGGGTGCCCATCAATGGTGGATTGGATAAAGAAAATGTGTACATACACCATGGAATACTAAGTAGCCATAAAAGAACAAAATCATGTCCTTTGCAGGAATGTGAATGCACCTGGAGGCCATTATCCTAAGTGAATTAATTCATGAACAGAAAAGAAATACTACATGTTCTCATCTATGAGTGGGAGCTAAACATTAGGTACTTATGTACATAAATATGGCAACAGTGGACACTGGAAACTACTAGAGTGGGAAGTGTGGGAGGGGCAAGGGTTGCAAAACTAATTGTTGAGTACTATGCTGAGTACCACGATGATGCGATCATTCATCATTCATATCCCAAACCTCAGCCTCACACAATGTATCAAGGTTACAAAGTTGCATACGTACCCTCTAATCTAAAATAAGTCAAAAAAGAAAAAAAATTCTCTGTAATACATCTCTTGGCACAGCCATGTAAACCAAGAAGAATTTCTTCTTCTTATGGGAAGAGAGACAATTAATAAATTATGCTTGAAGCAAGGTTGACTAAATAGTCTTATACCTTTTAAAGTTTATATCACAAGGAAATGAGTAATAGTCAATTATTCTTCAATTAAAATCCTTTTAAATTAGGAACATTATTTTCTCTGTTACATATACATGGCTAAAAGAGATGTTAGTCAATACTTTGTTACTACGTGTCCAAAAGGCAAAAGGAAATTGGAATTTGCTTACATCATCAGTTTAAGATTTCTACCTCAGGACAGCATTCCCTCTCATTGCTAGAGTTCCTGTTTATTAAGAAGCAAAGCCAATAATGTGGCCAAAAACTCCCTTCTTTAGGCAGAGAGCTGAAAACACTGCAAAGAATATCTGTATATTTTAGATATTGAAATGGAACAGAGAACAATAGACATAATTCTAGACTAATATGTGTGTCTGTGTCTTCGTTTTTAAGAAAAAAGTTCAAAACTAAAAAAATTAAAATAGGAAAAAAGCTTATAGAATGAAGATTTAAAGAAAGAAAATATTTTTGTACAGCTATAAAGTGTGTTTGTGTTTTCAGCTGTGTTATTACAAAAGAGTCAAAAAGTTTTAAAAACTTTCCAAAGTATTCTCTCTTATTTCCGTGACCAGTTTGTAGTTCTCCTTGAAGGGGTCCTTCACATCCCTTGTAAGTTGTATTCTTAAGTATGTATCCTCTTTGTAGCAATTGTGAATGGGAGTTCACTCATGATTTGGCTTCTGTCTATTATTGGTGTTTAGGAATGCTTGTGATTTTTGCACATTTATTTTGTATCCTGAGAATTTGCTGAAGTTGTTTATCAGTTTAAGGAGATTTTGGGCTGAGACGATGGGACTTTCTGAATATACAATCATGTCATCTGCAAACAGAGACAATTTGACTTCCTCTCTTCCTATATGAATACCCTTTATTTCTTTCTCTTGCCTGATTGCCCTGGCCAGAATTTCCAATACTATGTTGAATAGAAGTGGTGAGAGAGGGCATCCTTGTCTTGTGCCAGTTTTCAAAGGGAATGCTTCCAGCTTTTGCCCATTCAGTATGACATTGGCTGTGGGTTTGTCATAAATAGTTCTTATTATTCTGAGATACATTCCATCAATACCAAACTTATTGAGAGTTTTTAGCATGAAGGGGTGTTTAATTTTATCAAGGCCTTTTCTGCATCTATTGAGATAATCATGTAGTTTTTGTCATCGGTTCTGTTTATGTGATGGATTAGGTTTATTGACTTATGTATGTTGAACCAACATTACATCCCAGGGATGAAGCTGACTTGTTTGTGTTGGGTAAGCTTTTTGATGTGCTGCTGGATTAACATTTCACACTCATGGATAGGAAGAATCAATATTGTGAAAATGGTCATATTTCCCAAAGTAATTTATAGATTCAATGCTATCCCCATCAAGCTACCATTGACTTTCTTCACAGAATTAGAAAAAGGGACTTTAAATTTCATATGGAAAGAATAAAAGCCCATATAGCCAAGATAATTCTAAGCAAAAAGAACAAAGTTGGATGCATCATGCTACCTGACTTCAAACTATACTGCAAGGCTACAGTAACCAAAACAGCATGGTACTGGTACCAAAACAGATATATAAACCAATGGAACAAAACAGAGTCCTCAGAAATAATGCCACACATCTACAACCATCTGACCTTTGACAAACCTGACAAAAAGAAGCAATGAGGAAAGGATTCCCTATTTAGTAAATGGTGTTGGGAAAACTGGCTGCTCATAGGCAGAAAGTTGAAACTGGACCCCTTCCTTACACCTCATACAAAAATTAACTCAAGATGGATTAAAGACTTAAACATAAAAAGTAAAACTATAAAAACCCTAGAAGAAAATCTAGGCAATTACATTCAGGACATAGGCATGGGCAAACACTTCATGACTGAAGCACTAAAAGCAATAGAAACAAAAGTCAAAATTGACAAATGGGATCGAATTAAACTAAAGAGCTTCTGCACCGCAAAAGAAACTATCATCAGAGTGAAAAGGCAACCTACAGAATGGAATAAAATGTTTGTAATCTACCCATCTGACAAAGGGCTAATATCCAGAATCTACAAGGAACTTAAGCAAATTTACAAGAAAAAAAAAAAAAACAAAAAGGGGCAAAGGGAAAAAAAAAAAAATTCTCAAAAAAAAAAATTTTGGGGCCAAAAAAAAAACCTCAAAAGTGGGCAAAGGGTATAAGCAGACAGTTCTCAAAAGAAGACATTTATGCGGCCAAAAGCATATGAAAAAAAGCTCATCATCACTTGTCATTAAAGAAATGGAAATCAAAACCACAAT
>NW_016811023.1:0-1373 GCF_001698545.2 Rhinopithecus bieti | reverse complement strand
TGCTTTCTTCAGATTTACTTTCTAGCTTTACTTTCAGGTTTACTTTCTAGGTTTACTTTCAGGTTTAGTTTTCTAGGTTTACTTCAGGTTTACTTTCTTCAGGTTTACTTTCTAGGTTTACTTTGAGGTTTACTTTCTAGGTACTTTCTTTACCTTCTTCCTTTACCTTCTTTCTTTATATTCTTCCTTTCCTTCCCTTCCCCTTCCTTCCTTCCTTTTCTTTTCTTTTTTTTCTTTCTCCTTCCTTCCTTCCTTCCTTCCTTCCTTCCTTCCTTCCTTCCTTCCTTCCTTCCTTCCTTCCTTCCTTCCTTCCTTCCTCCTTCCTTCCTTCCTTCCTCCCTCCTTCCTTCCTTCCTCCCTCCCTCCCTTCCCTTCCCTTCCCTTCCCTTCCCTTCCCTTCCTTCCCTTCCCTTCTTTACTTTCTTTACTTTCTAGGTTCTTTGCTTTCTAGGTACTTTCTTTACTTTCTAGGTGCTTTCTAAGTAGTTTCTTCAGGTTTACTTTCTAGGTTTACTTTCAGGTTTACATTTCTGGGTTTACTTTCAGGTTTACTTTCTAGGTTTATTTTCAGGTTTACTTTCTAGGTACTTTCTTTACTTTTTAGATACTTTACTTTCTAGGTATTTACATTCTAGGTTCTTTACTTTCTAGGTACTTTCTTTTCTTTCTTTCTTTCTTCTTTTTCTTTCTCTCTTCTTCCTTCCTTTCTCTCTCTTTCTTTCTTTCTTTTTCTTTCTCTCTCTCCTTCCTTCCTTTCTCTCTCTCTCTCTTCCTCCCTCCCTCCCTCGCTTCCTTCCTTCCTTCCTTCCTTCCTTCCCTCCTTCCTTCCATCTCTCTCTCTCTTCCTTCCCTTTCCTTCCCTTCCCTTCCCTTCCTTTCTTTACTTTCTTCCTTTATTTACTTTCTAGGTTCTTTGCTTTCTAGGTACTTTCTTTACTTTCTAGGTACTTTCTTTCTTTCTTTTTTTTTTTTTTTAATGTTTTGCCACATTGTTTATTCTAGCAGTTTTCTCCAGTGTGAGTTATTTTACCTACAATCAAGCAAATATGAAGAATGTGGCTAGCCTTTTCGCTGTTCCTCAATCATTACTAAACATTCACATAATTCATACTGGAGAGAATTCCTACAATTGTGTGGAATGTGGCAAAGCCTTTAACCAGTCCTTAAGGCTTACTGCATATAAGACAACTTACACTGTAGAGAAACCATACACATGTGAAGAATGTGGGAAAGCCTCTAATAGATCCTCAATTCTTAACAGACATAAGCTAATTCATACATGAGAGAGACTCTACAAACCTGAAAGATGTGAATGCTTTTGGCAACACCTCAAGACTTATATGAATATAAAAGAAATCATACTTTCTAGGTAC
>NW_016811022.1:0-2201 GCF_001698545.2 Rhinopithecus bieti | reverse complement strand
CAAAAAAAAAAAAAAAAAAAAACAGAAGATAATTTTATAGTCAATGGGGAGTATTCAAGTTTCAGGATCAGGGATTTAATAAAATTTGTGGCCTTTTAGGTAAATATCTTTAAAGAATATTGTTTCAGGCAATGTAGTTTGTGTGTGGGTGTGTGCTGTCTTGACTTGTTTTTAGGCTCTGGCTAAAAGTCAGTTAGTTCCTCTTCTTGAGCTGCCGATTATGTCTGCATCCCCAACCACCTCCGTTATCAGGCTCAAACACTAGGGACCATTATACACCCATCCTAATCACTCCAGGGCCAGTTACTCGACAACTAGAGCCAGCCCCCATGCCCCTGAGCCCCCAGAAATTACTCAAATTAGCCAATCCCAAACCTGTTGGCCTTGCCTAACCCTTCTCTTCCTGCAAAAACCACAACAAAGGCTCTTCCGCAGTTCCCCCCTCACTCCCTCTGCCTAGCGACCCCTTCTGTTCCTGCTGAGTGGCCTGGTGTGAAGCCCCAGGGAAATGAGAATACAAAACTAAAACTTGGGCCAACATGGTGGCTCACTCTTGTAATCCCAGCACTTTGGGAGGCAGAGGCAGGCAAATCACTTGAGGCCAAGAGTTCAAGACCAGTCTGGCCAACATGGTGAAACCCTGTCTCTACTAAAAATACAAAAATTAGCCGGGTGTGGTGGTGAGCGCCTGTTGTCCCAAATACTTGGGAGGCTGAGGAGGGAGAATCACTTGAAACTGGGAGGTGGAGGAGCAACCTCCTCCGAGAGTCTGGAGCGCCACTACTCTCCAGTCTGACGAAGTGAAAGACTCTGTTTCAAACAAAAAACAAAACAAAACAAAACTGTAAAACTTGTAAAACTGGTTTGTGACTCCTGTACTGCATCTAACCTCACTATACCTCACCCAAGGTAACCTGTGTTTTTGTTTTTGAGACAGAGTCGGTCTGTTACCCAGGCTGGAGTGCAGTGGCTCGATCTTGGCTCACTGCAGCCGCCACCTCCCAGATTCAAGCAATTCTCCCACCTCAGCCTCCCAAGTAGCTGGGATTACAGGCATGAGCCACTGTGCCTGGCCAAATCTGAGCTTTTTATAAAATCTTCATCACAATGGTTCTTAATAAAGTTGACTTTAAAGTTTTCTTCCCTCCTACAACAGAGGGTGGGGAAAAAAGGTAGTTCATAAAGATCAGTTGATCTTTTTAAAATAATTTTTAACTGACAAATAATTGTACATATTCTTGGGGTACATAGTGATGTTTTGATACATGTAACGTATAGAGATCAGGATAATTAACATCCATCATCTCAAATAATTATCATTTTTTTGTGTTGGGAACATTCAATATTTTTCTCCTAGCTATTTGAAACTATTATGGTGAACCACAGTCATCCTATGGCATAGAAAATCAGATAGCTGTACTTATGTATATCCTTTAGCAAATCTCTCCTTATCCTTCCTTTCCCCCCACCATTCCCTTTTTTAAATTTTTTATTTTTTTATTTTTTTTACTTTTTGGAGACAGGGTCTCGCTTTTTCGCCCGGACTGGAGTGCATTGGCTCAGTCTGTGCTCACTGCAACCTCTGCCTCCTGAACTCAAGCGATCCTCCCATCTCTGCCTCCCGAGTAGCTGGGACCACAGGCTCTCGCCAGCACACCCCGCTAATATTTGTGTTTTTCTTTTTATAGAGACGCGGTCTCGCTATGTTGCCCACGCTCATCTTCAACTCCTGGGCTCAAGCAATCCGTCCCTCTCCGTTTTCCAAAGTACTGGGATTACAGGCGTGAGCTACCGTGCCCGGCCTTGTTTTTTAAATTATTTTTTGTTGAAGGTCTCACTGTGTCGCCCAGGCTGCAGTGCAGTGGTGCGATCCCGGCTTACTGCAGCCTCAACCTCCCGGGCTCAAGGGATCTCTCCGTCCTCAGCCTCCGGGGTAGCTGGGACCACAGGCGCGTGCCACCACCATGCCCAGCTCTTTCCCAGTTTAACTGTGGTTAAAACTGGTGTGTGGGGGCAATGAGAGAGACCCGCGAAAAATGAGAAACAAGGGATAGGGCTGACCTCTTTTGCGGACAAAGAAAAAGAAAACAAAGTTTCCTCAGAAAACTAAGTTGCCTCACTGCCGCCTGGTATCAGGAAGCACTGAGCCCGCCCAACGCGGGCTCCTCCCCGGGCAGGCCGCTCTTGTCCGCCCGGAGCGG
>NW_016811021.1:5428-7682 GCF_001698545.2 Rhinopithecus bieti | reverse complement strand
AAAACCTACACATTTTATACTTGGGTTATAAGTCACATGAAACCGTAAGATCTGAAGGTTAAAAGTGCATGTTAGATTTGAGGAAATACAAGACTTACTTACATAATGGCTATACTATTTAAATCTCAAAATGTAGGTGTGGAAAACATGTTTAGATGCAAAAGGCTATATTGGTCAACTCAGGCTCTCATAGACTGGGTGATTTAAACAACAGACATTTATTTCTCACAGTTCTGGAGGCTAGAAATTCAAGATCAGAGTGCCATTATGGTTGGATTCTGGTGAGGGCTCTCTTCCTGGCTTGCAGATGGCTGCCTTCTTACAGTGGTCTCACTTGGCAGAGAGAGAAAAAGAGAGCAAGCCCTCTTGGGTCTCTCCTTAAAAGGACACTAATCCCATCACAGGGGGGCCCACCCTCGTGACCTCATTTAACCCTAGTTGCCTCTCAATGGTCCCATGTCCAAATACCATCACATTAGCGGTTAGGGCTTCAACACAGAGATTTAGGGGTACACAAACATTGAGTCTATAACAGACCAAAGGCATCTATCTAAATCTTAGATCTAAATTCATCCCTTCTTATTTCTGTCTCCTGCTTACAAACCCCCTTGGCTCCCCACTGCCTGTGAGCTAGAGTAGAAACTTCTGAACATGGTACACAGGGTTCTTCACAACAGGGTTCTGCTTATTCTTATTTTATCCAACCCACCCCCCCGCAACTCAACACATGCCCAGGCTACAGTCCACCATTTCGAATTCTTTCATGCCCCGAAGCCTTTGCAAGTGCTTTTCCTTCTGGCTGGAACACCCTTTATTTTCTCCATGTTCTCCTGAAAAATCTCCTCATATGCCTTAGGCCAGTGGCCCAAAACGTACTCTGAGGTGAGAAGGCACATGCAAGGGATTGAAGAAGGAAATGCTCCTAGGAGAAAATAGTAAGAGAGTGGAGGAGTCAGGACAGGGAAAGGAAAGGAGCCAAACAACGGTGGCATTTTAGGTGAAGGCCCATGAAGGATGGTGGCAGCCTGATCCTGCAGGGGCTCTGGAGTAAGCGATGGCCTGGAGTTGTTCCACCCTGAGGCGGGGATCTGGACCTTCATGCTCCTTGTACTCCATCAGTCATTGGCTTGCAGTAGGGGGCAGGGTATCCTAAAACTCCCAGGTACTTGCAGCTGTCTGTGCTGGGGCTGCTTTGCCTGCACAGTTTGAGGACGGTGCTCTGAAAGAGCCAGAGACATGTAGCATTAGAAGCAGAAATATGAACCCCAAGAATGAAGTGCTAGACATGGTCAAAGGGATCTGAGGGGTACAGATGGGCGCCGACATGTCCACTCCACCGAGCGACATCAGCTACTGCTTCCTTTCTGCCATTTCTCCACATCCTGCAAAACATGCTTCATCCTCCCTGCCACGCCCTTGCAGTGGCACACACATGTTACTGATTTATTATCTCACAGGGCACTTCCATGTCCACTGGATTCTCCTCCTGACCAGGATGTGAGCTTCACCAGGGCACAGATCGGGAATGATTTATGGGCAAGCCCATGATAGGTGTTCAAAATGGACACTGAAGGCATGAATTATGTGAACAAAGTCATTTCACATTTAAAGCCCCACTCATTCTAATTCTTCTGTTTTGTGTTCTCAAAGATGCTGAAATGCTTGTTTGAAGTAATAAGTTTGCGTAGGAGAAACAGCTTCATTTGGAATCGTTAACTTTTTGTTTCTGTCATTGTCACCTGGGGGCTGGGATTTGAATGCAATCGGGGCTTTGCCCTGACTTCCAGTCTGGCTTGGGGGATGGTTACTCACCGTGTGGATCAATTCCCACCAGGACAGAACATGAGTTCTGCTTCTCCCCATCGTCTGCCCTCCTACCCTTGGTCTATGTACTACGGAATTCCTTTTCTGACAACAGCATTGAGCGAGATTAATGTATACGAGTGAGGCCGAGTGCGGTGGTTCACGCCTATAATCCCAACACTTTGGGAGGCTGAGGCCGGTGGATCACCTGAGGTCAGGAGTTCAAGACCAGCCTGTCTAACACGGTGAAACCCTGTCTCTACTAAAAATACAAAAATTAGCCAGGCATGGTGGTGTGTACCTGTAATCCCAGCTACTGGGCTGAGGCAGGAGAATCACTTGAACCTGGGAGGTGGAAGCTGCAGTGAGCCCAGATCGTGCCATTGCACTCCAGCCTGGGTGACAAAGTGAGACTCTGTCTAAAAAAATCCCATATATATATATATATATA
>NW_016811021.1:0-1885 GCF_001698545.2 Rhinopithecus bieti | reverse complement strand
GTATGCCCTGGTCCTAACCCATGGCTAGAATATCACAGAGGTTCAATCAATAATCAGTTAGCTCTGCTTTACGACCCATCCCAAAATTCAGTGGCTTAAAACAGCTGTCTTACTTTTGGTCAGGAGCTGTGAGCCAGCTGGCATGGGCCGATCTGTACTTGGTGCAGCTGAGGTTAGCCGTCAGCCACACGTTGGGTCCATCTCTGCTCCTCGTATCTTGCGTTGCCCTTGAACTAGCAGGCCACCTAGGGCATGTTCTTCTGGAAATGGCAGAAGCCCAAGAGGGAAAAGGAAAATACATTGTAGCCTCTGAAAGTTTATGCACAGAACCAGCTAAACCATCACTTTTGCCTCCATTCACTTAGGCAGAGGAGTGACACGGCTAAGCCTGATGTTATGAGTTGGGGCAGTTTACATCTTGAGCAGAACTGCAAATTGACGTGGTAGGAAATGATAGATTTAAGGAGGGATGAAAAATCGGGGGCAATAGTCCAATCTACCACTGCTAGGAAATTCATGATCAAAAGCAACTTTTTATACTTGCTGGAGGGCAGAATTGGGAAAATGGGGATGCAGGACAGTTTCAAGGTGACAGTGAATTACCAGCATCATAGATTCATTAGCAGGCTTCATATAATACTAATTACCAGCTCTATGTGCTGATGAAGACTGCTTTTGATAATTCGTAACATTTGACATTCTTGCATAAGCCAAATATAAGAACATCGAAGGCCAATTGTAGTTTTACACACAGAAAGTAAACAAAAGAATACTCAGTCCTCACAGTTTGCAACTCTGTGGGATTTGTGTGAGCAGTGAAAAGCTGTGGCTGCCCACAATCACACACCTCCCCTGGAGAATTGAAGTGAAATCCGAGACCTGATGTGGTTATGCCTAGAAATTACCTGTTTGCGATTTAACACTTGGTAAATGGCACTAAAAGCTCATTAATCTTCAATTAGCCATAAATAGGCATCTCACATCTTACTACAGTTTCTTCATCCTGAGAAACCATTAGTCCTTTCTGGGCAAAGGCAATTATGTGAACAGGCAGAAAGCTCATTGCACAGCTTAAGTGCAGGTCTCTAGTCCATAATGGTACTTAAGACGCGGGCTGCCTGTGATTCTGGATTGATGCCGTGTGATGACCCAGGCCTATTCCATCACACAGTGATCCTCAGCATGCCTCCATCCCCCGGCTGCTTTTATCAGCTTGAGTGTTCCAAAAATCCCACCTCCTTGATCACTTCAGAGGACTGTTGCAAGGATGGAAAGGGTATGTCTGTTATTATTACAGGGATCAGGAAGTGGGGGAGAAATCTGAGTTCCTGAATCCCCTGGAAATAAGAAATTGAAAATGCATGTATATTCAGAATTTAAGGTAGAGAAGGTAGAACTCTCCTTTAATCCAGTAGCACAAAATCCTCAATGTTCCTTGCATCTCTTGTGAACTCAATGGCCCTTGAATGACCCAATATATGTCTTGGTCCACCTATTTTTTTTTTTTTTGAGATACGGTCTCTCTCTGTCACCCAGGTTGTGGTGCAGTGGTGTGACCACAGCTCATTGCAGCCTCAACCTCTGGGGCTCAAGCGATCCTCCTACCTCAGCAGGGAGTCCCTCAGCTACTCAGGAGGCTGAAGTAGGAGGGAGTTACATGGCCAAGCCAGATGTTATGAGTGAGGGCAGTTTACATCTTGAGTGGAAGGAACTGCAAATTTACACAGTAGAAACTATAGATTTAAGGAGGGATGAACAATTGGGGCAATATGGGACTCCCTATAGTCCCTCAGCTACTCAGGAGGCTCAGGTGCTACAGATGTGCACCACCTCAGCCTGTAGGGACTACAGGCATGTACCACCATGCCTAATTTATATATAAATA
>NW_016811020.1:0-2302 GCF_001698545.2 Rhinopithecus bieti | reverse complement strand
TGTTATTTCCTACAAATTCCGTTATTACTTTCATAAAGACCTGAATTAAAGAACCTCTTCCAAGAATTGTCATAAAAAATATCTGGCAGCCAGGCATCGTAGCTCACGCCTGTAATTCCAACACTTTGGGAGGCCGAGGCGGGCGGATCACCCGAGGTCAGGAGTTTGAGACCAGCCTAGCCAACATGGTGAAACCATATCTGTACTAAAAATACAAAAATTAGCTGGGTGTGGTAGCGGGTGTCTGTAATCCCAGCTACTTGGGAGACTGAGGCAGGAGAATTGCTTGAACCCAGGAGGCGGAGGTTGTAGTGAGCCGAGATCTCAGAATTGTACTCCAGCTTGGGCAACAAGAGTCAGACTCCGTCTCAAAAAGAAAAAAAAGAAAAAAAAAGCTGGCCTAATATCTGGATATTAGTCAAGATTCTGTGCACAAATGAGCCAAACCAGTTAAGTAATATCCATCATAATATTCATTTTTTTCTGAGTGTTCTACAAATTACATTCACACAAAGTGTCTTAACACAACTATGATTTTATTTTATTTTTTTATTTTTATTTTTTTGAGACGGAGTCTCGCTCTGTCGCCCAGGCTGGAGTGCAGTGGCCGGATCTCAGCTCACTGCAAGCTCCGCCTTTCGGGTTCACGCCATTCTCCTGCCTCAGCCTCCCGAGTAGCTGGGACTACAGGCGCCGGCCACCTCGCCCGGCTAGTTTTTTGTATTTTTTAGTAGAGACGGGGTTTCACCGGGTTAGCCAGGATGGTCTCGATCTCCTGACCTTGTGATCTGCCCATCTCGGCCTCCCAGAGTGCTGGGATTACAGGCTTGAGCCACCGCGCCCGGCCAGAACTATGATTTTAAATCTAGTACTGTTCAGCCTTTGAAATAAATTATTCCTTCAATTTAAAAGCCCGCATGCAGTGACAGTTCCGGAGGTTCTACTTAGGAGGGACTTAATGGAGGCAATCTGATTGGAAGACAGAGAGATTCTAGGGGGTCATGGCATGAAGTGATTTGTCTAGAGGTTAAATATATATATATATATATTGTTTGTTTGTTTGTTTTGTTTTGTTTTGAGATGTAGTCTCATACTGTTGCCCAGGCTGGAGTGCAATGGCGTGATCTCGGCTCACTGCAACCTCCACCTCCCGGGTTCAAACGATTCTCCGGCCTCAGCCTCCCAAGTAGCTGGGATTACAGGCGCCCGCCACCATACCCAGCTAATTTTTGTATTTTTAGTAGAGACGAGGTTTCACCCTGTTGGCCAGGCTGGTCTCGAACTCCTGATCTGGTGATTCGCCCACCATGGCCTCCCAAAGTGCTGGGATTACAGGTATGAGCCACTGTGCCCAGTCCCAAACATATTGTTTTTATTAAATTGTATATTATAGAACTGATGAAAATGGCAGTTTTTTAAAAGTTGTATTTGGATTTTAAATAAGATTGTGAAAATACGACATCCATGATTAGGTGATAAGGATGACAACAACAATGATGACAACGACGATAATGATTTTATTGGGAAGTGGCTTTCATCTGGGGATGGGAGGAAGGTGGCTAATGATGCCAACACCTTTCAGGGGTATTCATTCTCTACAGAATAAAGACCAAATTCTTTAGTAAACTGAAGGCCATCCATGATATTATACCAAATATCTTTTCTTTTTTATTTATTTTGAGACAGAATCTCACTTTGTCACCCAGGCTGGAGTGCAGTGGTACAATGTTGACTCACTGCAGCCTCTGCCTCCAGGTCCAAGTGATTCTCTTGCCTCAGACTCCTGAGTACCTGGGATCACAGGTGCCTACCGCCACACCTGGCTAATTTTTGTATTTTTAGTAGAGACAGGGTTTCACCATGTTGGCCAAGCTAGTCTTGAACTCCCGACCTCAGGTGATCCACACGCTTCTGCCTCCCAAAGTGCTGGGATTACAGGCGTGAGCCACCATGCCCAGCCTACCAAATATGTTTTCAGTTTTATCTTTCACTAGTAACTCCTTGTCATTTACTCTTTAGTCCATTACTATTGATCACTAACAGTTCTGCCTGGCCTGCAATATTTTCCCATCTCTCTGTGTCTCTTTATGTGTTCCTTCTGGATCTGAAAAGCTCTTTATCCAATCTCTACCTATAAAAATTAAAGCCATTCTCCTATATCCCACTCAAATTTCAACTTTTTCTTTAAACCTAATACGATTTCCTTCAACCAAAATAAATTTTATCTGTCCTTCCATGGTGTTTTATACACTATTGTGGGGAAAAGAAAGAGAGATCAGCCTGTTACTGTGTCTATATAGAA
>NW_016811019.1:2609287-2621165 GCF_001698545.2 Rhinopithecus bieti | reverse complement strand
TTATTACCTTAAAAAAGGGTTGTATTACATAAAGGTAAATAATATGCTTTAAGAGCAAAAAACAAAGAATCCGAACAAAATTTAATTTAAAAGGAAGCATATATAATAAGATATTTCTTATAAGGTATAGGGGCCTTTTGTATACCTCGATTATTTTGATACTGTATGTAAATCAAATATATTTGTATAAACATGTTTATCATTAGAAATTTTTTTTATTTTTGGCTAGACAGTGCAACAAAACAAGATAATCAAAAGATAAACTCACAAAAGTTGATCTATGGGAAAAAAAAAACACTACCAAAGAGAAAGGGAGAAAGATGGAGAGAGAGAAATAAAAAAGTTTCAAAAATAATCTGATTATTAATGCATAAGTAAATACACAAATTTATGCAATTCAGATTTTAAAAATTCAACTTCTGCTGGAATTAACCAATTTTCTTTAGTTTCCAAAATTCATTAGCTAACTATTCACACACTTCATTTAAATACGAAGTTTCAGACCAGCAGGGTCTCACCTAAGCAGTATACAAGATATTTCTTTTTATTAAAAAAGTTTCCAAAGCTTTAATAATCTATACTACACCAAGAAATATTGGCACCTTTATTCAGCACACAAATCAAAAGGCTTCATAATATGTACCACATGAGTATCCTGAAGTACCCTTATTTGTCCTACAATTTTAGCGTATTGTGACATACTGAGGTTTGCATATACCTAAGTGAATTTAGGGATTACATTACCTAATTTTAGCTAACCCTCACAGACTGGACAAGTGGCTTAAAAAGCTTCTTGCAAAGAACTTGTAAATTAAAAGTAATATTAATAATGTAAGCACAAGCCAACAAGGAAAGGTAGAACTGACACCTCTCTTACTCCTAGTACAGATCCTTGTGTCAGTCACCTTATGACATGAAAACAATGACAATCCTATCAGTTCTGACCAAAAGTCAGCTAAAAGGTCAAAGTTATCAAGTAGACTATTTGAAACATGAGACTTTTATCCACTAAGTTAACAAAACCTTGCTCTAAAATCTGCATTATGCTGACATACTAGCTAATGTAGCATTAGCATGAACCATAGCAATTAGCATGACTTATAAAAATAAAGTTATATCATCCAGTAAAATTTATTTTTCTCATTCTTTTAAAATTTCTATTTTGGAGCATGATTCATAATATATTAATATGGTAGGTCATGTAAATAATTTCTAAATAAATATGTATATATAAAAGCATATATTCAAAAGTTTGGGAGCACCTTGTTTGAAAAAGC
Organism: Rhinopithecus bieti; assembly: GCF_001698545.2. Classification (NCBI taxonomy): domain Eukaryota; kingdom Metazoa; phylum Chordata; class Mammalia; order Primates; family Cercopithecidae; genus Rhinopithecus; species Rhinopithecus bieti. The sequence continues at coordinate 2,619,888 of NW_016811019.1, read as the reverse complement.
AGCAAATGTACAAAAATGAGAGTCTGATTGATGAAATTATGAGATACGAAAGAAACATGAATATGAAATTGTAGTGCCAATGAGAAGGAAGAGCCAAGAAAAAGAACAAAAGAGCACAGTCAGTACCTTCAGAGGGTCACTGGAGATGAAAATGGTCAAGCAGGGAATATCAACATTAAATATTCATCTCCTAATTCTCAAAGACAATGTGCTTTATCAGTAAATTAAAACTGCACACAGATGGCATCTTTTTCTCTCAAATAATCTGAAGACTTACAGCTTAAATAAAGGTATGAATTTAGAATTCTTAACAACACTCAAAAGGATAAAAATATATTCTACTATTACCTGTCAAACAATAACTTATCTCCTAAATAATAACACAGAATACTATGTCCTGAAGGAACATACTATTAAATGTAGCTCAGCAGTTCCTGTAAAACAGATCTTCTCTGTTTTGAAGAGATCATGTTCTTACATGATCAATAAGCAGCTAGAAAAGCAAATGAGCAGAGCAGCAAAACCAGCTGCGACCACAGAAAGCCAGTGTCCTTGTGAATGAAAAGAACAGAACAGCATCATTTATAAAGAAATCCAGACAGTGGGAAGGTTGTTAGAAATCCATCTAGCTCTAAATCTAACAGAAATCGAACTACATGCCAAACCAGAAAACAAATTCAAATTAAAAAATAGTATGTTTTTAAAAGGTTGTTCTGTTAAAACTACTTAAGAAACTCTTTCCACCAGATTTCACTTGTACCAGACTGACCATGTGTGCTATAGACACAGTATGAGCAGCCAGATATAACAAACATTCTCCCTTTTCCAGGCATATGATTTGTGACTTAGTATGAGCAGGGCAAAGGATAGAAAAGACTCTTAACATTCAAAAAGTATTCTACTCCCATCCTCAAGGTTATCCTGTGATTACCTGTCAAATTCCCACAGTTGTTTTGTGGCAAGGATTAAATTTCCCTTGGACCCCTGAAAGAAGCGCATGCTTACAGGTCAAATGCAACAGCCCTGAATCTGAATGCCTTTCCTTTGAACCATTTCTCAGGGTCGAGGAATCACAAAGATCCTAAGACTTGCAAAAGCCTTAACAGAACCTTTGAGAGCACTTTACATCAGGGCATTTTACATCCAAAATTCCTGAGTAGGGCTCAAACGGGGAAATGTGAAAATAATTTAGGATATTAAAGGGGCAAACAGTTTACCACTAAATAAATTACTCCAGAAACCCTTTGTCAGCTCAGGGGCCCAAGCATGCAATTTCTTCCCAAGAAGGAAGCTATACATGCAAACAAATGGAAATTAACTATGTAAAGCATTTATTAACTTATTCCTTATTATTTACAAGAGTAGAGTGCAGCAGGAGTACAGAAAATTCCAAACTGAAATCCATTACTAATTCAAAAGTCATTTAAAAGATTTATCTTCTTAATGATATTTTTATTAGATTACCAGATTATTTTGTATTTCCTAAATACAACAGCTGACAGTTGGCCAGAGTCGACTAAGTGACAGGAAAATCCAGAGCATAGAAATTAGCTGATGTGAGCCACAAGCAGAAAATCAAAATATAACCTTAAAAATGAGAACAGAGGGGGCTTCCTCATACCCAAAAGAGAGATTAATCACTGCCTGCACTTGCATACTTTTAAGAATATCTGGGTTAAGAAAGAACACAGATTTGTGAGCGATATGATAAATGTAAATAGAAATAAGACAAAGTAAGCACAGAATAAAGTGAATAAAGAGACAGAAGAGAATGGATGGACAAGGAAATTTGAAAACTGTATTTTTTGATTAGGTTCTTTTAAGAAATTCTGGTAGATAAGACTACTGACTTTCTTTGTTTTCTTAAGTTTGACAAAGAAAAAAAAAGACTAGTGACCATGGCTCCACCTTTTTAGAACAGATAAATAAATGCCTAGGAAGTACCTTTCGGAGAAACTAGAGAATATTTAATAGATAAGCATTTTCTCACCTAAGACCAAATATTTTTAAAATCCACAGAAATGTTCCTATTTATTTTCAGAAATTCATGCAGCCATGTTGGCACTGCTGTTCAACAAACTTCTTAAAGAAACAAGGGGGAATCATCCAGGTTTTTATATTTGGCTCATTATTTATAGACTGTTAACACTCATTTCTTGTTTTTACCTCAGGATCCAAGTTTCTGAAAACATACATTCTTGTCTTCTCCATCATTGCAAACAAATCAGGATTATCTTTGGCCCACTTCATATCCCAGACATCTCTTCGCTCCAATTTTAACAACTCTCCAACTACTTGCTGTCCTGTACTGTCCATTACTCGAGCATCCAAGTCAAAGAAAGTCAGAACTCCTGAGATATCTATGACAGCAAGATGGCTAAAAATAATGCAATTGGAGAAAAGGAAAAAACTATAAAATTACTATCAGCAATCATGAGAATAATTACCTACAGCCATTCTTCTTCAAAATCAGATTATCAGAAACCTGGAATACAGTAGAAATGGCTTAAATTTTTTAAAATAAATTTGATACAAGATATGGATTACTCTCCATTTTGCTCTCTTCTGAGGAAAATGTATCCAAAGAGATGAAACCAATGGGTATGAAATATAAAATAATCTCAATGCTTTTAAGTTTTAAGAGTAAAAATTATACTAGTACTTCCATATGCCCCATTAAAGACATTTAAACCAAATGCAGTATAAAATAAAACCATACTGAATTTTAAGACAAGTTCAATAGACACACCCATCTTTACATTTATTACATATAAATCTAACAATCCCAACTGATAATTCCTAAGTCTAACATCTACATGAGCAGAGTTTTCAGGCTTACCTAGAGTTGCAATTCAAGGATAACTGGTAGCCTCGACAATTAACAGAATATTTTTGAATCAAACCAACATTAGGTAGACTGTATCTCTGAATGGTGCCAGATTCACGACCCTATGGAAATTACTTTTGATTACTTAATTAAGCGTATGTGTATCATAATATTAAACTACAACTATCTCTCTCTATGTCTATACATTTGTCTTAAAACCAAAGTGATGTCACAGCAAATTCTCAATTCTAATAACGAATCATGTTCTTAAGTATATATTTATCTATTAATTTAATTAAACCTTTTTCAAACAGCTGAAGTATTCTAATTTTTTTCATGTAATGTTCAAGAAAGAAGTCAGAAACCTAGCACTTTAGTAATACACAAATTCTTCTATCACAAGGAAAAAAATCTAAAGTTATTTATATTTGTTATCTAGGTTAATATTCAGGGCACATTAAAAGCTAAAACAAAGTACTTGTTGAGTTAAATTACATATGTATATGAAAAATCAACAGAAGATCATATGAAATAACTGTTATGAAAGTCTAGGTTTTTATCCTATAGCCATCCATCTGATACTAGTTTTTAGCAAAAGGAAAGATGATCTGAATGCAGTGATACCATGAGTATTAGTTTAAATATGTTTTTTAAAAAAAAGCAGCATATAATTGTCTACACAACTCAGGGCAAATCTTAAAGTTGACAGATCAACAGTAAGTACAATGCCATGAGAGAACTGTGGGTTTCAAACCCTTGGCTGCTTCAGGCCATGGCAATGGGACAAAGTGGAAGCCTCCACACAGCTGATCTTCACCTCTCCTCTTTTTAATCAGAGAACCACTGCTTTTGCAGCTGAGTCTCATGAGGGCTTATCAGAAAGGAGGAAATACTATAGAAATATTACGCTCTTAAGATTTTTCCTCCCATAAAATTAGCTCATGGCTGAGGAATGTAACTAGAACTGGAATATATACTATTAAGGTTTTGTTTACATAATTCAAATGCAATAACCCCAGCAGCATTACTGTATTAAAGTAAACATTTATTTCTAAAATTAATATTTTCAAATCTTAGAGGTCAAGAGAAGACACTATGTCATTGATTCTATCTGAAAAATTCAGCTGAAATTTGCCGTAGGTTTCTCTCTTTTACTGGCTGGCAAACATGTTACCTCGTCATTCTAAGTCTTATGAAAGTAGCTGAGCCAAAGCACTTTCTCCAACATAAAATATCGGGCTACACAGAGGAGGAAACTTTCTAATACCTACTACCACCATGCAATCTGCCCCACATCCATCAACCTTCCACAGGACTCATTCCACTCAGTGTTAGAAACTGTAAGTGTAGCCTGTCTTCTCGTCTGGTCATCATTCTAATTGCTTTCATAAATAGCTGTTTTCGCAAATGGTTAATAATTTGTGAGGAAAGCTTTAAAACTTTCTTATTTCTTACACTGAACTTATATTCAGGGTACAGTAAAATTTGGGGCGCCCATAAGATGATATTCAAAACTTTACTGTAATTTTTTTTTTTAAGAGACAGGATTTCACTGTGTTCTCAGTCTGGTTTCCAACTCCTGGCCTCAAGCAATCCTCCTGCTTCCGCTTCCCAAGTAACTGTCATTACAGACATGGGGCACACACCTGGCTCCTATTTTTATAAACAATTATTATTCATAAAATAAGTTTTTGCAAAACTTACCACAATCAATATCTTATCTGATGCAGTTATGGCACAAATTGGATCCCTTGTGCCCTAAAATAAGTTAATCAATCATTACTATTCAACAAACATTTATTGAATAACTAATCTGGTACAAGGTAATATGCAATTCACTAAGCAGTCAATGTTTATTAACTTAACCAACATTTATTTACTGAGCACCTACTATGTGCCAAACACTGAAGTAAGCACTAGAGATATTCCGATGAAATCTTTACCCTCAGAGATTACTCAAAAGTCTATTGGGGAAGACAGTGAACTAAACACCTCCTTGCAGGACAGTATGATGAAAGAAGAGGTAGAAAGAGAGGTTATGAGAGCACAGAGAAAGGAGTATCTAACTTACACCAAGACAGGCAAAAACCTGAGCTCAGGCCTAAAAAAGAAAGAGCCAGCAGAAGGGTCAGCACATATTAAATTGAGGAAATGTAAGAAGGCATTGCACTGCAACAACCTGGACAAGTCTCTAGGGCATTACACTTGCTGAAAAAAGCCAATCTCAAAAAGTGACATACTATATGATTCTATTCATAAAACATTCTCAAAGTAACAAAACTACAGAGATGGAGAACATATTAGTGATTGCGAGGGGACAAGGATGGGGCTGGGCCCAGCTACTTGGGAGGCTGAGGCAGGAGCATTGCTTGAACCCAGGAGGCGGAGGTTGCAGTGAGCTGAGATCACGCCACTGCACTCCAGCCTGGGCAACAGTGCAAGACTCTGTCTCAGAAAAAAAAAGAAAAAGAAAAAGGAAAGACAAGAAAAGAAAAGAAAAGAAAATAGAAAAGAAATGAAAAGAAAGAAGAAAGAGATAAGATCCCTTATGGTGACAAAACTAGATAAACCTACACACACACCTATTAGCACACGTAAAAACGGCTGAAAACTGAGTAAGCTCATAGGCTAGTTACAGTACTGTGCCAACGTCAGTTTCCTGGTTTTGATACTCTACTGCACTTATATAAGATGTCACCACTGAAGAAAGCTGAGTGATGCGACTCTTTCTGCAATTTTCTATTAGCCTACAATTATTTCAAGATAAAATGTTTTTTATTAAAAATTTAAAAAACCAGTGTGATATATTCAGGAAATCTCAAGTTGTTTGCCACAGCTGGTATCTGAGGAATATGCTGGGAAGTGGGCCAGGGAGGCAGAGTAGTTGTGGCTATTTATACTTTACTCTGAAAAATATGGGAACTTACAGAAAGCTTATAAATGGGGAGGAACTATATGTAACATGATTAGATTTGCATTTTAGAAAGGTTGCAGTGGTCAGAAGTATGATAAATGGATTGGCATAGTGGGGATGGGGAAAACTGAAAGTAGAGAGACTATTCTGTTCGATATGGTAGCCACTAACCTGATGTCACCATTTAAATGTAAATTCCATTAATGAGAGTGAAATACAATTTAAAATTCAGTTCTTCAGCTGAACTAGCGATATTTTAAGTACTCAATAGCCACATATGGCTAGTGGCTACTGCACTGGAGAACAAAGATATACAGTATTTCCATTATCACAAAAAGTTCTATTGGGCAGCGTTGGATGGAAATTATTGCAGTGATGTAGGCAGAAACTAATGGCAGACCAAATTGATACAGAGATGGAAAGAGGAAAGCCAATTTGAAAGAAATTTAAGAGATAGAATCAAGATGCCTTGGTGATTTATTAGACATGGAAAGCAAGAGAAAATGAGTTCTCATGATTCTTGCGGAGATAGTGAAGACAACTACTGATATATAGACTATATATGGAGAAATGAATTGGGACGGAAGTTGAGTTCAGCCTCAGACAGATTAAACTTGGGGTGCTTTTGAGCTGCTCAATTTCTTGCTATCCAGACGGCAAGAAATATGTTATTCAGAAATAAAAAAAACTCAACATTGGAAAAATACATATTAGAGTCATTGGCATATGGTTAAAGGGGTGGATTTCAATAAGAACACTAAGAAGAGTGTATTAATAGGTTTTTTGTTTTTTTTTTAAAAAAAGGGTAGATGGCTTAGGGCTAGACATTAGGGAACATCACAATAAGTGATGCATAGATGAACCCTTGACAAAGAAGGCTCAGAAGGAAAAGCTAGAGACAAAGCCAGGAGTGTGGTTTCATGAAAGCCAAGAAGAAAAAAGTAGTCATTAAAAATATTAAATGTAATGTGTAGATCAAATAATATAGAGACAGAAAAAGACCTATTGGACTTGGCAATTCAAAGTCTTCTGAAAACCAGAATGCAATGAAGTGCAGATGGAATGTGCAGTAGGGGAAAGATGAATACAGAATAGTCTTTCAAGAAACTCAGCTATGAAAGGAGGAAGAGAGAATGCAGTAGCTGGAAGAAAATACATGATTGACAATGGAAACTTCTGTTGTTTTTAAGATGGCATCTATTTTAATTGATTTGAGGGTACAGGGGAAAAGCTGGTTGATGATGAATCAATTTTCCAAAACTTCCCTATCAAAGAGACTGTTTCTTATTCACCAGTAGATTCCCAGCACCTACTCCAATGTCTCACACTTAATAGACATTCAGAAAATACTTAATCGAAAAAAATGGATGGATACATAGATGACTAGACGAACTCTTGCATGTTCTAGCAGATACATCACTAGATCTGCTGTCAAAAAATTAAGCTTGAACCCTTGCTTTGTTACTTAATCATTTTATGATCCTGAGTAAATCAGTGAACTTCTCTATCAGTTTTCTAACCTATAAGAGAGGAGATGGCATGCTGCTTGACTTACAGAGTTTTGAGCATCGGATAAGAAATGAGACAACAGTTTTATAAACAATAGGCACTACTTTAAATACTCTGAGAAAACCATTTCAAAAACTATTTACTGAAATAGCAAATTATATTAGTTTCTAAACAAAAGCACATTTTCATAAAGAAACAGTTAACTATATTATCTGCAAAATATGTGCACTCACTAATGGTAGATGGACAGATAAAGACATAGACAGATGGGAAGGTGTGAGGAGGGGAGGAGGAGTTATGTTTTCCAATATTTTTAGATAATATGATTTTCTAAGTAGTATATTAGCCACTTATCACCATCTACCATCTTTATTTCAGTCTAAGAATTTTTAAGATCTAGGAAAAGTTTTCAGAAGAGAATTTTTTAAAATAATTGCTAAAATAATATCCTATTCACTGGGAACAAATTATTTTTCAGGTTTCAAAATAAAATTATAATATTTCAAATCTACAGATATTAACATTTTCTAGAAAAATTAAAATCACCTACTTGAATGGCTTTACTATAATCAAGCACACCATCCATTGATCCAGAAGGGGTATCATCAACATGATAAATTCTGCAAAAAAGATCAGAATTTCAAAGAAAATTTAAGTATAATTTATACTATTTCATAATCTCTAGAATAAACGACTAGATAACATCAATTAATACTTTTATTTAATATAAAAATTCTGATTAGAGTGTTCTCAACACAGTTAAATCTTAATGAAGATAAAAATTATCTACCAGGTGTTTACTAGTTATACAAATGATATGCTCCTGAAAGCTGTACCAAAAACATATCTGAACATTTAATCATATATTCCCAATGAATTTCATTAAGCCCAGAGAGATGTTTTACCTTACTCTCCATATGAGCATCAGTGAAGAGTAACATCTAATTCACTGGCTTTCTCTGCTGTTTCTCCATAATTTCTCTTCTAGCAATGTGTTTAATGAAAGTAAACTTAAGTGGATTTAGAAGGTTCTAATTAATGGAACTTCTGCGCTGAAGTAAAGAAGCCTTTCCTACCCTTTCCTGTATTAGGAAGAGGTATCACTTCTGGACATCCACTGTCTCTCTAGTACCTGTACCTATATTATTATTTTTAAAATAAATTTAAGGGGTATAAAAGTACAGTTCTGTTGTATGGATATATTGAGTAGTGGTGATGTCTGGGCTTTTAGTACAACCATGACCCAAGTAATGTACATTGTACACATTAAGTAATTTCTTATCCCTTACCCCCTACAACCCTCCCACCCTTCTGAGTCTCCAATGTCTATTATTCCACATTCTATGTCCATGTGTACACATTATTTAGCTTCCACTGGTGACTTTTGGCAAATAATTTAAGCTCATGTGTCTGTTTCCTCTCTGTAAAACAAGAATAATGAGCACTGATTAGATTTATGAAAGTGTCTGGCACATAAGAAGTACTCAATAAATGTTGGCTGTTATAACCATCATCAACTGTACTTTAGAGATGAGGAAACTGAGTTCTAGGGGGAACCTGCTCAAAGTTATTCAAACCAGCACACATATCCCAGGTAGAAATATAAGGAAATGCTGCCTTCTTGATTTAAACAAAAGTCACAATCTCTTTAGCAGACTACAAGAAGACACTCTGGAGAGGATAGGCTTTTTGCCCCAACTTTGTCCTAAGATCTATGTTCTCCCACAAGATTGTAGGCCTCTGCTCATTACTGCTACCACGGTAAGTCCGACCAGCATGAGGACTACCACACGCTGCCCTCAAAGAAGCCAAAGTCTTTTCCATTTGGTCTTCCAGCACCACTGAGAACACAAGATATAACATTTTTCAATGTTTTTTTCCTGCCTCCACATGAACTCACATACCCAACATACTTTTACTGAGGACCCACCTCCTATCTTAGCACAAGAGTGAGTCTTAAAGGGAAGGAAAGGGGAGTCTGAAGGAAGAGTGTGAAGGAAGATAATGATTCGAAAAAACACCTAGCATTTCTGTCATGACTCTACCACTCACTTCCGCCAACACAGGCCTATGTTCCCATTAAGAATCCTTAGGTTAAAACATTCAACAAAATGCTTTACTTACAGGCTTAGAGTAACAGCAGCAGAACAGCAAACACAGAGTATCACTAATAGAGACAACATAACTTACAAAACACCGTAAATGCTTCTTCAGTTTGAGACTACTGTGGGGGATCCCTCTATCCTGGCTTCTAACCTATCTGCTATGTGGCAGAGCCCTTTTTACCCCACTTACTAGAAGTAATTCCAACTCCAGACTCCTTGGAAACCAGGGCAAGAAAAAGAAGCTAAGTCCCCAGTTCACCCCACCTAAAGACTTCTTCCATATGTGTGTCTAAAGGCCTGCCTTTCCTCTGGTCACTGATATTAGAATCACCCACCCTCTTGGGAAGACATATACCACTAACGTATAGGAATAAAGCCTTAGTTAGATCCTTGGCTCTCAAGCGAATAATCATATTTTAGTATAGCATATTAACTCTAATCTGGTGGGGAGGGTGAGTGAGGACAGCCATTTCCTTATAAAAACACAGCCTTCCAATCTTTATCTCTAAGGGCTTTCTTTTATTACACTATGCTACCTCTCTTTTATTTTAATAAATTTAAACACATAAATTTTAAAGATAATCAAATTAATTGAAAAAATATTTCTACTAATCAAGACACTACAGTTATTAAGCATGACAATTTATAATTACTATGTCTGACTTAAATGTGATATGGTTGAGCTACTAAAAGGTATGTATCAAAAAATATACCTTTCTCTCCCTTCTTTTCGAGACCGTGTGATCTGATTAATTTCCAATGCTGTGAGCTTCTTTGCCACACAATACTGCCAGGTGTAAAATGCTTCTTTCGAGGCTGCTATCACATGGGTTTTTGTCATTGCAACAAACAGTGGTACTGTTAAAAATAACATTAAGATAATTTACAGTTACACAGAATTGCAAAATGTTTGTGCTGCAAAGGCCTTTAGTAATCACGGAGTTCAACCCCTTACTTTATAGGCAATATACCCCCACATAGTCTCAAAATACCCACACACGGTCTCTGAAATCAGAAAAGAATCAAAAGCTTGTGGAATCATACAAAAATACTAACTCAAAATAAATCAAAGACTCAATTGCAAGAGCTAAAAAACCATAAACACTACAAAGAAAACTTGGGAGTACATCTTTATGACCTTTGGTCAGGCAATAATTGGCTTCTTAGATATGACACCAAAAACACAAATGACAAAAGAAAAATCAGACAAATTGGAGTTCATTAAAATTAAAAATATTTGTGCTTC
>NW_016811019.1:2590842-2608927 GCF_001698545.2 Rhinopithecus bieti | reverse complement strand
AGAATCATACAAAATACTAACTGAAAATAAATCAAAGACTCAATTGCAAGAGCTAAAACCATAAACACTAAAAAGAAAACTTGGGAGTACATCTTTATGACCTTTGGTCAGGCAATAATTGGCTTCTTAGATATGACACCAAAACACAAATGACAAAAGAAAATCAGACAAATTGGAGTTCATTAAAATTAAAATATTTGTGCTTCAAGGGACACTATCAAGAAAGAAAAGAAAAATCTCCCAAGTCCCTTCCTAAGGAATATATTCTTCTAAACAAATAATTTTTAATATTCCTAATATGTATTGGAAATATATTCTCCCAAGCAAATAGTTCTTTTCATCTGTCCCATTTCTTAGAGAATATTTAATTGAACTCCTACTGTATATCCTTTTATGAAGTAGATAGTCTCATCAAATCCATCTTATAGATAAATAAACAGAGGTTTAAAGAAGTAGAACAACTTGCCCAAGGTCACAAAACACAAAATAAACAACATAAAATTAAACATTCATACAAAATACATAAAAGCAAAAACTCCTTCAAAAACAGATTATACTGTTTTCTAAATTCATGATCAAAACAGTGTAAAACTTAATTTTTCTATTATAAATACTATGCAATGTAATCATTAATATGGCCAGAATAAAGACATAACGTTACTAGGAGGTACCATTTATAGAGTTCTTGCCAGAGTGCAGACAAAGGGTATGTGAGGCAGCAAGAGACTTAGAAACTGAACAAAGAATTAGAAACTAGTCTGATAGTTTGATGTTAACTGAGTGTGTTAACAACTCAGGGATTCAAATTCAATAATTTTTATATGCTAAATAACTCAGTCCAACTGAGTAATTTTTTTAAAAATTCTTTTTTCACTATAACTGTCAAGATTTTTTCATTCAAAATATCTGCTATTACCAACCTCTGGAGGGAGCTCAAAGCCTTTCTTGGAAGGAGCACTTTGCTGAAAGCCATGCATGGAGAATGACAGGAAAGCCTCCACGGTGTGCTCCTGCCAGGTCAGGCTGCTCTCTCCTTTCCCTGACCTGGTCTTCACTAAATCTTAAGACATTTGTTAAATATTCAGTAAATTCCACTATGGATACTCTAATGCTGGTAACTATTATGCTCTTAGTGTAATTTGAAGCAAGTTTGTACACTTTAACTGCTTTCTAATAAAATATCATTTTTTCCTAAGTATATAAAAGCATTCTTCCAACCAATGTTTACCTAAAATTATAAATTACACTCATGTTCCTTTCTTTTTGATAGAACCTAAATACTCACAAGGGTTTATCATTAGCCTGATTACTTCAAAATTAAAATGTTAGTGGTTCAAGGTAAGAGTCAGACTTCTTGGATTCAAATGACAGGCACTTGCTAATTCTGTGGTCTTGAATAAATTATTTGTTCTCTCTGAACTTCAGTTTACTTACTGTAAGTTGCAGATAATAATAATGCCAACCCTACAGAGCTGTTTTAAAATTTAAGAGAGATAACAATATAAATATCACATAAACATATAGCATAGCACAGAGCCTGGCATAGAGTAAATGCTTAATAATACTTTTAAAAGACAGTATTTATTGAATGTTTAAAAATATATGACAGGTAGTGTTCTAAATATATAACATATATTAACTCACTCACAACTTCCCTATAAGGTAAGCATTATTATCCTCATTTAGCAGATAAAGAAACTGAGGAATGTGAATTTGCCCATATCACACAGCTAGAAAGTAGTAGAGCTGGACACAAACCTGGTCAATCTGGCTCCAGAAACTGCTCTTAACTACTAGAGCAGACTGACCCTCACTAAGGATTAAGAAGTATCAGTTAGACATGGTTGCTATTATTCTTTCCATTTTTATCACCTACATAGGATTTTATAATAAAACCATATATAAATTCTCAGTTACTACAAAAAATACAAATATATCTGAAAAATATGTTCTTTTGAATCAGTAAGGTGGTGATTTCAGCAAATTCATATGGGTAGATAATCCTGTCTATATATATTTTGCTAGATCTTTATTAAGATTCATCCCACCTAGACTAAGCTTCTATGAAAAGCAAAACAAAATTGTAACAGATACACCATTTTAGGACAAGAACACAGCCTAGATGAAAGCCCTCCATGTCCTTTTTGACTGTTCAATATCTGAAAAGAAAAAAATTTGAAATATCTAGAAAGGTTATTGGATTTTTTTTTTTTTTTTTTTTTTTTTTGAGGCAGGTTCTTGCTGTGTCATCCAGGCTGGAGTGCACCGGCACGATCTTGGCTCAGTGTAACCTCTGCCTCCTGGGTTCAAGAGATTCTCCTGCCTCAGCCTCCCAAGTAGCTGGGATTACAGGTGCATGCCACCATGCCCAGCTAATTTTGTATTTTAATAGAGATGGGGTTTTGCCATGTTGGCCAGGCTGGTCTAGAACTCCTGACCTCAGGTGATCTACCCGTCTCAGCCTCCCAAAGTGCTGGGATTATAGGAGTGAGCCACCGTGCCCAGCTTGGGAAAAAAGTTTTTAAGAAAATAATTATGCTTTCATTAACTGAACTTTGTAATGCTAATAGGCAGTCATTACTAGCCAAGCAAGAATGTAAAATAATTTAAAACAATCTTGGAATTCACATATAAATAAAACCTGCTTGTAATATTTTAATGCTAAGGCCTGAAATAAATGCCGACATCTGTAATGTTCACCCACTTTCCCATTTATTCATTTCTCAGCCCTTTCAAGTGCCGGTAAATTGCAATTTCACTGAAATGTTTTCATCAAATTAACTTTCTCTGAAATATATGGAAAACCTAGTGCACAAGTTAGATACCATCACTAGAAAGTTGACCATGTGCTCCCACTAAAACGGCTGCAGCATAGGCAAACGGGTACTAGATGGCCACTTTCCATGCCTTCATTCCTCTGCAAATGCCGTTTTCTTTCCTTGAAACGTCACCTAAAGAAATACTTCTTTTTCAAATTTCAGCTCAAATGAAACCTTCTCTAAGTAGAAAGATGTCTCTGACATCCTTATGCACCAATAACCATTTGCCTGGCACCTAGGGCAATACCTAGCATGCAGTAGGGAAGCGGTAAATCACTGTTCAATGAATTAACTAGGTTTTAATCATTTGTTCAGAAATCCCACAGGAAATGTCATAATTAATTTCTTATTATTACCAGTGACCAGTAGTACCTGAAACAGTATATACTCATTGATAGTTTGCTAAATAAATGAATCATCATTTTTTATTTACATGATAGAAAATTTCCATGCATTCAATAAACATTTATTATCATCCAAGGCAGTGTTAGGTCATGGGGATACAGAAGTTAATTACACATAGATCTTTAAAAAGTTCAAAGTCTAGTGGGGAAGATAGACAAGAAAATTAATAAGCACAGTGCAGGTTAAGAGGTATTTTGGATGGAAGCACACCAAAGGTATTATGAGTGCTCAAGAAAAGAGCACCAAAAAAGGATACCTCTCATATGTAGAGTATAACAGAGTCCCACAAACTACACTTCTATAAAGTTTCTACAAAAATTGTAAAGAGGAAGAGTAGATGGCAAAAGAAAAATAATAAATTCTAAATTCTAGAAGAGTATCACTCATACACTTTTTTTGTTTTAGCCTCCAGTCCTCATAAACATTTGGCATAGAAACTTTAAAAAGGAATTTTACAGGATATGCATGAAACAAAAATGTTGAGTCTTTGGCTGTGTTCGCTGCAGGCCAATGAAAGAACTGTTTGTTAAAATCTCAGCTAGCGAGACTACAAAAAAAAAAAGTTTTGAGACTCAAAAATACAAATAATCATGCCCTCAAGTATTTGCCATTTTATGAAGAAGGATTTACATTTAGCTTTATTTTAAAAACAGTCTACCTGTGATAAAAATTACTTTGAGATTAACCCTATCACCATTACGATTCTATGTTAAAACTTTGGATATTAAAAGAAAAAGCATATAATCTGAAGACTGACAAAATTTACCTCTTAAAGACTGTTATGTTTCTAGTAAACAAGAGATATTTATGTGAAGAGAGTCTGTAATAATTTTAAGCTAAGCTTTTTAACAAGGAACATTAATGTGTATATATATGTGTGTATATAAACATATACATATATAAAACATATAAACATGTCTATGTAGCAATGAATGTAAGACATGAAGTTGAAATGTGTCAATATATCTAAGTGAGTAGGTTATCAAGACCCTATAAAGTCTTTGAGGTCATTATTTCTCATATTTGCTTTTATCACCCAAAGAGCTTAGCAAAATGCAAACACTCAAAAGGCAACAGGCATTAATATTTAATTGCTTAGGCTAAATGTCCAATCTGAAAAAAAATGACTAGTTCTCAGGTTCTCAGGAATAATGCAATGGGTTTTTAATTTCTTAGATTTAATAATTTTTGCAATACTGTATCCAATATACTACCATACACATTAAAAGAAAATCATTACTTTTGGAAGTTACAGTGAAATGGCAACAAAATACTTGTTAATGATTTTAATAATCTACTTAGAATAAGATTTGGAATTTTTAATGGGTTACTTTCATAGTTATTGGGTAGAGGGAATAGTAAATCTAAAATAACAAATGTCCTTTGAAAACAAAAAGTCAGGAATTTTTTAAACTGTCCCTATTAATAGACTCATTTCATTAGAAAAATCTGGAAAGGGCAAACTCACTTTTACAAGCAGCTAAAGTGTTTTTATGGAACAGAGGTATTTACAAGCAGTTTATTAATAATAAAAGTGGTTTAATAGCAAAATTCTTTCTATAATCCTAATTATTACATACTAATCATTACACTGCATACCAATTCCTACACAATTATATTTCCCATTTAAAGCGAATGATGGTACCATAGCAGTTGTGAAATTATAGTGGATTTTAGATAGAGTAACTTTATAATTTACTGTCTTAACCAGGATGCTTTTGAGAGCAAAATGGGGTATTAAGAATTCTATCACGGTAACAGATATAAACTGGTACTGGATCTGACAGTGTAGGAAGTATGGTCTTTCTCGTTTTAGAAAACACCATTCTAATTAATAATACCAGTGTTAGGTTTTTAAATTCATGTTACAAATAAAATCTGATTGGAAAAGAAATAAATATTAACATTTACTTACCAATATCAATGTATTTGGGATCCAAGGCAGTACCAATAGAATTACAAAGAACTAGTACAAACTGTGAACAAATAAAACAAAAAGTATCAGATCTCCTGCTTATGAATAATAAAGGAAATGTGCTTAATATACATCATGCTTATCTCTTTTTCAAATATTGCTAACTGGGAAATAACTGATGAAACTGTTAGGTATAAAAAATAGCAGCCAAAAAGAAAAATGATTTACAGCATTAAAGATCAATTAATACTAAACCAAGACTGCTTTCTCAATGTAATGGGGTAACTGGTTTTCAAGAAGACACAAAAAACACAAGTACTCTGGCTATTTTTCAACATTTATACAAGCGGTCTTCAAAAAGTTTATGGAAAATGTGTATTATGAAAAAAATGCATGGATTTAAAAATTGTTTGCATCAAAATAAACGTGTACTAACTTGTTAAAATATGTCTGAACAGGATCTAGTTTGAAGCACTAAGAAGGAGATGGTAGCAGTTTGAAAAAAAGCCCTGTCAAAGCAACATTAATTCTGCTAAAATTGAAGCAAGAAAAAACATCAAATTTATGGTGCAGCTTGGGTGGAAGAATGGCGAAATCATCAATCCTTTATGAAAAGTTTATGGGGACAATGCCCCAAATAAATCAGCAGTTTACAAATGGACAACTCATTTTCAAAAGGGACAACACAAAGTAAAGATGAAACCTGCAACAGCAGACCATCCATGTCAATTTGCAAGGAAAAAATTAATCTCATCTTGTTTCTGCCCTAATTGAAGAGGACTAACAATTAACAGCAGAAACAATAGTCAACACCACAGACATCTCAATTGGTTCAGCTCACACAATTCTGACTGAAAAATTTAAGTTAAGCCAACTTCCCACTCAATGGGTGTCAAATTGGTTGCACCCAGATTAGCTGCACACAGGAGCAGAGCAGTCAACAGAAATTTCAAACAGGTGGTATCAAGAACCTGAGGCATTTCTTCAAAAATTGCAACAGGAGATGAAACATGGCTTTACCTGTATGATCCTGAATGCAAGGCACAATCAAAACAATGGTTACCAAATGGTGGAAATGGTCCAGTCAAAGCAAAAGCAGACTGCCAAGAGCAAAGGTCATGGCAACAGTTTTCGGGGATGCTCAAGGCATTTTGCTTGTTGACTTTCTGAAGGACCAAAGGACAATAATGTCCACTTATTATGAGAATGTCTTGAGAAAGTTAGCCAAAGCTTTAGCAGAAAAATGCCTGGGAAAACTTCACCAGAGTCTCTCCCCAGCATGACAATGCTCCTGCTCATTCTATTCATCAAAAAAGGGCAATTTTGCAAAAGTTTCAGCAGGAAATCATTAGGTATCCACTTTACAGTACTGATTTGGCTTCAGGCTTCCTTTTGTTTCCTAATCTTAAAAAATCCTTAAAGGGTACCCATTTATCTTTAGTTAATAATGTAAAAAAGACTGCATTGACACAGTTAAATTCCTAGGACCCTCAGTTCTTTTGGGCTGGACTAAATATCTGGTATTATTGCTTACAAAATGTCTTGACCTTGATGGAGCTTATGTTGAAAATAAAGTTTCTATTTTATTTTATCTGTTAATTCCATTTTTCCATGAACTTTCTGAAGTCCCCTCATATTTCTAAAGTTTCTGATCAGCTATAACCTCAAAACTCATTTTTATCCTATGATCAGTTATATAAGAGCTAATTTCATTTGTTACCGTTGCACCAAATGTCTCCATCTCGTTCTCCTCCTTTGAAGCAATATATAAATGACATGAGAAATTCAGAAAAATTCAGTTAACTCAAAAAAGACATGATTCAACCTAATGAAAATGGCTTATATACAAATAATCATCAATGACCAATATTAGGAAAATAATCAAGCATAATGCACATTTTACATCACATTGTTTTAAAGTGATCATTTCATTTTCTTACTATTAGTCTCCGTTTCTGTATCTTGCACTAAGAATATTATTCTACTTAGATGTTTTTCCTGACTAGAACAACAATTTCAAATAAACCAGTTCTTTATGCACTATTAATACAGACTTTCTTTTTTCAGCATTTGATTAAAATTTGTTTAATTACTCAAAACATCTCAGGTACCTCATAGATAATATACATCTACTATTACCCATAACATTTTTTAAAACTAAAAGAACTCACTGAATTAATTTCATAAATATAAACCAAATAATAAAAATTATATTTTAAAAAATCATAATTTACCCTTCCACTACTTAAAATAAGCTTATTTACTGCCACGAAATACCACAAACAAATTGTATTTTTAAAATACATCTTTCGGCCAGGCGCGGTGGCTCAAGCCTGTAATCCCAGAACTTTGGGAGGCCCGAGACGCGCGGATGTCACGACGGTCAGGAGAGCAGACCATCCTGGCTACCACGTGAAAACCCTGTCTGCTGTACTAAAAAATATCACTCAACAGCTAGGCGGGCGAGGTGCGGACGCGTGTGTCCAGCTTACTCGGAGAGGCTGAGCAGTGAGAATGGACGCGGGAGGCGGACGGGCTTGCAGTGAGCGACTCCGGCCACTGCCACTCCGCTTCTGGGTGACAAGCATGGACTTCCCGTCTCTCTTAAGAGAATAAATAATAAAGTAACTAATAAATAGATTTAAAAAATACATCTTTCATTTTATCAGTTATACATGCTAGTAGTTTCAAAAATCAAATAGATCCACAAGGCTTCTTACTAAAAAATGGCAGCTCCCCCTAAGTTCACATTTCCTGCTCCCTTTACCGATCCTTTTGCTATTACCTCCACAAATCTAAGTAACGTGTTTACACTGCTACTTGTTTTATTTCAATTTAGTCCATTAGCTCTTGCCTCCCCACTACAAATGACAAGTCTTTAGCTTCCTTTCATTCCCTTTTCCACCCACCCCTTTCACACAGGGGCACATTTCCGTCCCTCTCTCTATTTTTAATGCCATTTTGTCAGATCAAAATTTAGGGTTGAGTATGTTTATTATACCTCAGTTAAAAGGTGTTTTAAGTTTAAAATGGGTGATTACATCATTTTGACTATGTAAATGCTATTCACAACTCAGTCGTCAAGTATATCATGATTTATTTTCTTTTCAAGCATATTCTTTCTCTGTAGTTGATAATTGTATTTTTTTCTCTTTGATTAGTCTTCTATAGGTTTATTACTAACAGAAATCCCCAATAATCCCTGAATTATGTATATCTTGCTGCAAGGGCTCAAATATATCAGGTAGACTATTAATGTCATCCCCCTGAATTTCTCTTGGAGCCTTCTGACCTTCTCTCATCTGACTCACTGGACATGCTGCACCACGGTCAGCTGGTACACTCTTCCTCACTGGTGTCCACTCTACTATTTCTTCTGCTTTCTTGATTTATTCCTCATTTTGTTAGACTATTTCCTAAAGTAACTTCCTAAGATAGGGAAGCTTGGAAGGGAAATTTTTAGTGAGTTACACATCTAAAAATGTCTGTATTCCACCCATTTATTTATTTACTTATACTTTGAGACAAAGTATCACTCTGTTGCCCAGGCTGGAGTGGAGTAGCACATCTCGGCTCCCTGCAACCTCTGCCTCCAGGGTTCAAGCGATTCTCCTGCCTCAGCCTCCCAAGTAGCTGGGATTACATGCACCCGCCACCACACCTGGCTAATTTTTGATATTTAGTAGAGACAGGGTTTTGCCGAATTGGCCAGGCTGGTCCCAAACTCCTAACCTCAGGTGACCTGCCCACATTGGCCTCCCAAAGTGCTGGGCTACCCTCATATTTAATAGTAGTTGACTTCAGCTATGGAATTGTAGATGGAAAACCACTTTGCCTCCAAATTTTAAGGCAATTCTCCAAAACATTGCTGTTGACAAGCAGAATGTCACTTATGATCCCTGACGTTATGAAATCTGTGTTTCCTCTCTGAAAGTTTGTAAGATTGTTGTTTTCTCTCCAATGTTCTGAAATTCCACAATAATGTGTCTCGATGTGGAAATGTTTTTATTGACTGAGCTAGGCACTTCCAATCCAGGACATCAAGGAAAATTTTCTTGAATTATTTTTCATACTTCCTCCCCTATATTTTGTATATTTTGCCTGTTCACTCTTTTTTATTATTTTCATTTATTTATTTATTTATTTTTGAGACAGAGTCTCACTCTGTCACCCAGGCTGGAGTGCAGTGGTGTGATTTCAGCCCACTGCAACCTCCGCCTCCTGGTTCAAGCAGTTCTCCTGCCTCAACCTCCTGAGTAGCTGGGACTACAGGTGTACGCTGCCACGCCTGGCTAATTTTTTCTATTTTAGTAGAGATAGGGTTTCACCGTGTTGCCCAGGCTGGTCTTGAACTCCTGAGCTCAGGCAATCTGCCCACCTCGGCCTCCCAAAGTGGCCTGTTCACTCTTTTTAGAAATATTGTTGAAATGCTAAGCTTCCGGGACTGGTCCTCTAACTTTATCCTTTCACTCCTATTTTCCATTTCCTTGTCCTTTTGCTTTACTGTACAGGTGTTTTCCTTCATTTTACCTTCTAATCCTCCAGCCAAAGTTTTCATTATGGTCATATTTTTAGTTTCCAAAAACTTCCTCTTTTCTGGTATCCTTTTCTTATTTGATGGATGTAATATCTCTTAACTCTCTGAAGGTAATATTGATGGTTCTTTCGAAATAATTTTTTTTTTTTTTTTGAGATAGAGTCTCAATTTCGCCCAGGTTGGAGTGCAATGGCGCGATCCTGGCTCACTGCAACCTCCACCTCCCGGGTTCAAGCAATTCTCCTGCCTCAGCCTCCCAAGTAGCTGGGATTACAGGCGTGCGCCACCATGCCCAACTAATTTTGTATATTTAGTAGAGACGGGGTTTCACCATGTTAGCCAGGCTGATCTCGAACTCCCAACCTCAGGTAATCCGCCTGCCTTGATCTCTGAAAGTGCTGGGATTACAGGCGTGAGCCATCATGCCCAGCCCTGAAATAATGTTTTTCAGATGTGTCCTTCCTGCATAGTCTCTGCTTCTTCCAAGTTCATTTCTACTTGTGTTTAGCTGCCTTTCTCAAATGTCTGGTAATCCTTGTCTAACTGCTTATATTTAAGAGTCAGACATTGAAACGCTGTTTGGAACAGAGTTGTCTATAAGTGAGCCTCACTGACTGGCGTCTTTACTGTAAAGTGATGGGCAGGGCTACTTCCTTGGGGACTCCCGATCTCGGTATCTTTAGAAAGCTTTTCTCTTGAACAGGCCGAATTCTCCTGAGAAGACTTCCCACCTCAAAGCTGAATGCTTGGCTGCCAGTGTTCTGGGAACCAAGTAGGAAAAGAAGACTGGGGTCATGTTGAATAGGAAGCTTTTAATGTAATTGTCCTGCTTTCAGCAGAGTTCCCCCACCCTCAGCTCTGCTTGATGCTCTTCAGCACAGAGACTCTCTGATCCTCTCTGGAGAGTAAACCCGTCGTTGTAGGTGGCAGAAGGGCAGCTGCCTATGGACTCAGTATAGGGATCACCTTCTTCTTATGTTTTTTTAAAAAGTTTTCTCTTTTCTGCATAATCTCTGGTACTTCCAAATTGCTTTTTTGCTTGTTTCTTTCTCCTACTAGGTACCCCCAAGTCCTGTGCCTCTTTGGAATCCCGTGATGTAAGCCAGTTGCCTCTGTTTTCTCCCCGAATGGCTATGATTCAGCTTTCTTAGGTCTGCTAAGGTAATTATCGCTAATCCACCTACTCTAACCTACAAAATGTTGTTGCCATTTCCTTTCCATTACTGGTCCCTATGGGCTTATGACTTTTTAAAAAACAGCTTTACTGTCATTTGGCAAGTTTCAGGAGAGAACACCACCAAACATGGCTGTTCAAAGAGTCAGCTTTAAGAAAAAACTCTTTACTTTTTAACGGGATAAAATAATTGATAACACAGCTAAAGACATCAGTAGTCCTTTTCAGAAATATTTACATACTTCTGCAAATATTTAAGTTGTTAGTATACTTTTTTAAAAGACATATGTATATTATTTATGTTATGCTATGATATATTAATTTTTACAGCAATATAACTCCAAATAAAAGTAGATTTCTCAATGTCAAAAGCTACCCAAACTGTCATAAGTGTTCATTGCTGCATAATTTCTTCAGCATTTATGCATAGTAGACATCTGGATGTTCATTTTTGCTCATGAAATTTTAACTTGAAAAAGGACTGTGGTATTTTAAATATATTTCAGAAACAAAAAGCTTCAGTATTGAACCAGTCAGTATGAATTGCCGTGTGATTAGCTGCTTGAAGAAAAAAAATCAGGGACACGGCATCAATGGAGTCACAGTTTTCCAAAATTGGTCTAGACCAACAGGGCCAACAGACCCAATGTTTTGATGTACTTGCCAGTGTAGAGGCCATGCCTGAGAAGGTAGAAAACTACAACCCAATTCTGCCAAGCAGTTAGCCCATCTATGTCTTAAGATACCAAGAAACACCTACCTGAGGATGATTTTCATCAGCTTTTGTAGCCAAAATGCAGAAATCGCCACAGGTAGTAATAGAAATGAGACCCTTCACATATTTAACGTGTTTTTCATTGTGTTTTATATCCCAGAAGACAACACAGTGCTCTGGACGATCAGGTCTGGTATATGCATAAACCACAGTATTTGAGCAATAACCCCACTAGGAAGAAAGGAAGGAGGAAAGGGAAGGAGTTTGAAAGGTAGAAGAACTATTTAGCATTAGGAAGCAAAATCGTATTATTTTATTTTTACTCTCGAAATATTGCAGATATTTATCACTGCTGACAAAATATATTCTTCAGAAATAGAAGACAGATTCAACCTTTTATAAAAATAATAGAGATTTATAAAACAAAGAATGTACTGCAAATATAAATTCAGTTTGTCTAACTTTCCTTATTTTAATTGGTAAGATTTAAGCTTCAATGGTAAAAAATTTTCAGTAATCAATAATAGCTGCTGGAGAGGGGACAACAGGTAGCATGATCCCTGTCAAAGTTTCAATTCTGGATCTCCAAGTCAAAATTCAAAAATAGTCACTTTGCCTTTTTACCCCATCCATATTTTTTATATTTGCTTTTATCAGAGTAATATATTCACATAATATATGGTCAAATAATCCTACCTGGCTTATTTAACACAAAAACAAATGCAGAACCCCCTGCCAAATTTGCTGTCTGGAATGGCCATGTACAACTTCTTCAATTGCAACTGTTCTGGTATTTATTTCTGAATCACATTATCTATTGATTACGGAACTTACACACTTACAGCTTTCCCTTCTAATCTCCCAACATGTTTATATTTAATTTTGAATTAAAAAATGAAAATATATAAATTATATTAAAAATATAAAAAATATGTTGATATTACCATAATTGTGTCTACCATTCAAACTAAGCTAAACCATGTTTAGCTTTTTGTATCTTGATTACTTTCTAAAATAAATTTTTTACTTTAAAATAGTTTTAGATGGACAGAAAAGTTGCAAAGATAGCACAGAGTTCTCATATACCCCTCATCCATTTCCCTTATTGTTAACATTTTACATTACCGTGGTATATTTGTCACAACTAGGAAATCAACATCACTATTAACTATATTACTATTAAGTAAATATCATACTTTATTTAGATTTCATTAGCTTTTCCCGAATGTCCTTTTACTATTCCAGAATCCCATTTGGGATACTTAGATTTAGTCATGTCACCTTAGGCTCCTCTGGGGTGTGACAATTTCTCAGTCTTTCCTTGTTTTTAATGACCTCAACAGTTTTGAGGAGTACTGGTCAAGTATTTTGTAGATTGTTCCTCAATTTGGGTTTGTCTGATGTTTTTCTCATGCTTAGATTGGACTTCAGGTTTTTAGGAAGACCAGCACAGAACTGAAGTGCACTTCTTTATCATGCCATATCAGGGGGTACGTGATATCCACATGGCATTCCTAATGATGCTAACCTTTATCACTTGGCCAAGGTTTGATTGCCAAGTTTCACCAATATAAAGCTACTTTATTTTTTTCCCCTCTCCATACCCTACTCTTTGGAAACTAAGTGTAGCCACACTCAAGCCAGGGGAACAGGGGACTACGTTCCACCTCCTGGAGAAGGCAATACCTAAGTAAACTGGAATAATTCTGTAAGGAAGATTTGTTTCTTCTCCCCCATTTATTTATTTGTTCAAATAATCCATCTATATCAGCATCAACTCTTGGGCATTTATACTTTGGGTCACAATAAAATAATACATCGTTTATTTGATTCTTCAAAGTGCTCCAGCTTTGGCCATTGGGAGGCTCTTTCATGTTCTTTTGACATTTCCCCATCCTTTTGTTGTCTGAGCACTTCCTTACTTGCTGGGACTATAAACTGTTTCAGGCTTACCTTGTATTTTCCCTGCCCTAGTCCTAGAATCAGCCATTTCTCTAAGGTCCTTCACCTTTCAAAAATTAAATATAGAAGATTTTTATAACAAATAGTTTACCAGATCAATCTCATATTTGAGAGCTTGCTTCTGGATCAAATGTTACATTCAAGATAAAATACTGATTATATATTACGTTGCTTATTCTCATTTTCTCCTTCTAATCCATTCTCTGCCCTTCTCTACCCTGCTGTGAGCCTTGGAGCCTAGTTTCTATGAACTCCATCACCTGGGCTACCTGGCCATCTGGTTCCCAGTTGGGTTTCGCCAATAGAAAGCACCAGCAAGTGGAGAGGTGAGTTGGAATATTTATTCCCCAAATCCCTCTCTGCCTGGCCGGTTGGCAAGGTCTGGGCTCCTGCAGAGCAGCCCCTCTTGCACAGCCACATCTCTTGTGGGTTCCAGGAGCCTGACTCCTTTGTCTTGCCCGTTCAGGCCCAGGGCTGGTGATGGCTTCTCACTGATGCTAATCTTTGGGTGCTACTTTTTATCATCCCTTGCTGTTCCCCTTAGCCCTGCCCATATCTCTGTAATAAGTGTTTCATCAGTCTCTCTTCAATTACTCCTTTGAATGTACCATCTGTATCTGGCTAAGACATTGACTCATGGAGTAATTTTACTAACTATATATAGTATTCTAGAAAAGTTTACTAGGTCTAAGGTCTTTACACAAAAAGGCTTCCTTTCTGCTAGCTCCTAAAATAAGACAGCTTTGAATACACTTTGAGCGACAGCAAAATTATTTGGTAAGAAACACTGTTTATTTTACAACTGCTCTTAATATTTACCTTATAATTAGGTCGAATGTTTGCAAAATATATAAAGGAATCAACAGCTAGTGCGATTTTCAGTCCACCTCCTTCCCAAGATAGTGCAGATATTTCCTTCCCAGGAACTTTCAAAGTACCCAGATGCTGAAAAAGAAAGTTATCTTTAACCTAAAGTATAACAATTAAATACAAATTACCACCAATCACTTCATAAAGGTCAAAAGTGGTATGAACATTATTTTGTGAAAAGTTACTACTCACTTTAAAATCATGTTTCTTCAATTTTTATAATGAAAAGCATGCATATAAGAAAAACTTACAAACTATATCCAAAGAATTCAATAGCAAATTTCATCAAATCTAAAATGCCATAGACTGAAACATGCATTTTTATGTACAACTAAGGAAAGGAAAAAACACATTGCTAATTAAAATATAGCAACTTTGATTATAAGATGCCTCCTCATTTTAGAGTTATAAAAAATTACATTTCTTAGAATCAACGAAATATTATATTAGCAAATTCAATCATAAAGTCTTGTCTTTCTCTTTCATCCCCTCATACCCAACTAGTCACCAAATCCTATTGCTTTTACTCCTTTCCACTCTCTGTAATTACCTTTATAATGGATTGAATTGTGGTAATAGCTTCCTAACTTTAAGTCTTACCTTTCATCTGTTTCCTTATTCTCCCCCTCTGCCCTCCCAATTCAATCTCTACTGTGCTGTCACAACTATCTTTCTGGAACACAGATCTAATCATAACTTACCCTGCTTTTTAAAAGGTTTAATAACTTTTAAAAATCAGTAACTCCCCACCATCACATTCTTTAGCATGGCATACAATGCCTGTTTCCCATCTTATCCAAAACCATAGTATGTGGCTTAATATCCCACTATTTAGCCATAACTGCTGTGTGCCTGCTCATGAAGGAACTACTCTGCCTCCACACCTTTGGCCTATATAATATCCCTTCTGCCTGAAATCCCCTTCTCTTTTCCTCACAGCTCCCTGTCCTTACTGGTCCTTGTCCTCCTGGAGCACGCCTATTCATCCATCAAGATACAGCTCAAATACTGCTTCCTCAACGAGTCCTGCCTTCTCCGACTCTATGGTTCCAAAGAATTAGAGAATGAGCTCCTTAAGAGTACTAACTGCATCATATTCACATTTATTTCCCTTTCCATTAATAGATTATTTGATAAACTGATAGTCAATATATATCTCCAATAAATATACATTCAAATTAATTTTTTCATATACTAATAGTACTTCTTATGACCAAATTAATGAGTGAATAAATGAATACAAACACTTTTTTAATGTGGCTATAAAACAACCAAACATTTTTAATCTATACCTTTCATTTGACAGAATGATACAATCAATGAACTTTGCTGGTATCCCTTGTTCTAAGTAGATATACTCTAGGGTCAAATTTAATGTTACTATAGTTTGAATGTCTGTCCTCTCCAAAACTCAGGTTGAAATTAATTGCCATTTTGACAGTATTGAGAGATGAGACCTTTAGGCAGTGATCAGGGCCTGAGGCCCTCATGGCTGGGACTACTGCCATTTTACAAAGGGGAATTAGGTCCCCTCTTGTCTCTCTGTTGCACTCTCTTTGCCCTTCTTCCTTCCACCATGCAATGATGCAGCAGGAAAGCCCTCACCAGATGTCAGCAGCTCAATACTGGACTTCTCCTCCTCCAGAACTGTAAGCCAATAAGTTTCTATTAACATACACTATGCAGTCTGTGGTATTCTGTCATAGCAGCACATAATAGAGTAAGACAAATGTATTGAGCTCCATTTTGCCAAGGAAACCAATGGAAGAAAAAGCTCAAAGTTTTAACCTAGGAAGGGCTGATCTATCTGTCTTGCTACCTGTATGAAATTAAAGGGGAACCAGCAAGCTCTCTACAGTACTCTTGGTATTGATCCATCCGTAAGAGGAAGAGAATACAGCCATCTTCTAACTACAAACCAGTCAGGATGTGGCAGTAGCAAGGAAAGAAAACCACCTTTTAGTAAGCCTTCATTACGTGCCAGGCACTGTGTAGGCATTTCCTCATTGTAATCTCCTTTAGTCTTTACAACAGCACCATGACATATTTCCTTTATTTCTGAAAATAACTAAACTATGTCTCAGAGACTAAATAACTTCTCTATGTCAAACTACACTGTAGAAAATGAATTCAATGCCAGATCAACTTGACTACAAACCCTATGCTCTGTTATCTCCTACCATGGCTAAGACCACAGTGCAAAAACCAGGTGTCCCTGGACCTCAGAATTTAAAAGCAAATTCTTCTCTGAGGTTTCCTTAAGTTTAAATCGTTATGTTTAAATTGTTAGATAACTTCCATCCAGGTTATCTTTCCTACCTTAACAATAACACAGATCCAAATAATTCCCCATATATTCACTCACTCAGAAAATACTGACTACTATGCCCTGAGGAACTATGCTAGATACTTTTAGTTACAGCTAGACCAAAACCCACTTACAGTTTCAGTTTAACCCTTAACACATTATTTTGCAAGATAAAAAAACAGACTTTAGAACCCATGTTTTTCTACCTGGGGAAGGCTGAACTAACAAAAATAAGCAGATAAAACATGATGACAAATAAGTAAATGGCAATCAACAAAAATAACCAATAAAGAACATTAATTAAGAAGGAGGTTATAAATATAGAAATAATTAGAATGCAGATTTTTAATTATTTAGGAACCTTGAAAACTATGTTTTTTTTTTCCCCTTCACTTTTACATCTACCAGAAATATTGTCATTTGACAATGTATAGAGAGCATCTACTTTCTACAGTATATTCTACTGGGTAACTTTGAGATACTGATTCAAAAGCATCAGAAGACATCATTTCTTGCCCTAAAAGAAATTATTAAAATACACAAAAATAATATTAAAACAACTGGTACAAGCTTTTATGCAGCCAAAAATACATATCACTGTAGTCTATGGTGAATTTATAAAAGCCAACAGGGTATCCAAAAGGGACAAAATATAGTATTGGGTTAGAAAATAAGATATTCAAAAAACGTATTAAGCTTAGTTATTAATAAGCTCTCACTTCCTAAATTATTTAAAATTCACAATATATTAATTCTCCTACTTGACATTTTCCAATGCTACTTCTGAAAATTCTCTTTTAAAATTAAATTTATTAAAAATACTATTGAGAAGGATAATACCCATATGTACATTTATGAAAACAATGCTTGTATTTTAATGTAGCATCACTTAAGATTAATTATTAAATTTTCTTCAAATAATTGATTACTTTGCAACAAATTAAAAGTATTAGAAGTTTGGAGGAAGGACAGACAGATATGTTTAACATCTAAACACATGTAAAATATCACACTAAAAATCTGAAAAATTAATCTGAAACAACTATATTACATTAAATACTACTCAAAAGCTGGCTATGAAAAGAGACACATATTCGGATCACAGAGAATTCAAAATAACTGCTCCATGGTGATTTCTTATGTCAAACTTCACGTTTTCTGAATGTATAAAATTGTAACTTTTATAATTATAAAACTATAAGATTATAAAATTCCATGATAAAATACAACAAAGATTTATATTATGAAGATGAAATGTCCCTAAAAGAAATTACACCATTTCCTTTGTTCTTTTTTCCCCTACCTTACTCACTGCACATTTAAATAGGAAGAAAGAAGAATAGCCGGGCGCGGTGGCTCAAGCCTGTAATCCCAGCACTT
>NW_016811019.1:2583096-2588605 GCF_001698545.2 Rhinopithecus bieti | reverse complement strand
TGGAACTAAAAGTTACACTCTAACTTGTGGCACTAATTTGCTTTGAGAAAACCAAAATTTTATTTAATTAAAAAAAAATTTAGATGATTGGGAAAAAGAAAAAAATTCTGACTTGAAGACTTTACACAAACCATCATAACAAATAAATGTATATACAAAGATGAATGATATGTACGATCATATAAAATTATATAAATAAGACTGATGATACACATACTTACTATAAAATTTCCTTGATTATCATAAATGTGTATTTCCCCATTTGCCATTCCAAAAAGTAAGACTTCACTGTCCGCAGACCATGTTACATGGGATAGCTGTTTACCCTTCAGGTCTTTTCCCCAAATACGATTGCCTAAACCAAAACATTATTAAAAGTTGTTTAAGGCCATGATCCTCCAACAACTGCTTTCGAAATGTTTGTTTTCCTAAAGATCTTGCAAATTCTTCACAGCATTCATGCATTCATTCCATTTATTTGGCCAATATTTACTGAGCACCTATATGTGCCAAATACCTGAAAAGACATTTGAAATAGTAGCTATTTCAAACTTTCTCCCCTTTCTTCTAAACTCTGATGCTGGATCTCACTCCCAATTAGCAGTTGAGCCCATCTTCGACTTTGGAAAGAAAATAAAAGCACCCAAAAAACAAATTCCTCATTCCCATCTTCAACAATTCAGAACATAACTGAATCCACACTTACACTTTCTGCTTTACCTACTAATACAAAAGAAGAGGTATTTCCCCAGTCAGTCCCCTGTCTCAGGCTAATTCCTCTATGTATTCTCTGATCTAATCCCTTCCTACCTTCGCAAAGATCTCCCTTTATTGACTACTCTCATTTTCTCTTTCTCATTAAACTCTTCACTCCACGGCCTTTCTTATGTGGATTTAAACACATGCAGATCTATTTCTCTTTGAAACCACCAGCTTAAATAAAATAAAATAAAATAAACACTTTTATTAACCCCAAGTTCCCCCTGTAACTACTATCTATTTCTACCATTCCTTTCCCAATCAAACTTCATGAAAGAGTTCTTCACACCTATAGTCTCCACTTCAACTCCCGCTCAACCCTTAACCCCTCCCAATCTGGCTTCTGCCCCGCAACTCCATTGAAACTGCCTACAACATACACTATTTGGGTGATGGTTATATACTAATAGTCCAGACCTCACCAATATTCAATATATCCATATAAAAAACCTGCACTTGTACCCCCTAAATCTATAAAAATAATAAATAAAAAAAGAAGAAACCAAACCTGTTGACACCTTGATCTTGGACTTCCAGAGTCTAGAACTCCGAGAAAATAAATTTCTGTTGTTTAAGAAAAAGAAAGAAACTGCCTTCATGGACGTCACTGATGGCTTGTTGCTAAAGCCAATTGACACATTTCTTTTTTACCCCTCCCTCCTTCTTGAACTCTCTTTGCTGCCATTAGCCCATGTACTCCTTTATCTCCAAGACTCCTACTTTTCAACATCCTTCTTCTGCCCATCCCTGAAATGTTGCTGATTACCACCATCCCACCCCCCCGCCGCCCCCGGGACAGGGTCTCACTCTGTTGCCCAGGCTAGAGTGTAGTGGTAAGATCATGGCTCACTGCAGCCTCAACCTCTCAGGCTCAAGCAATCCTCCCACTTTGGCCTCCCAAGTGATTGGGACTACAGGAGTGTGCCACCACACCCAGATACTTTGCTTTTTTATTTTCAGCAGAGACAAGGTCTTGCTATGTTGTCCAAGCTGGTCTCAAACTCCTGAGCTCAAGCAATCCTCCTGCCTTGGCCTCCCAAAGTGCTGGGACTGTAGGCATAAGCCACTATCCCCAGCCTAAATGTTGCTGATTCTTAACTCTACAAATGCCCTTAAGTTTTGTTCAACTACTTCAATGGTTTAAATTACCATGCATATGCTGGTGGTTCCCAAAATTTTGTGTTCAGCACAGATGTTTTTGAGCTGCAGATATGTATGTCTAACTACAGTCTGGATAGATTTATTTGAATGGCCCATGGCATGACAAAATCCAAGAGAAATTTTCCCTTAAAATCATTCTTTCTCCACACTATTTTAATGAAAGGCATTGCCATCCATCCAGCTGCCCAAGCTGAAACTCTGGATACTGCCCTGGGGACTTCCATCCTCTCATCCCCAATCTTAACTATTCTGCCTCCCGAGTATGTCTAAAATCTACTTACTTCCATTCCCTTGTCATTTCCTGGATGGCTACCATCCACCATAATCTCTCACCTGAATTGCCAGAGTTGTTTCCTGATACAGCTGCCCATTATCTTTCTTTCCTTTCTCTATTCTTTATATGTAGCACAGAGCTTTTCTAAGGAACAATCTTATCACATTGCTCCCATTCTTAAAACTTTTCATTGGCCTCCCAAGTGCTGTTGGACTTAAGTCCAAACACCTTAATATAAATTATGATCGGCATGATCTGGCCTCTGTTTCTCTCTCTAGATTCACTGCATACTACTCTTCACCTTTAGTATTATACCCTACTGATAATCAACATTTTTCAATGGCCCAAACATAGCTAAGTGTAACTCCTCTGGACCTCCTCAAATGCTATTTCTTTTTTTTTTTTTTTTTTTNTAAAATCTACTTACTTCCATTCCCTTGTCATTACCTGGATGGCTACCATCCACCATAATCTCTCACCTGAATTGCCAGAGTAGTTTCCTGATACAGCTGCCCATTATCTTTCTTTCCTTTCTCTATTCTTCATATGTAGCACAGAGCTTTTTCTAAGGAACAATCTTATCACATTGCTCCCATTCTTAAAACTTTTCATTGGCCTCCCAAGTGCTGTTGGACTTAAGTCCAAACACCTTAATATAAATTATGATCTGCATGATCTGGCCTCTGTTTCTCTCTCTAGATTCACTGCATACTACTCGTCACCTTTAGTATTATACCCTACTGATAATCAACTTTTTTCAATGGCCCAAACATAGCTAAGTGCAACTCCTCTGGACCTCCTCAAATGCTATTTCTTAGGGCTGAGACATTCTACACACCAATCTACCTTGTGGCTAATGCCTCAGCATCAGCATCACTTCCTCCAGGAAGCCTTTCCTGATCCCTCCAAGTCTGCATTAGGTGGCCACTTCTACATGCTCCTGTATTTTCCCCATCTTGGCGCTTATCACAGGGTACTGTAATTTCTCGGTTATTTATCCATCTCTCCTGATCTAGGTCTGGTCATTGCTGTACCCTTAGTTCCTAAAATGATAGCTGTTGCTTTATAGGCTCTCAGAAACATTTGTTGAATACATGAAGTTACACACACACACACACTCACAGAGAGAGAGAGAGAGAGCGAGCACGCGCGCCAGAGAGAAAATAAAATGATTTAAAATATATTATTTATCTACAGAGTTTCAAATTAAAACAAAGGTGCAGACTCTCAGAAGACCCAGTTTTATCTATTACTAGAATTTGAAAATGTGGGTTTTAAGGCCATAAACTACAACCAACAATGACATGTTCAGTTCTAATAAAATGACCACAGACTTTTGAAACTAAGGTCTACGTATTTGTACAGACTAACCAATATTAACAGAAATTACATAATGAGGCAGACATGTTTAAAATAATGCTGAAAAGTTAATTCACTTTTTTCAATGCCACAGTAGAAAATAATAGACTTTTTTCCTTGAATATACATAAAACAGATGGTTAAAACCAAAGAACAGTTCTTGAACATCATCAAATTGTATATCAAATATTTTCTTTTGTCTATTTTCAATCAGAGTGCTAACATATAACTAACTTAAATCTCTAAAGAAGAAAACTGTCAGCCAGATATTGATCTTAGTTCTATGTCCAATCAATGCATTACCATCCACTGAACCAACTATCACAGCCCCATCTTCATATACAATGCAGATCTTCTGTCCGTCAGCATTCCAGCTCATACTGCGAACAACTGATTTATTTCGATTGTTGATCATCTCCTCAAACCAAGAGCCTGTTTTCACAAATTTAAAAAATTACAAGTCAAAACTTTCACATCTATTAAACAGTACTTAAGAATTGAAAGCAATCTATAAAGTACACCATGGGATAAATAACTGCAAAAGTTTCTACAACCTGAGACATTAAACTATAAAGCTTCCAAATCCAACAAAACACAATGAAAATTAACTTGGGCTTAACTGATAACTGCTTCAAAGATTATCACAGAAAACATAATAAATGCCCATCCTTTGTTTCCTCTTTCTTTCTTTCCCTGTCTCTTTCTGTCAATTAAAAAATAAACTTAATTTGCTTTTCAGAGCCAAAACTACTGCTTTTCTGAAAGCCTAACTTTTCCCACTTGAACAATATGGTTCAGATCATAACCAAGAAAAAAACTCCAAGTAACAATAACTTTATATGTACACATAAACTCTCCAATGAATAATTATGAGCATATTAAATACAACATATTAGTTACCATCACAAAGAGAATGAAGCCAAAAAATACACAGCATATTAGGTAAAACCCTAAGTAAGCCTGCTTGAAAAAATTCTAATCAGTTTATATTACATTAGTGATGCCACATCTCTAATGCTGAATGACAAAATATTCTAGTTGTATGCAGGGTAGGAATGAGATGTAACTTGTCTTTTAGCATAACCAAATTACAGGCAAAAAAAAATAGGTTATTCGGTTTTGTTTTCTTAAAGGCTTTTGACATACCAACATAGGAAACTCTGGTCTGCAGCCAAGAAAATAATCATGCAATTTGGAATAACTGGTCAGAGCAGGCTAACAGAATCCAGACTGAGACCCTGAGAAGACCTGAAGACCTACCTTGGAAACAGACAAAGTTTACTCCAATCCACTGAACTTTCACATTCTATCCCCTACACACACATACACACACTTTTTTAAAAAATTAAAGTATTATAGCATATCTTTAGTGAAGACTTTTAAATGGTATGCCCTGCCATTTAAAACAGCACACAGGAACTTTTCAAAACAGCACACATAAACTTTTCAAAACAGCACACATGAACCAAGGCACCCTTCCCTTTTGAAGATGATGGCTGCAGGCCTCAGGAGAACATGTATGATGAGCTGCTTTTCTCGTAAAAGTGGTATATCTAAGTTAATCCTTCTTTTACCCTCCCTTTCTCTTGTAGACAAGAGGCACAAACCGTGAACCAGTAGTCAGAGTTGAGATAAAATCTGTATCCATAAAAGAAAAGGAAACTAACTGGCCCATGCAGGAAATGAATTATTCTCTTTGACTTCTTACTAAATGTGTTTTCATCTACTGAGATAACTCTAGCCACTCATTTATTCATTCATTCAACAAACATTGATTGAACGTGTACACTGTGCTATGTATTATAAAAGGTTCTACATATAAAACGATGAACAGTCATTTTCCCTTTCCCCTCAGAGCTTACAGTCTACTCAGGGACCAATATTAAATACACACTTACATACACATAAATGTAATTATAAACTGGAACTACCTAGGAAGTAATTCTTATTGGAAAT
>NW_016811019.1:2578500-2581608 GCF_001698545.2 Rhinopithecus bieti | reverse complement strand
CTCCTGTAGTCCCAATCACTTGGGAGGCCAAAGTGGGAGGATTGCTTGAGCCTGAGAGGTTGAGGCTGCAGTGAGCCATGATCTTACCACTACACTCTAGCCTGGGCAACAGAGTGAGACCCTGTCCCGGGGAGGGGGCGGGAATCAGCAACATTTCAGGGATGGGCAGAAGAAGGATGTTGAAAAGTAGGAGTCTTGGAGATAAAGGAGTATATGGGCTAATGGCAGCAAAGAGAGTTCAAGAAGGAGGGAGTGGTAAAAAAGAAATGTGTCAATTGGCTTTAGCAACAAGCCATCAGTGACGTCCATGAAGGCAGTTTCTTTCTTTGTCTTAAACAACAGAAATTTATTTTCTCGGAGTTCTAGACTCTGGAAGTCCAAGATCAAGGTGTCAACAGGTTTGGTTTCTTCTTTTTTTATTTATTATTTTATAGATTTAGGGGTACAAGTGCAGGTTTGTTATATGGATATATTGAATATTGGTGAGGTCTGGACTATTAGTATATAACCACCACCCAAATAGTGTATGTTGTAGGCAGTTTCAATGGAGTTGCGGGGCAGAAACCAGATTGGGAGGGGTTAAGGGTTGAGTGGGAGTTGAAGTGGAGACTATAGGTGTGAGGAACTCTTTCATGAAGTTTGATTGGGAAAGGAATGGTAGAAATAGGTAGTAGTTACAGGGGAACTTGGGGTTAATAAAAGTGTTTATTTTATTTTATTTTATTTAAGCTGGTGGTTTCAAAGAGAAATAGATCTGCATGTGTTTAAATCCACATAAGAAAGGCCGTGGAGTGAAGAGTTTAATGAGAAAGAGAAAATGAGAGTAGTCAATAAAGGGAGATCTTTGCAAAGGTAGGAAGGGATTAGATCAGAGAATACATAGAGGAATTAGCCTTAGACAGGGGACTGACTGGGGAAATACCTCTTCTTTTGTATTAGTGGGTAAAGCAGAAAGTGTAAGTGTGGATTCAGTTATGTTCTGAATTGTTGAAGATGGGAATGAGGAATTTGTTTTTTGGGTGCTTTTATTTTCTTTCCAAAGTCGAAGATGGGCTCAACTGCTAATTGGGAGTGAGATCCAGCATCAGAGTTTAGAAGAAAGGGGAGAAAGTTTGAAATAGCTACTATTTCAAATGTCTTTTCAGGTATTTGGCACATATAGGTGCTCAGTAAATATTGGCCAAATAAATGGAATGAATGCATGAATGCTGTGAAGAATTTGCAAGATCTTTAGGAAAACAAACATTTCGAAAGCAGTTGTTGGAGGATCATGGCCTTGAACAACTTTTAATAATGTTTTGTTTTAGGCAATCGTATTTGGGGAAAAGACCTGAAGGGTATACAGCTATCCCATGTAACATGGTCTGCGGACAGTGAAGTCTTACTTTTGGAATGGCAAATGGGGAAATACACATTTATGATAATCAAGGAAATTTTATAGTAAGTATGTGTATCATCAGTCTTGTTTATATAATTTTATATGATCGTACATATCATTCATCTTTGTATATACATTTATTTGTTATGATGGTTTGTGTAAAGTCTTCAAGTCAGAATTTTTTTCTTTTCCCAATCATCTAAATTTTTTTTTAATTAAATAAAATTTTGGTTTTCTCAAAGCAAATTAGTGCCACAAGTTAGAGTGTAACTTTTAGTTCCAATTTTTTTGGTAGGTAGAAAGGACAAGATGTCAGTGCATTTAAGCAGAGGGATAATGAGTAGGGCAATGTGCAGTTTAAGTTTTTTAAGTGTCTTCTGTTATCTGAAGCCAAAGTTTACATGTAGATACCAAAGGGTATTTTTGTAGCAAGCTACCAATGGTTGTTTGTAAAAAGAATGACAGACTTAAATGGTGAGAAAAATCAATCCCTGGAAAGAAGGTAAAATAGAATAGGATCAGTCAGCATAATCTGGAGAAAAATTCTGGCTTTGCAAGGTTTAGCTATAATCTATGATTACTGATGGGGCAGTTTTGTTTTTTAGCAAGGTTTAGGACACTAAGTAAATCCACTCACTGGTGGAAGTAAAATAATGAATTTTTATATGACATTTTGCTGTTTTCAAAGTACTTTCATATACTTGTTATTTGAGTCTCATAAAAACTCAGTGTTTTTTAATCCTCATTTTTTACATGTGGGAATAATGGACATTTAGGTGATTTGTCCATGCCTGTATACCAGTAAAGTGATTAAGCTTTAATTTGCCACCTGATTTTTAGATTGTATTTTCAGCATTCTTTCTACAATACTCTATTGAGATTATATCTATACTGTTCTGTTTTAAAACGTAAAATATTAAATCTAGACAATTTTATTTAGATGAAAATGAAACTGAGTTGTTTGGTGAATGTCACTGGAGCTATCAGCATTGCTGGGATTCATTGGTACCATGGCACAGAAGGCTATGTGGAGCCTGATTGCCCTTGCCTTGCTGTTTGCTTCGACAATGGAAGATGCCAAATAATGAGACATGAGAATGACCAAAGTAAGGAATTTTTCTGTTTAAAAATTTATTTTAATTTATTATTTTTTTTTCTTTTTGAGATAGAGTCTCACTCTGTCACCCAGGCTGGAGTGCAGTGGCACGATCTTGGCTCACTGCAACTTCTGCCTCCCGGGATCAAACGATTTTCCTACCTCAGCCTCCCGAGTAGCTGGGACTACAGGTGCATGCCACCACATCTGACTGATATTTTGTATTTTTAGTAGAGATGGGGTTTCACCATGTTAGCCAGGATGGTCTCGATCTCCTGACCTCGTGATCCACCTGCCTCAGCCTCCCAAAGTGCTGGGATTACAGGCGTGAACCACTGTGCCTGGCCTCAATTTCTAAGTTTTAATCTTTTTTTTTTTTTTTTTTTTTGCGACAGGGTCTTGCTCTGTTGCCGAGGCTGGAGTGCAGTGGTGCATTTTTGGCTCACTGCAGCCTTGGCCTCCAGGGCTCCAGGGATCCTCCCATCTCAGCCTCCTGAAGAGCTGGGACCACAGGTGTGCACCACCACCCCTGGCTAATTTTTGTATTTTTCATAGAGACAGAGTTTCGCCATGTTGCCCAGGCTGATCTTGAACTCCTGGACTCAAGTGATCCGCCCGCCTCAGCCTCCTAAAG
>NW_016811019.1:2567672-2577396 GCF_001698545.2 Rhinopithecus bieti | reverse complement strand
GAGAGAGAGCGCGAGCACGCGCGCCAGAGAGAAAATAAAAATGATTTAAAAATATATTATTTATCTACAGAGTTTCAAATTAAAACAAAGGTGCAGACTCTCAGAAGACCCAGTTTTATCTATTACTAGAATTTGAAAAATGTGGGTTTTTAAGGCCATAAACTACAACCAACAATGACATGTTCAGTTCTAATAAAAATGACCACAGACTTTTTGAAACTAAGGTCTACGTATTTGTACAGACTAACCAATATTAACAGAAATTACATAATGAGGCAGACATGTTTAAAATAATGCTGAAAAGTTAATTCACTTTTTTCAATGCCACAGTAGAAAATAATAGACTTTTTTCCTTGAATATACATAAAAACAGATGGTTAAAACCAAAGAACAGTTCTTGAACATCATCAAATTGTATATCAAATATTTTCTTTTTGTCTATTTTTCAATCAGAGTGCTAACATATAACTAACTTAAATCTCTAAAGAAGAAAACTGTCAGCCAGATATTGATCTTAGTTCTATGTCCAATCAATGCATTACCATCCACTGAACCAACTATCACAGCCCCATCTTCATATACAATGCAGATCTTCTGTCCGTCAGCATTCCAGCTCATACTGCGAACAACTGATTTACTTCGATTGGTGGTCATCTCCTTAAACCAAGAGCCTGTTTTCACAAATTTAAAAAATTACAAGTCAAAACTTTCATATCTATTAAACAGTACTTAAGAATTGAAAGCAATTATAAAGTACACCATGGGATAAATAACTGCAAAAGTTTCTACAACCTGAGACATTAAACTATAAAGCTTCCAAATCCAACAAAAACACAATGAAAAATTAACTTGGGCTTAACTGATAACTGCTTCAAAGATTATCACAGAAAACATAATAAATGCCCATCCTTTGTTTCCTCTTTCTTTCTTTCCCTGTCTCTTTCTGTCAATTAAAAAATAAACTTAATTTGCTTTTTCAGAGCCAAAACTACTGCTTTTTCTGAAAGCCTAACTTTTCCCACTTGAACAATATGGTTCAGATCATAACCAAGAAAAAAACTCCAAGTAACAATAACTTTATATGTACACATAAACTCTCCAATGAATAATTATGAGCATATTAAATACAACATATTAGTTACCATCACAAAGAGAATGAAGCCAAAAAATACACAGCATATTAGGTAAAACCCTAAGTAAGCCTGCTTGAAAAAATTCTAATCAGTTTATATTACATTAGTGATGCCACATCTCTAATGCTGAATGACAAAAATATTCTAGTTGTATGCAGGGTAGGAATGAGATGTAACTTGTCTTTTAGCATAACCAAATTACAGGCAAAAAAAAATAGGTTATTCGGTTTTTGTTTTTCTTAAAGGCTTTTTGACATACCAGCATAGGAAACTCTGGCCTGCAGCCAAGAAAATAATCATGCAATTTGGAATAACTGGTCAGAGCAGGGTAACAGAATCCAGACTGAGACCCAGAGAAGACCTGAAGACCTACCTTGGAAACAGACAAAGTTTATTCCAATCCACTGAACTTTCACATTCTATCCCCTACACACACACGTACACACACCTTTTTAAAAATTAAAGTATTATAGTATATCTTTAGTGAAGACTTTTTAAATGGTATGCCCTGCCATTTAAAACAGCACACAGGAACTTTTCAAAACAGCACACATAAACTTTTCAAAACAGCACACATGAACCAAGGCACCGTTCCCTTTTGAAGATGATGGCTACAGGCCTTAGGAGAACATGTATGATGAGCTGTTTTTCTCGTAGAAGTGGTATATCTAAGTAATCCTTCTTTTACCCTCCCTTTCTCTTGTAGACAAGAGGCACAAACCGTGAACCAGTAGTCAGAGTTGAGATAAAATCTGTATCCATAAAAGAAAAGGAAACTAACTGGCCCATGCAGGAAATGAATTATTCTCTTTGACTTCTTACTAAATGTGTTTTCATCTACTGAGATAACTCTAGCCACTCATTTATTCATTCATTCAACAAACATTGATTGAACGTGTACACTGTGCTATGTATTATAAAAGGTTCTACATATAAAACGATGAACAGTCATTTTCCCTTTCCCCTCAGAGCTTACAGTCTACTCAGGGACCAATATTAAATACACACTTACATACACATAAATGTAATTATAAACTGGAACTACCTAGGAAGTAATTCTTATTGGAAATACAGGGGAAAAAAAGAGCTATCTCAAGTAGAAGCTATTCTTCTGCTAAGAGTCTAACTTCATTTTGGAGATAGCCAACGATGACCTAATTCACTTTCTTAATAACAGGGTTAAAGTAAAAAAAAAAAAAAAGTGAAAAGTAGGCAGCAATAAATCCAGAAATATTACCACTGTGCAGTCAGGATGAACTCCTGTTGTTAGTAAAAGGGGTCTATTTTGGAGATGTTATGTATCCATCCAAATACTGTAAGCTAGATGTCAACATGTGAAAAATTAAATAAGCTCTCCTAGTAATGTATACCTTTATATAACATCCACACAATGATAAGCCCATTTTCATCACTGGTAGTCAACTTCTGATACTGTTCATTCCATGTTACAACTTGAACAGAACCTAGAACATTATAAAACAATTTAGAAACTTAAAGGTTACAATTGATTTCAAATTTATATTTTTATATAAACACCAAGATAATGTTAAAATCAATATGGTTCCTGCACAGCTAACTAGTCTTTAATATTCCTTAAAACCTATTCATAGGATGCAGTTATTGATATCACTAATTTTCTATAACAATGCATAATACTGTTTTTCATATCTATCCCTATTTCATCCCAGTGAAGACACCTATCATGGCGAGCTACAAGAACTACCATATACCTGATGACAGAAACAAATACAAGCATGGTTTTGGGAGTCAGGTTGGCCTGACTCCCAAAAATAATGATGTCCAAAGGACACAATATTAAGTACGTGTTTAGGAAATTTTTATCATTTTGGTAGATATGTCCCATAATCTCTCTTCCGCCAACCCCTCTCCCCTGTTTTCCATTCTATTGATAAAACACTCTTGAGCATATCTTAAACCTCCAGGGTACGTGAATAATTGATGACTTTTAATTTTTTAATCCCTAAATACTTTAGTGTACATGTCCTAAAAATAAAGACATTCTCTTCCATAACCATATTACAAATTAGGAAGTTTAACACTGATATACTATTATCTAACTCACAGTCCATATACAAATTTTATCAATTGTCTAAATAACGTCCTTTATAGACACTTGTTTTTCTCATTCCAAGATCCAATCTAGGATTATACAATGCATTTGTATGTTATACATCTCAATCTTTAGTCTTTTTTTTTTCTTGAGACAAGATCTTGCCCTGTCACCAAGGCTGGAATGCAGTGGCACAATCGTGGCTCACCGCAGCCTCAAACTCCTGACCGCAAGGGATCCTCCCACCTCAGCCTCCTGAGTACCTGGGACTACAGGTGCACAGCGCCACGCCTGGTTAGTTTTTTTTTATTTTTTGTAGAAACAGGGTCTCATTATGTTGCCCAGGGTGGTTCCAAAATCCTAGCCTCATGCAATCCTCCCACTTTGGCCTCCCAAAGTGCTTGAACTATAGGTGTGAGCCACTACGCCCAGTCTCTTCAGTCTCCTTTAATCTGGAATCATAGGACAGATTCTAAAAAGGATTATATATATAACATCCATAGACAGGAGTATTTTCAATATATAAAATAACAGCTAGGTTCTTCTAGATTTATTTAAGATGTTGTTTAATCACGTAAAAGTTGAATGACTCTACATTGTATTACTAATGTCTCAACAGAAATGATTACAAACAGCTCCCAACTTACAATGGTACTACTTAAATGACTTTTCAGTGGTGGGAATGCAATGCACATTCAGTAGAAAACGTACTTCGATTGCCTATACAACTACTCTGTTTTTCACTTTCAATACAGAAATCAATAAATTACATAAGATATTCAACATTTTATTATAAAATAGGCTTTATGTCAGATGATTGTGCCCAACTGTAGGCTAGTGTTTTCTGGGCACATTTAAGGTAAGCTAGGCAGAGCTATGACGTTCAGTAGGTTAGGTGTATTAAATGCATTTTCAACTTACAATGGGTTTACTGGAACATATCCCCATCATAACTCAAAGAGCATCTGTACTTTAAATATTACCATTATTTAAAATGTTGACATTTCTGCATTAAGTAGAAACTTCCTAAATGTCTAAATACCACTCAAACATGACTTAAAAGAAATTGCATGACTCACCACTATGACCTTCAAGAGTGTGACGCATAGAAAGGTTACTGGGGGCTGCAAGGCTCCTCAATTTTGCATCATCTAAAACAAAACAAAACAAACTACTATGATAAACATATAAAAGTGACATATTATAAGATTTTGACTCTTTTTGTATTCCTGGGCAGTATTAATAATTTCTCTAAGTATGCCTCATTCTGATCTATTTTTCTCATGGTATAAACAGAAACAATAACACATATCCCTTGCAAAGACATTCTGGTAAAATAAAGCAAAATATATAAATCAACATTGTTTACTCATACATTACATATATTAATAAACATCACTGCTTTTTATGCCTTTCCAAAAGACCACAAATAGAAATATTTATGGCCTACAGATTGCAAACTCTACAGCTTACAAGGGATCAAAACAGCATAGACTTTGAAAATGGGTTTTTGCTAGATTACACAGAATCTTATATTCACTCATTTATTCATTCATTCAACAAATATTTATTGAATGTGTACACTGTGCTATGCATTATAAAAGGTTCTATATATAAAATGATAAACAAAACAGTCATTTCCCCTTTCTCCTCAGAGCTTACAGTGTGAGGGACCAATATTAAATATATACTCACACACACACAAATGTAACTATAAACTGGGAATGTGAAAGCATAATAAGAAACAGTAGCAGAAGTGACTTAATTTAGATTGATGGGGAACCAGGGAAGGCTATCAGAAGAACTGATATTTAAGCTGAGACTGAGAGGTAAACTGGAGATAGCCAGGAAAGGTAGAGAAAGAAGGGGAGTATTCCAGGCTAGGACACAGGAATGTAAAGGCTCTGAGGTAGACGCCTAGAGCCCTTGACAAAATCTAAGAAGGCCTATGTGGATGAACAGGGGAGAAAATTGCATCAAACAGGGCTGGAGTGATAGGCACAAGAAAAATTACAAAGTATTTGTAGAAAATAAGAATTTTAGATTTTATCCAAAGTGCAATGAAAACCTCTAAAGATGTCTTAAAAAGGTACTAACCATACTACAGAGAATAATATTAAAATGTCATCTCAATAAATTAATCTTGGCTTAGAAATCTGTTACACATAAAACATAGCACTTAAAATTTTCATTTAAATTACAAATTTTATGAAAATCTTAAGAATTTGTAAGGATGGGAATTATACCAATGCTAAAGAAAATTCTACTTTCAGAAAACAAGTATCTTAAATATTATGAAAAATATCCTTTATTCTGAAAACACTTGCAGGAAAAAATACCTAATTTCCTCTAAAATCACTAGTTCCAATTACCCAGTTGTGTTGGTAACACAAGAGTACACATGTACAGTTTAACAATGCAATCATCTGTCAAGATAGAATAAATGTTGCTGACACATACATTAGGTTGAACATAAATTTTTTAACATAGGGTCCTCTCACTCATTTAATCTTTTAAAAATTGTACAACATACTTAAACATCATTATAATATTCTAAAATATTTGGTGGAAACATTTTTCTTAACTTGTAGAACTGAAAAATCCATTGTGATGCATATATATATAATATATATACACACATATTCTGACGTCACTATAACCTAACTAAGTGAAATGGGTGATACGCGATTTAGATTAACCATCCACGTTTTCCCTCTGTTAGACCATAAGGTAGCATATTCTTGACAAAATACACACTGACAGTTAAGAATAGGCTTTGAAATTCAGCTTGATATATTGGACAAATATCATCCACATCTGAAAAGGTCTCTTGCTGGAAGCAACTCCATAACTTGATCATGTAAAAAATATTCATAAAACTCACCCAAAAGTTCTCAGATGTCCATAAAAAGGCCAAAAGTTTTAAATGATGTAGAGTAAAGCCAGGATTAATATCCCCAGATTCCATCCAGTTACATTACTAGACTCCAGATAGCCAATAAGGTAATGAAACCAAACTGGTATGTGAACAAAACTCTGGTAATACTAACATAAATCTTCTAAAAGCACATAACAGTAATCCTTAGATTTAAAAGGCATGATCAAAGAAGTCACCAATAAAATAAAGCATTTTAAACTCATGTAAAGAAATTTCAGAATGAAATCAGTTATTCCAACAATTCAAAGTACATCAAAAAGTCCAAAGAAGGCTTTTAAAAAATAAAGGTATAATGACGCAACTGAAAATAAAAGGTATGATACAGAAGAACAGAAGATCATGCTAATAACACCAATAACCAAACACACTAAATCTTTGAGAGTCTTTCTTTTAGAAAAGCGTGACTGACAATGCTTTTGTTTGCATTCATAAAAGTTGTCAGCAGCCCAATTTCAACAGAAATTCCTGTTATGTGCTGCAAAATAAGCTTGAAACTTATAATCAAAATATACAGAAGACTGTTTTGCAACACATAGGGATAATACAATTCTGAGAAAGAGATGGTACCATATTCGCCAGACTTTCTGGCAGGATCACCTGGTTGCCTTGCTTCTCTATGTGAATGAACTAACTGCAAAGGACTCTGTATGCATCCCTGGGTCTAACTAAGGACAACTTGCCTAAGATTTATGGTAAATTTTGTTGTCCTGGGCATATTGGAAAGTTGAGGCAATGTCAATGCCTGCAGGTACTGGAGGACTGCACAGTCAGCTACAGTTGGCTTGCATGGCCCTATATACTTTTTCTGTGACGGAAATGTTGGCTTCCAAGGCTCTCTATTTCCTCTCATGAGGATGAGAGGATGAGGCTTTGACAGTCATAGCAGGAAAGCAAGAAATGCCACCTCAATCCCAGTCAGGGTCATCACCCTCAAACCTTACCACAAGCAACTCCAACCCAGAGTCATCACCCTCAAACCCTACCACAAGCAGCTCCCACCCAGGGCCATCTCCCTCAAACCCTACCACAAGCAGCCCCCACCCAGGGCCATCACCCTCAAACCCTACCACAAGCAGCTCCCACCCAGGCTGTCAGCCCTTTAAATACCTTTTGGCA
The DNA here is from genome assembly GCF_001698545.2 of Rhinopithecus bieti. Classification (NCBI taxonomy): domain Eukaryota; kingdom Metazoa; phylum Chordata; class Mammalia; order Primates; family Cercopithecidae; genus Rhinopithecus; species Rhinopithecus bieti. Next base: position 2,570,138 of record NW_016811019.1, on the reverse strand, counting down.
AGGAAATGACATAATCTGGTCCCTTTAAAAGAAGAAGAAAAAAGGACTGGGCGCAGTGGCTCACACCTGTAATCTCAGCACTTTGGGAGGCCGAGGTGGGCTGATCGCTTGAGGTCAGGAGATCAAGACCATCCTAGCTAATACGGTGAAACTCTATCTCTACTAAAAAAAAAGAAAAAAAAGAAAAAAAAATTAGCTGGGCGTGGTGGCACACACCTGTAATCCCAGCTACTCAGAAGGCTGAGACAGGAGAATCACTTGAACCCGGGAGGTGGAAGTTGCAATGAGCCGAGATCGCACCACTGCACTCCAGCCTGGGCAACAGAGTGAGATCCCATCTCAAAAAAAAAAACAAAAAAACAAAAAACCTGACACTGGCTAGAGTGTCAAGAACGACTAAGAGGAAGCCAGAGACAATGGAAGGAGGGAAACTGATTCTCACAATAGACCAGGTGAGGGATGATGGTAGCTGGAGCTATAGAGGGAGCAGGGGAGACAAAGGAAAGGATGGGTTCAAGATACACTTTGGAGACAAAAGCAACAGGATTGCTGCTGCAGATGTTGTTAACGGAGGAAAAGAGAAGATTTCCAGCTTGAGCAAATGAGTGAATCTGAGACATTTGCTGAAATGGAGAGAACTGAAAGAGATCTGGAAGAATATCAAGAGTCAGTTTTGAACACAGTAAGAGTGAGATACCTGTGAAAGACTCCAGTGGAGACACCCACGTCTGAAAAATCAGGACTGGGCTGGAGACACAAATGTGGGGCTCTTCACCTCATACCACAGATGGCATTTAAGGGCATGAGAATGAAAGAATAAATAGAGCAAGTGAATAGAGAGCCCAGAAGCAAGTTCTCAGGAATTCTAACAGAAGAGGGAAATCTAGCAAAGAGACTGAGGACTGACCAGAGAAGGAGAGAAAAGTAGTATGTCTAAATATAACAATAACTTAAACATTCTGAATTCTCTTGTCTTGAAAAATAATGTTTCAAGTCAAATCCTGATGAGTCAATAAAAGCTGTCCATTAGATTTAGAAGATGAAAGTCACTGGTGAGGGAGAGAAAAGGAGAGAGGACTGATACTGAAAGGAGAGAGAGAGGATAAATTGGCAGAGAGGTACCTGAGAAGGTGAAGGGAGATGGGCTCCAGCAAAACACTGGAAGCTGGCCTGTGAGAGAAATAAACCTGATATAAAAAGATGGGTTGCTAGTTCTAATTCCTTTCCTTCTAGAGCAGAGGACTGAAAACTGGAAATGCAACTTGGTGCAAACTTTCTGGAGGGTAATTTGCGTACACATATTAGGAAACTGTATAAATGTACATATTAGGAACCTGTATAAATGTACACACTCTTTGATCTAGTGAATGCCATTTCTAGAGATTTATCCTAGAAAGTATTAACAATTTATGCAAAGATTTGGATACAAAGATATAGCTGCTTTAATAGTAAAAATGTGGAGACATCTAAATGTCCAATACTAGAATTGGTTAAGCAAATTATGATATAGTAATACCAGTATAATGAAATACTAAATAGACATTAAAAATGGTGTCATAGAAGATGATTTGCTGATGTAGAGGATTGCTGTATTATATTGCTGTACCCAAGCTACAAAACATTATACTTAAATTGTTGCATCTTTAGCACAAACAGTGCTTGATATAAAGCAGGCATGCAAGATCTATGATAGTTACTGGAGGGATCTGCTGAATCAACACTATTTGTATTAAATACAATATACTGATCTTGTTAGAATCTCGCAGCCATATTCCTCATATTTATTTCTTTCAGCACAATTCATAATCATTAAGTTCCAAAACAAATACTTTACTCCATTTTCCAAACCTCCAAAGAATCGATTTCCCATCTTGCTCACTAATTTCAAAGAATACTCTAGCCACAGCTTATCAAAAGGTTAGAGAAGAAAAAGAAGTTTGTTTTTAAAAAAAGCCTTCAATGTTAAACAAAATGAATGCATTTCTTAATGTAAGTTAAAACTTGCGGGCCAGGCACAATGGCTCACGCCTGTAATCCCAACATTTTGGGAAGCCGAGGCGGGGGGATCACAAGGTCAGGAGATCGAGACCATCCTGGCTAACACAGTGAAACCCTGTCTCTACTAAAAATACAAAAAATTAGCCAAGCCTGGTGGCGGACGCCTGTAGTCCCAGCTACTTGGGAGGGTAAGGCAGGAGAATGGCGTGAACCCGGGAGGTGGAGCTTACAGTGAGCAGAGATCGCACCACTGCACTCCAGCCTGGGTGACAGAGTGAGACTCTGTCGCAAAAAAAAAAAAAAAAATTGCTACATATTGTAAGCAAAAGTATGTATATATACAGACACATATATATACACATACACATACATATAGATACATTTAAGAAATATATATATTTCTTATATTTTTTATATATAAGAATGTATATATAAACTATATATTTTTAAACTATACATATAATATAT
>NW_016811019.1:2545076-2566544 GCF_001698545.2 Rhinopithecus bieti | reverse complement strand
ACCACTAATGTATCTAATAAGCAGAAAGGATAGGCCTGTAAATAATCCGCCAGATTTTCTTACTGAAATGTTGACTCACAGGATTTGTATTAGACTCCTAATAATACAGTACAATAATTAGATATAGCATAACACAGTGACTTATTTTCATTCTTCGTTATTTTTCATTCTCCATTAATAACTCAGCAAAAACAATCTGATGTTTACATTCAACATTCTCCGAACTTTATTGCAAACATACTCCAGAAAAAACACCATAAAATGTTGGTTTTCCCCTTAAAATAATCAGAATTGCATACTGACAGATACCATGAGTAAATTGCATGAACAAATAACATTAGCCAATTTTCTACCAATTTCAAACATGTGGGCTTGCATTCATTTACCTGTCTGCGTCTCTAATTTCAAAACTTGCAGTAATCCATTTTCACCACCGCATGCTATGAACCCTTGTCCCTTGTTCCAGGATACACACTTCAGCTTCACGTTATTGGGAATGGAAATCTGTAAAAGCAACCATAGCCGCACTAGCAACTTTTCACGAAGGAGGTGGGAAATAAGTCTGCAGGAGATGAAGGCTGAAGAAAATCTTCCAAGAAGAAAACGGGCGGTCTTGCAGAAAAAAAACGAGCTGTTGTGAAATGGGCATGGTCCCTTGAACTGACCCGGGCTCTAGCCTTTGGGAAAGAGAGAAAGAAGTGCAAAAAAGAGAAGGATACTGACTGCGGAGGAAGCCAACGACAGAGTCACCGGGTGGATTTTTTAAAGGGAGGGCGGGGAGCGGGTATAAATCCATACCACCAGTCCCTCTTCCTTTTTACCCACAACACTTAGGCTATCCTATTGTTATTTCTTTTCTCTTGCCCAGTGGCTCGTGGTGATCCAAAGAGTTTAAATCACGTGGATCAGCAACAAGTGGAGGAGGAAAGAGAGAGTAGCACGTGGCGACCTATCCTCGAGCCAACCAAAAGGACCTAGCCAGGGGCAGGAATGGGAGAGAGCTAAGAGAGGGCGGCGGGCTCGGTCAAGTACTGTCTGGGGCTCTGGGAACCGCAGGAGGAGGTAGGAGGCTGGACCCGGCGGGAAGGATGGCGGCGGAATGGCGAAGCCACGATCAGGACCGGGTGAAGCAGCCTGGCTTCTCGGGAAGGCAGCGGGAATCGCCGCAGGCTGCGGGAATGGCGGGGAAACGAGGACGCCTTCCCCCAGGAAACTCACTTTCTTGGTCAGGTAGAAGAACATCGTGGGATTCCCTAGAGGGTCACGACGGCTGCTAAGGCCCTCGACCGGTAACGGTTCTACGTTTCCAATGGGGAGTACCAGCAGCTGCGGAAAGCTCCCGTCGCCCTGGCAACCGCGATGTTGCCCCGTCGCATCCGGGGCGCCGCGGGGCACTTCCGGTGACGCCCTCGCACCGGGTACCGGCGTAGTGAGCCTGCGCGGACGTCGGTGCGTTGGGGGAGCCGGGTGCGAGGCGGTAGCCGGGTGCGAGGCGGTAGCCGGGTGCGAGGCGGTAGCCGGGTGCGAGGCGGTAGCCGGGTGCGAGGCGGTAGCTGTATAGTCCTGTTTCCTGGCGTCTCGGCCTTTCTGCTCTCCGCAAGGAGCTGGGTCGCGACCTGTCCCTGCCAGCCGTGCACTCGCTCTCTGCGCCCTGTCTCGTGGTCACTGCCGCCCTCCCTCCCGCCACACCTCTGTTGATAGCGGTGGAGCCGCTCCTCAGGTGGCAGTACTATAAACTTAGGAGGAAAGGCGCCCGTTCTAATGAGGGCAAATTATTTAGTATTTTGTAAGTTCCAAAGTTCCAACATTCTTGAAAGGGAAAAACCTTTTACTGTATTTGATAGGCTGGCGCCCCGGGCCAGATGAAAGTGCAAATGTGCGTGCTGAGATCTCGTAACCCTTCTCTGTGTCTTTGGGGATTGGACAACCTCTAGAGCAATTTAGGAATAGAAGATTTTGTTTATTCCGCTTGTTTTGACATTTTTTAACAGTTTAATTATTACCGCAACCCCGAGGATCCTTTTCAAGGAATTTGTATAAACATTGGGTAATTAATAGCGTACAATTGCTACTGGGGCATAGCCTCCCGTTTTACAATATTTGAGCGTTTGGTGTTTTCTCGTCTAGAGTCGACTGTTACATATTCTCTTCTTTTTCTTACCTTATTTCTTTCTTCATTCTCCTTTGTCCTTTTTGAATGCCTGAGAGTTACAAAGCCTCAAAATATAAGGCATAGGGCAGAAATCCAAGTAGAACCAATCTCATGAAATTATTTGGTCTCACCCATGTTTTTATTTCTGGTTTTCCCTTTTACCATAATCTAGCATGTAATTTATGCATCAGTAGTTAATTTCTCCACTTGGAGTCTTTTACCATCTCAGACAAAAATAAAACATAAAAATCCTCCAATCCTTTGACCTCGGTGATTTGTCTCACCCAGCACAATCTATTACAGAATTGACAATAGTCTCTAGTGCCTTTCCTAACAAATCTAAACTCCATCCAAAATCAGATCTTCCCTCAATCCTAAATGTTTTCACTAGGGAGCCCCCACCTTAAGTAAGGCAGTATGCTTTCTGCGGGGCAACCTTCCATCCGGCTCTGCTTCCCAAGCCACTTTATGTATTCCGTGATGGTCCTACCCTCTTAACAGGCCAGTTGTGCCTAGCCAAACCAACACAAATCAGTCTCCCTGAGGAATTATTTCCAAACTTAACCCAATCCCATTCAGATAATACGTTTGTTTTCTATTGTTTGTGTGTCTGTTTAAGATATGTTGGCCCCTGCCCATAGGCTCCCTACACTGGACGCATAAGACAAATAAGTATTATCTAACCCAGGAGTTCCCAATAAACTGGCCAAGACATGATTAGTTGAAGCTAGTTACTAATGGTGACACTTGAAAACTCACCTCTCTTTAAATATTTTTCCCTTCTTGCACATGAACTCTCATTTATTCCTTCTATACTACCATTTCTCTGTGGTATATTAATACGTATTACTGATTTGGGGCTCAAACAAGTCTGGAAAATACTACTGTAGCTCTGTGTCATACCCTTTCAAATTTTTTGAAAAGTAACATGTTTTATATATTTCCTTGGTATATTTAGTTTTTGTTCCTTCCTTAAAGTTTATATTTTATATTTACATCTGTAGGTTATATTTGCTTTTCAGGAGCTTATATTAATGTAAAGGTCATCATTATTTTATCCAAATTTAGGTAATTTTATATTGAAGCCTTTCTTTTGAACCTGAACTTACACTTTTAGCCTCAAGTGTGAGGTTAAACTATAGGAGGAGTATCAAACTTCTGTCTTTTGATAAGAAACTGTTGAATATCAAAATAATTGTTAATTCAGTATAATTTAAAGAAATATGTTTAATAGACAAAATTGATGAGTCATCAAAAAACAGACATGATAGTATGTAAAGGTAATAACTTTTATTAAAGACAATACAAACCAATAAAAGAATTGAGCAGTGCAAAATTTAAAGGACTGTTTTGTTCTAAAAGTTGCAAGTTTCAAAGCCAAAAGAATTATATGTATCTAATATATAAGTAAATATGTTAGACTTTCACGCCTGTAATCCCAGCACTTTGGGAGGCCGAGGTAGGCAGATCACTAACATTAAAAAGACATTAGATTTTGTCGATTTATAGCAATTTTATAAATATATAACTTTATCACTTGGATCCTGAAGCAAAATAATAAAATCAATTTAGGATTTCTTGTACTTGGTAAAAAGTTTAACACCCTAAATTCACAACTAGTGCTCTTTAGTAGTGCATTTCTTTCAAAGACCAGAATGAATTAAAAATGGCAATGTAATGTTCACTTGATCTGTGTTAATTATTTTTAGATATGTGTATTACAATCTATTATTGATCACATCTTCAATAATACTGCAACAAAATAAGCAAAAAACAAAAAGTGTTAAACAGTTCAAAATTACATTGATCTCAGTTACATGAAGTTGTATGTGTAAATACCTTGTACAATTTGCACTCTCAGTAATAAGATTGATTTATATTATAAATACTATCAAAAGAAACTAGACCTAAAGTTTCCATCATGAATATGGTTGTCTGATATAAACATTTAGAAATTAAATGGCTCAATTAGTAGATAAGGAAATGTTAAACTTTTCATTCTATTTCCTACCAATCATTTCACAGTCATAACTTAGAGACACTAAAGTTTGCTCTTAATAAGGATCTGCATATTTATTTCCTTGGAAAAATCATGCTGATTCTCCAGAAGATCTTCATACAATTTATCAGGTAATATTCAAGCATTAATACAGGTAATGGCAAATTATTAGCAAGAACATTGGCAATAACAGGTGTGCAAAAGAATGCATGAGTATTAAGTATACCAAGCTGTCCCCATTTCCAGGTGAGAAATTGGAGCAATTTAACGATGTATTTGTCCATATTCATTTACTTGCAACTTCTCCAAAATGCCATCAAGTGGCAAGTTGTTAAGGCCAACACCATTTATTTTTACACATTAGAAAATATAAACACACTTTCAAACACTGCAACACAAGATAAAACGATAATGTCCTATGATAAGTGGGAAAAAAGAGCAAAACTGCTTTCTCACCAAAAGCTGAATTTAGTTTAAAAGTCAAACATCCTGTTCTTCAGAGAGCACAATAAAAGTAGACCACTGCAGTGGTCTTCAGATGTTTTTGTTGATATAAAATTTAATTGGAGCAGCATCTTAGTGTGAGGGATGGGGGAAACAATGTTTATGATGTCTTGATTAAAGGGATAGTTGGATTGTCCCTTTGTTTGGCTCTCTCAAGATTCTGCTCTTCTAAGAAATGCACCTTAGTAGATCTAGGGTAAATGAGAAGCATGCCTTTCTTGTGAAAAGTTAGGAGAATGGTGATATGAAATGAGAGATGGGAAAAGAAAATGCCAACTGATTCCAAGTAGTGTCCTAAGCAAGTGAAGGATTTGGAAATTGATTCTTTCCAATTATCTGTACTTCCCTTAAAAGTCTCTGCATATGCCTAGATGGTACCTACCACAATCTGAATTCCACTCCTCTAGGGTACATAGGAACAGAGTTGTTAACTTGAACTGTTCTGAGAAACTTTTCCCGAGTTACTCCTTTGGAGAAAGAATTGATTTTGAAAGTTTCTGAGATTGTATCGTGTTACATTTTAAAATCTGCTTTTTTTTTTTTTTTTTGAGACGGAGTCTCGCTCTGTCGCCCGTGCTGGAGTACAGTGACCGGATCTCAGCTCACTGCAAGCTCCACCTCCCGGGTTTTACGCTATTCTCCTGCCTCAGCCTCCCGAGTAGCTGGGACTACAGGCGCCCACCACCTCGCCCGGCTAGTTTTTTGTATTTTTAGTAGAGACGGGGTTTCACCGTGTTAGCCAGGATGGTCTCGATCTCCTGACCTCGTGATCCTCCCAAAGTGCTGGGATTACAGTCTTGAGCCACCACGCCCGGCCTAAAATCTGCTTTTTGACCACTTGGCTAGTTAAAGTGTACAACTGTGTAATCTGAGATATCACATCCCATTAATCAGCTGACTTACCGTGTACATTTACAGATTCTGAACTAAGAAAGCCATATTAAGGAATCATTAGCATAAATGTTCCATCTGTTATGTAAGAGCATATACAGTTATGGAAAAGCACCAGGGAACAAAATAGGCAGCTTTTACATGTAAATATTGAATGGGTGAAACAGTCTATTAAACCATTAGAAAAGAACTCTAACGTTTTTTAAGTTGTGTATTACTACTGCTCATACTAAAACCTAACAAATAAGTCACTTGCCTGTGGAATGTCTTAAAGTGTTTGGCTCAATTGTATACCTAGGTTGGCTCCAGGCAGAAGCAGAAAACCATCCAGAAAGGATATGTTTAGTGTTCAGTCTTTGAAGAGACGAGCTGACCTTCTCCTGGAATGCCAGTGTAGCTTCACATCCACAGACATCTTCAGTAGAAACGAGTCTTCGTGCTTCCTCAATGGCTGAAGACAACGACAGTACACAAATATACTATCTAGGAATAGCTATATAGGAATCATAACAAATCAGGAAATCCACAACTGAATATTTCCACCATTAAAGACTTATCTAAGTGCATTTTCCAACAGTTAAAGGGATATATGAACAAACAAAAAGATGAGAAAATACTTATCACAGAAAAATTCATCTTAGGAGACATTGGGAAAATGTTTATAATTGTCAAAGCTGAGTGATTCTTAAATGAGGGTTCATTATTTTATTCTCTGTACTTTTGTGATTGCCAGAAATTATTCATGATAAAAGTAAATTTAGAAAAACATGGTTGGTATAGGGGGAGGCCAGGGATATAGAGATAAGACAGTGTTCATGTGATACTGTGTAATTAAGAAAGGAAAATGGGCCTGGTACAGTGCCTTATTCCTATAATGCCAGCACTTCTGGAGGCTGAGGCAGAAGGATCACTTGAGGCAAGGAGTTCAAGACCACCCTGGGCAACAAAGCAAGGCCCTGTCTCTACAAAAAAGTAAAATAGCCAGGCATAGTGGCACAAAACCGTAATCCCAGCTACTCAAGAGGCTGAGGCAGAGGATCACTTGAGCCCAGGAGTTCAAGGCTGCAATGAGCCATGATCACACCACTGCACTCCAGTCTGGGTCACAGCGTAAGACCCTGTCTCTTAAAAATAAATAAATAAAAATAAAACTAGGACAATAGTACTCTATTTGTATGGCCAAAAGGTATCAAAGGTGAAAACTAGGGCCAGGCATGGTGGCTCACACCTAAAATCCCAGCACTTTGGGATGCTAAGGTGGGTGGATCGCTTGAGGTCAGGAGTTTGAGACCAGCCTGGACAACATAGTGAAACCCCGTCTCTAATAAAAACACAAAAATAAGCTGGGCATGGTGGCACACGCCTGTAATCCCAGCTACTCTGGAGGCTGAGGCAGGAGAATCGCTTGAACCCAGGAGGCAGAGGTTGCAGTGAGCTGAGGTCGCACCACTGCACTCCAATCTGGGTGACAGAGTGAACGCCGTCTCAAAAAACAAACAAAAAAAAGATAAAAATTGGTTAAGTCCTGATTTCCTGTAGAGGGCTGTTATTCTATTGAATGGTTTGAAGTGAGAGTCGTAGTTCTTACCAATAAATACTTTGGAACTGAAAATTCAGGTTTGTATTGACATTTAGCCAAATATAAGAGGTGATAAAAGTAATTCCTATTTCTTTCTGTAATTCAGTGAGGCAGCTACTCCTATTCAGTATCAGGGCTCCTCCTAAAGTTATGAATAGAAATAAGAGTAACTTCCCAGGTCTGAGGACTGGTGTATCATCTTCCAATGGAGTCATTCCATTGCCTGAGGACAGGAAATGGTCCTTTGCTGCAACATTTTTACTCTAACATTTTACAAAGATCCAACATAGGGATGGGAGATCATAAATTCATTAAATATAATCTATCATCTATCCACCTGTCTAAATCCTATTGAACCTTTTAGGGACAGCCAGTCCAAATCCCATCTTAATCAGTCAATAAACCAGGAAGTATCTATTGAATATCAACTACCTGTCCATGATCCCTGTATCCATAAGATGGGTACTTATAATACTTGTTCAGTGTCTGTCTTGCCTGATAGTCTCTAAGCTCTAGGAGGGCATGGGCTGAGTAGGATATTCTAATTAAAACACTTCACAGAAAATTGTAAACCTGGATTGTAGAAAAATTGAAAGTTGAGAAATGGATCTCAAACTCCATTTCTCAAACCTGGGTTGTAGCAAAATTGAAAGTTGAGAAATGGAGAAATGGTGCTTACAATAGCACCAGAAGGAATAAAATAGTTAGGAATATTTTTAAAAGTACAAGACTTGTACACTGAAAACTACAAAACAATTTTGAAAGAAATTAAAGAAGACCTAAAATAAAATTAAATTAAATTAAATTAAAATGAAAGACATACCATGTTAATGGAATGAAAGACTGTTAAAATGGCAGTACTCCCCAGGAAAAGATGCCTCACCTCATTAGTAACCAGGAAATGAAAAAAGCATCCACTAGATTGGCAAAAATGTAATTCAGCAAAACCAGATGTTGGCAAGAATGTGGTTCTTGGCTTCTGACAAGCAAAAGCATTGAGGGGAGGGTGGAAACGAGTGAGTGCAGGGCATGCTCCTGGACCATCAAACAGCCCACTGTGGCTGGACCAGGATGCAGGAAGAATCTGAATCTGGGGGCAAATGTAGTAGAAAAGTTTTAAAAGCCAGGATGAGAGAAGTAGTTACCATGGGCTGAGGGGAGCGGGTGATGGGCAGTTATTGTTTCATTGGTACAGAGTTTTCTTTTGGGATGATAAAAAATTTCTGGAGATGGATAGTGGTGGTTGTTGCCCAACAATGTAAATGTACTTAATGCCACCAAACTATACACTTGAAAATAATTGAAATGGTAAATTTTATGTGTATTTTACCACAATAAAAAAAATCCAGATTTAGGCAGAAAGTTTAATTATTAAGAAAAATGTGAAAAAGAGAGAAGACAGAAACAGCTCATGGAGGGTAGGCTGCCTGGTGGAGGGGTATCACTGTTTTATTCTGTAGACCAGTGGGAGCCACTGGAGAATTCTGACAAGGAGAAAGAATCACAGCTGTGTCTTACAAAGAAAAAGGCTTACTCCTGAAAAAATTTTCCTACCGAAGGAAATGGGCTTAAAGGGCTGATCCTCACCTGAGCATGTTTTCTTGTCCTCATTTAAGGTATAGCCAGGATAACAATCACAATGGTACGATGCGGCCCCATCACTCACACAAATGTGCTGGCAACCATGAGAGCCTAGAGCACACTTGTCACGGACTGACCGCACGTGGCGCAGGAAAAAAAATATTCACACATTAAATAGAAAAGTAAACACAAATGTCTGAGAGAAGAAGTTTCCATTTGGTCCCCGCAAGTGCTGAGAATGCAGTCGTAGTCAGTAGTCAGCAACAGGCCCCATGCTGCAGGAGCAAGCCTGTTTTCTCTTCCCATACCTCTCATCCCTTTGGCCTCACATCACACACATTCCTTTCCTTTATATCTCTTGCAGATATCCAAGGGTACCTTTTCTTTTTTTCTACCCACAGCATTGGGTGGCACTGAGTCTTGACTGTATTCCAGAACTTACCTCCAGCCTTTCCTGATGACTACTAATGCTTCCATCATCCCCAGCTACTCATGGATCATCATCACCACCACCAAAAATAATGTTTGAGGGACCTAGTCGTACATGGAGCTAACTTTGATGCTGCACAAAAAGCACTATATTGACCAAGTGCCTGCCTTCGTAGCTTACAAAGTGGAACAGAAAACATTAACCTGGAGACACATGCACACACACACAAGCACAGATGGGAAAATGATACAGTATTAGTAATAATGATGATGTGTATGATTAGAGAGTGAAGTATGTACTATGTATCACAAATAACATTTCAGGGACAAATGCAGTTTGCCCAAATTTGAGTGGAGAGCAGAGCAAAGTGCCATACTCATCTCATGTTCAGACTGGCCTAGGACAAATAAAGCAGCAATTCTCCTTTAAAACCCAGAAAGTCTTCCTAGACACATAGGTTCCTCCTTTGCCATTGCAGGAACCAAAACAGTTTATTTCCCTCTAACTTTCCTCTTAAATGTCATTTCACATGCAGAACCTTTTGTGGCTCACTAATGCCTATAGAATAGCTTTGTGTGAAATGCGAGGCAATATATAATCTATACATTAAGTGCCTTTCCAATCTTAATATGGCTATTCCCTTTCAGTGCTACAATTTAGATTTTTTTTTCAGCAAAATGCCTTCTAGCAGGGTGTTTCATTTTTTTCACCTCATTCCAGCTTAGTACCCACTCTACAGGTAGCAAATGGACATGCTTCCAGCCCCTGGCCCTGATCTGGGGCTCCACGTTTAATTTACAAGCCTTCCTACCACTAGCAAGGGAAAAGCAGACCATTAGAAGGGATCCGATCCATGGGATGTTCCTCAGCTTTATAGCAGTATTCACTATTACTTTAAAATATATAAATAGGCCAGGCACAGTGGCTCACACCTGTAATCCCAGCACAAGGCAGGTGCCAAGGCAGGTGTATTGCTTGAGCTCAGGAATTCAAGACAAGCTTGGACAAAATGTCAAAACCCCATCTCTACAAAAAATACAAAAATTAGCCAGGTGTGGTGGCATGCGCCTGTAGTCCTAGCTACTCAGGAGGCTGAGGTGGGAGAATCACTTGAGCCTGGGAGGTAGAGGCTGTAGTGAGCCAAGATCACACCACCACACTCTAGCCTGGGTGACAGAGTGAGACCCTGTCTCAAAAAAGAGAAGAATAAAAATATATATATATATGTATAACTAACTTTCCCACTAGTATGTCTTTCTCTTCTGTCCCTCTTCACTCTCCTGTGCTTTGTACACTAAGACAGTATGGCTTAGTGGTTAAGAGCCTATGTAACCACTAGAGCAAGTACCTGGGTTTGAACCCTGGGTCTGCTACTTGCTAGTGGAGTAACCATGGGCAGATTACTTAATCAGTTTCCTTTTAAAGTTGCTGTCAGTATTAAGGGGCATTAGTGTAGCTAAAATGCCTAGAATCCTGCATGGCCTACAGTAGGCATTGAAGAATATGGGATACTGGCATCTGACAGTGTTGTCTGCCTTCACTGAAAATTTTCTTTGATTTATGTTTTTCTTAAAAATAAATTGCTTCACTGTATTCCATACTATCTGTTAGTTGAAATGGAAATTTGTTTTTGGTTTGTTTTCCCAGGTCTTCAATGTTCCTGGCAGCTTAAAGTACCAACTGGGACGCTTGTCACTAGTTCGAGAAGTACAGCCATAGGTGAATTCTCTCTACCCCAACCTTCTTAGTCGTCCTGCCCTGAACAAATTAGCTCAAGCCAGTCCCTGGCCAGTGCCACTTTCCATTTCTCTCCATCGAAACCTTCACCCTCCTTCAAGGCCCAACACCAGCCCTTCGCAGATGCCCACCTCCCCAGCCTCTACAGCCCTTCGTTTCCATCCGTCCCTCTCCCTGGCTCGGTCTCTGCTTTCCTAAGGAGCTGGCTGTCTGTTCACCCAGGCTTCACTTGCTCACAGGCAGAAACTTACGCTTCTTTATATGCTCACAATACTTAGTGCCATACTGGGAACAAAGTAGGTGCCCAGTATTTTTTTATTGGTTTCACCCATGGGACTGGGTGACATGCCATTTCCCTTTGTCTGTCTTGATGAAGTCTGTATCTCCTCAAGGGAGAGGAAAATAAACATCAAATCTAAAACACATTCAATATGCCAAAGCTAAGCAACACCTTGAGAGCTTGGAATTTCTCTCAGGAGTGTTTTTACATTTATAAATGCCACCCTGTCCTGCCAGTAAGTTTAAATCAATTTAATGAGGATTAACAGCACTGGCCTGGGTTCATTGGCCAATGTATAAGGCTGAGTTTCACCGATGATTGATCGTCTAGAAACTGCCAAGGAGTGACCGGCCTCAAACTTACTGGAAGATCTGTGTGGGTCTAATTCAGGCATTCACAAAGTCTTCTTTACTAAAATCATCCAGCTTTAAGATCAACACTACAGAAAAGTTCCAGGCCAAGTTTTAACTGGAAAAAGATCAGTTCATCCTATCACACCAAATAGTTACTGTCCAGCTGATTTCCACTAAAGTTTTCTCTTTGCTTAAAAGTCTTCAGTGTACAGAGCTATAAAATTTTCCTGGATAAGGACCCTACATTTAATTAGCTTTTCTCATATCCCCCACTCCCTACCTATTTCCCAGTAATTTTCTGAAGTAATCTGTGTTTGCTCCAGTGAGCTCACCACCCTCTGAGCAATGTGTGCCTTCATCTAAAAGTATGGTCGAATGTCTGAACCTTGATTCCTTAAGTTACCTTTAAAAACCTCTTTGCTGGTTAGCTGCAAGTTGGTTTCACTGTAAAAGACCCAAGAATGAAAGAATTGTTTGAATGGATCTTACCTGAACATGTTTTTTTATCTGCATTCAGAGTGTAGCCATCATAGCATTCACAATGATAGGACCCTGTTCTGTCATTCACACAAATGTGCTGACACCCATGGGTACCCAAAGCACATTTATCTTGAGCTGTGAAACAAAAATTCAGGAGACAAGAAATAAAAGGTGGAAGAGTATTTTATTACCCATGGATAGAAACCTTATTTGCAGCTGGAAACATGAGGAAAACTTACTGGAAACGATTCAAAGCCATTGGCACTGTTTTTTTCTAACTAGAAGTTAACTGAGTTAAGTGAAATCCTGCACATACAATAATTATTCTCTGACCTTCCACAATTGCTTTTCAAAATCATCAGTATTGAGTTTTTATAGCCTAAGTATCTCATAAATACTTTCTAAAGCACTCCTTTTAGCCTTATTGTACTTATCCCAACTCGGCAGGGCAGGATACCAACAGTTGTGCGGGTAATTACGCTAGATTCAGAAAAACACAGAATTAGAGTTTCAAGAAATTGTAGTTCAACCCTCTCCTGTTTTTTAAATGAGGGAAAGGGGCACAAGGGAGACCAGTTGATTCAGAGCAGCATAAAACTCAAGACAAATTTTCATTCAATGCACTTTCCTCTGTACTGATATATTTTTAAACTATTTTTTACTTTTAAACTTTTCATCTGAGATAATTTCAGATTTATGAAAAAGTTGCAGCTGGGCGCGGTGGCTCACACCTGTAATCCCAACACTTTGGGAGGCCGAGACGGGCGGATCACGAGGTCAGGAGATCGAGACCATCCTGGCTAACAAAGTGAAACCCCATCTCTACTAAAATACAAAAAAAAAAAAAAAAAAAAAAAAAAAATTAGCGAGGCCTGGTGGCGGGCGCCTATAGTCCCAGCTACTCAGGAGGCTGAGGCAGGAGAATGGCATGAACCCGGGAGGTGGAGCTTGAAGTAAGCCGAGATCGCGCCACTGCACTCCAGCCTGGGTGACTCCATGTCAAGAAGAAAAAAAGTTGTAAAAACAGTGCAAAAATTTCCTCTACTTCACCTTGTTTCCCCAAACAGTAATTTACATAACCATAGTATGATTGTCAAGCCAGAAATTAACATTGATACAATATGATTTGCTAATCTACAGACTTTATTCAAATGTTGCCATTAATGTCCTTTTTCTGGTCCAAGATCCAATCCAGGATTCCACATTGCATTCAGTTTCACATCTCCTTTGTCCTCTCCAATCTTCCTAAGTCTTTCTTTGTCTTTTATGACTTTCATGCTTCTGAGAAGTACTGGAAAACTATTTTGCGAACTAAGAATGTCTCTCAGGTTGGGTTTGTCTAATCTTTCCTCATGAAGAGACCTGAATTTTTAGCAAGAATACTACAGTTGTGCTGTTGTGTCCACAGTATTGAGCCCAGCATGTCAGGTCATCCATGATGTCACTATGTGTCATCACTGATGATGTTAACTTTGATCACTTGGTTAAGGTGATGTCTGCCAATTTCTCCACTGTAAAGTTACTGTATTTCCCTTTGTAGGCAACAAGTACCTTGTGGGTTGTTATGTGATTTCAACCTACTAAATTGTCTGTAGCATTTGGGAAAGATTGTTTGGGCTGGATACAGAGAAGGAAATGAGCAACACATTTATATATTTGGGCCGAGATACATACATGTTACCATTTCTGATGTTTTGGATAAAACTTAAAAATGGGAAAAGCTTAAGGTGGCAAGAGAGGAAAACACACCAACTTCCTAGTCAATGTGACCTGCCCTTCCATCACTGGGTAGGTAGGCAGATAGCTAAGTAGCAATAGTAAAGACTCCTCCCTCACTTACCTGAACAAGTTTTCCTGTCTTCATTCAAGGTATAACCTTCATAGCACTCACAATGATAAGAGCCACTTCTGTCGTTCACACAGATGTGCTCACATCCGTGGGTGTTAAGAGCACACTTATCAAGAGCTATCAAAAGATGATTGGGACAAATGTAAATGCATGCAGAGCATGGCAGAAATAAATAATTATGGGCCACGCCACTTACACACACACACACACACACACACACACACACACACACACAGCTAATGAAACAAGGGAGGGGCAGCTGGGAGTTGGGAGCCAACCGTCTGGTCTTGGCTCTTTCACTAAGAGATCCTGTGGCATGGGTACGTTTTTTCCCTTATGTCCATCTCAATTTCATTACCTATAAAATTAAGTTATCTCTAAGCTTTCTTCCTCCCAAAAACATTTTTCTAGGATTAAAAAAAAAAAAAAAATCTAATTCCCATCCCTCATTGACTCCATGTACGTATCTATGTACCAGACCAGTGAGGACCCCTCTAACTTTTTTGCTACTTCTAGATTCCATGAGCATCTATGACTATAGAGAGGAAGAGGGTAGCTTGTATGTAATTAAATAAAATCCAGGAAAAATTTCAAATCCTCAAAAGGACTAAGAATCTTGGACCCTTTTCTTTTCCTTTTTTTGTGTGTGTTTTTTGTTTTTTGTTTTCTGTGAGACAAGTTCTTCCTCTGCGGCAGTGCAGCAGAGGCATTATCATAGCTCACTGCAGCCTCGGTCTCCTGGTCTCAAACAATCCTCCCCCCTCAGCCTCCCAAGTAACTAGGACTACAGGCATGCACCACCACACCTGGCTTATTTTTTTTTATTATTATTTTTTGTAGAGATGGGGTCTCACTATATTGTCCAGGCTAATCTCGAATTAGCCTCAAACTATCCTACCATCTCCACCTCCCAAAATGCGGGAATTATAGGCCTGAGCTACTGCACTCAGCCCGGACCTCTTTCTTAGTAGCCTTTTCTCCTACAGTTTTATTTAAAACTTAAAAAGTATGGAAATAAGCTGATTTATGTATCATTTCACTTTTCTCCCTAAGCTCCTTTTCAGGGAAAACTGCTGATGAACAACAGTAAACCAGCCAAAAGGCAGTTAGGTAAAAAGGGGTCAAAGAATCACAGCACAAGGCCAGTCCAAAACCTGGAGCATAGGTTTCCAAGCATTTGATTCAGTCACGACCCCCTACCCAGGTCTCACCTGAACACGTTTTCTTGTCGGCATTCAAGGTGTATCCTTGGCTACACTCACAGTGGTGCTTGCCTTCCCCATCACTGATGCAGACGTGCTGGCACTGGTGTGTTCCAAGCACACAGGGGTCCAACGCTGTGCAGAGGAAGTTTACAACAGTCAGCACTGACACTTAGGAAACATCTGAGATACCTTCTTCCATGTCAATAGACATTGCTCTCCGGGCTCCTTTCTGAGTCTATCTTTACTTCACTATAAAAAAAGGTTATTTGTTTTCTGCCTCTGGCTTATTAGAAATGCTCCTCTGAAACTAGAAATGTTACTAATTTAAAAGCACACATCTTGCTATATAGACTTTCTCAAGGGAGAAAGGGAATTTGGAGTTTGGAGCTGAAGCCAAACACATAGGCCAGGCAATTGGATGTTTTATTTGGCTTATCCACCTCCCCATGAAAAAAAAAGATTTGTGCTTCCCCACCACAAGAAATGGGAGAACAATAAAGCACAGCCTGAAGTGACGCAAGCTACTTGTCCCATTGCAGCCAGAATCTGAATTCCAAGGTTCTATAGTCTATGTCTAAACAGAATTCTCACACAAGTATGGGTCTAAGCCTAGAATAAACTCACAGGTGGGCAGTGGTACATCTTTGAACATACAAATGGTCTGGATAACTGTCTTCTGAATATGTAAGGTGGGTGAAGTCATCCATACGCTAAATTCATAGTGAACTCATATGCTAATATAAACAGGTTAAAAGAAAAGAACAAAATAAAATGAGATTACATTAGCTAAACTACATCTCCATCTTATTGCTCCTGGAGCCATTTATATCTCACTGGATATTTTTTTCCTAGTGCTTTTGAAAGATGAATCAGCGGATCACGAGGTCGGGAGATCAAGACCATCCTGGCTAACCTGGTGAAACCCCGTCTCTACTAAAAAATAAAAAAAATAAAAAATTAGCCGGGCGAGGTGGCGGGCGCCTGTAGTCCCAGCTACTCGGGAAGCTGAGGCAGGAGAATGGCGTAAACCCGGGAGGCAGAGCTTGCAGTGAGCTGAGATCCGGCCACTGCACTACAGCCTGGGCGACAGAGCGAGACTCCGTCTCAAAAAAAAAAAAGAAAGATGAATCAATGAATTTAGTCATTTCTGAGAAACCAAGGAGGACTGTTGGAGGAGGCGGGCCCCTCCTGTGGCAGGTAACCCAGCCTCCACTGCCCTTGGCAACAGGATAAGGCTAATATTTTTCCAACAAGGGCCTTTTCACGGAATGATCTTTCCAACCCGTTGACTACAACAAGCTGCCACTCAGTCTCTTTTCCATAGAGAGGACATTTTTTCCCTCAGAACAAGCAGGTCTTTTGTACCAGAAGGAAAAGATTGCCACTCACCACTTGTTACTTTATAGCCCTCGAAGCCCAACCCCAGGTGCTAGCTTTGAAACCCAACTTTGCCACAGACCAACATGTTGATGGAAAAGCTCTCACCCACAAGCATGGAGTGGACAAGTGACTTCCTGGGAGAAAGAAAGCCACTTTCTTTTTGGAAACGAATGAATGCCAAGTAGATGCCACCAAAGCCAGTGATGGCTTGTGAAAGCCCAGTGTCCTGGGACAGGAAAGACAAGGGGATCCCAGCCAAGTCTGACTGCAATGAGGCCAAACGTTGCCCCAGAGCAAGACTTCATCTCCCTTTTCTTGACAAACCATTGATGGCTGGGTTTCACATTAACTTAGATTAAAAGTCTCCTTGAAATTTACAATTGTAATTAATTATTGGTTCATTTGTTTGTCTCACCGCCATCCCCAAAATGTTACTTAATGGTAGGGAGAGATTACCTTTATCTTTGTATCATCAGAGATCAATAAATATATGCTGAATAAATAAGTGTGGAATAAATTATATTGCAAAAGGTATCTATGTTTAAAATTCACCTGAACTAGAAATTTGTCCACAACTGCTTGGATATTCATAAAGAGGCATCAAAAGATTATCTCCAGATAATAAAAAAATAAAGCATGAGTCCCACAGATCATAATTCTGATCAGTGACTAAAATAAATTCCAGTGTTGAATGGATCTGTAGTCCTAGATTTGGTCAGTTCATGCTAAAAATTCCAATAAAATTAGCATGTCCTTATTCAAATTCCATCCTAAAGGATGGAAGGAGTAGCAGAGTAACGGAATGATTTTTTAAGATCACCTTGCTTTCTTTCAAGTGAGCTGAAACCCTAATCTGCCTTGTCCCTGAATCCTGTTCTTCAACAAAGAGTAATCAGATAAAGAGCCCAGTCTGAAAACCAGAGCATTCACTCAATGCACGCTCGGGCTGACGGTGACACTGGAATAGAGGCCTGCTGACTCCCCCAAGGACAGATGCTGCTCCCTGTCTTCTGCAGGAGAACAAACAGAGTTCTGTTAGATCTAGAGATGGTAAAACTAAAAAAATATGTATCGGGGGAAAAAATGTAGTGGTGGGGCAGAGGGGACAAGGAGAGGCATCTTGAGTTTTGTTTTTCCTGACCCTGACAGGGAACAGCAGGGTCATTTATCCTGGATATTTGCAGACCTTCACAGTTCTAATGCAAACATGAAGATTTTATGAGCAAACCAATTCCATATAATGCAGCTCTATATTCCTAAACCAATAGAGTGTGTTTAGCTTGGTCACGCACATGTGTGCGTGCGCACACACACACACACTGGATATAGTTAAGTTTTTCATTAAATTTCCACAAAAAAAAAAAAAGAATAATACTCTTTTTCTCTGGGTACATAATGTCTGAACATAACATCCTTTCTAGTTGGAAGCAAAGACTGACCAACTTACCACAGAAGGTTTCCTGGAATCTAGAGGAAAGTTTCTCAATGACCCCATAAGTCTCCACGTAGAAAACATGCTCTTCTAGGGGCTCACTGGCCATCATCTTGAGGGACTCCATGTCTGCCCGGTCCACGCCCACAGCGTAGAGCTCAATACCAGATGCTCGGGCCCGAGCCGCCACCTCGTTCACCTGGTCCTGGGGCCTACCATCTGTCACAATAATGGCCACTTTAGGGATGTTAGAAGAGGGCCCTCGAGCCCCTGCCTCCACTGTGAAGACTTCATCCATTGCTGTCTGGATGGCCAGCCCTGACATGGTGCCTGTTGACAAGGGTGTGATTCGACCCACAGCCTGCTTCAGGGACTGCTTATCCGTGTAGGCCTGGAGTTGGAACTCGATCTTCACAGTGCTAGCATAGTTCACCACTGCCACCCGCGTGTCAGCCGGCCCAATGTTCAGAGTGTCAATTATCCGGGAGACAAAAGTTTTCACTTTGGTGAATTCCAGGGGCCGTACACTACGAGAACTATCAATGAGAAACACCAGGTCCAAGGGCCTGCTTTTACAAACACCTGCAAAAGACCAAGCAATGATCAGACCACAATTAGAAATGCGATAATCCTCACTTCCAGAGAACTCTGGGATTCCAGGAGGCCAGGCAAGGCAACATCTCCTGACCCCAACATCGCCACTGCCTGCAACCTTCCCCAAGACCATTGGGGTGTTGAAAGCACCAAGGACTTCAGAATTCCCTAGTGAGAATTCACCTAGAGGTGTGAAGTTTCCCCAAATACCTCACCTGCAGGCTGGCTGAACCCTGAAATTTCACTTAGAACCTCATCCCTCTGCTTAAGTTTTGCTCCCAAGGACCCTCATGATTCCTGAGAATTAAAGGATTCCAGATGTTTCTTAAGCACCTTGGCTATCTGGAGCAATTGGATAATGTGTCCCTGAACCATGTAAAAGGCCTTGGGCCCTCAGGGACAGCCTCACTGCCAACCACTGTGCCCAGGCCTCAGGCAATGGAAGTCTGAGGCAAGGCACTCAGGGGCTCTTCTGGTGGCCCCCCTCTTTTACTACACTTCTAAGGGGGTGAAAACTGCTCCAGAGTATCCCTGAATCCCCCCTCCATCTGGCCATCATTCCTGTTTAGTGAATTTGGGGGCTCACTGAAGCCCTGAAAATTGTCACTCAAGGCTCTTTCCTTTCCTAATTAAAAGTAGAAAGAGGGACCCAGGTGAGGTGGCTTACGCCTGTAATCTCAGCACTTTGGGAGGCTGGGTGGATCAGCTGAGGTCAGGAGTTCAAGACCAGCCTGGCCAACATGGTGAAACCCCATCTCTATTAAAACTACAAAAATTAGCAGGGCATGGTGGCATGCGCCTGTAATCCCAGCTACTCAAGAGACTGAGGCAGGAGAATCGCTTGAACCTGGGAGGTGGAGGTTGCAGTGAGCTGAGATCACGCCATTGCACTCCAGCCTGGGTGACAAGAGCGAGACTTCATCTCAAAAAAAAAAAGCAGAAGGATACCAACTTAATCTTGTATCTGTTTAGTGCACTTCCATCTTTGTGAGCATGTCTCGTAAGAAGCAAGGATTGTGATCTGGTATCTACCCTACTGCCCCATCAAACTCTCTTGGTCATCTCTCTTTCATGTATTCATTCACCAGAAACATTTTTTGAGGGCCTACATGTACGAAGCCCTGGAGCTACAAAAGCAAATAAGCCAGATTCCCCACCTTCAAGGAACTTATCTCTTTTCTACACTAAAGTACCTGACATACTATAGTATCATAGTACATCAGTACGTTTTAGTGTTCATCTATTCTTTCCCAGTCTTTCCTGTTTCCCCCAACCCCTGTTTGCACACCCTCTGTCCTTGATACAAAAATCAAATCCACAAGTCAGGACGAGACAAGAAAAAAGCCAATTACTGCCGGGCGTGGTGGCTCAAGCCTGTAATCCCAGCACTTTGGGAGGCCGAGACGGGCGGATCACGAGGTCAGGAGATCGAGACCATCCTGGCTAACACGGTGAAACCCCGTCTCTACTAAAAATACAAAAAAAAACTAGCCGGGCGAGGTGGCGGGCGCCTGTAGTCCCAGCTACTCAGGAGGCTGAGGCAGGAGAATGGCGTAAACCCGGGAGGCGGAGCTTGCAGTGAGCTGAGATCCGGCCACTGCACTCCAGCCCGGGCGAGAGAACAAGACTCTGTCTCAAAAAAAAAAAAAGAAAAGAAAAGAAAAAAGCCAATTAGTAAACTTCTTTTCTCTTTTCTTTTTGAGGTGGAGTCTTGCTCCGTCACCCAGGCTGGAGTGCAGTGGTGCAGTCTCGGCTCACTGCAACCTCTGCCTCCCGGGTTCAAGCAATTCTCCTGCCTCAGCCTCCTGAGTAGCTAGGACTACAGGTGTGCACCACCACACCCAGCTAATTTTTGTATTTTTAGTAGAGATGGGGTTTCACCATGTTGGCCAGGCTTGGCTCGAACTCCTGACCTCAGGTGATTCTCCCACCTCGGCCTCCCAAAGTGCTGGGATTACAGGCGTGAGCCACGGCGCCCGGCCGTAAACTTCTTTTTCAAGCCATTCCCCTTCTCACCCAACACACATGCACATGCATACAGGCATTACACGCATGCAGCCCTCAATGGAAATGAGGTCCTGGGGCATGAAGTGTCATTCAAGGCTCTTTCCTTTCCTAATAAGGAGGCAGAAGTTGATGCTACTCTAAGAAGGTAATTTACTTAGTGAGTAGGAAAAAAAGGTAGATTCAAAATTAATGCCTAGACTAAGCACTTTATAGGAAAAAAAGAAAAGAAAAAAACCTTACCTGGAACAGCCTACCTTATGTTTCTGTCTAGTTTTCTTTTAAAAGCAGAAGATTATCTTCTTGTTTTTAGCCTGCTGCTTGGAGGTATTTAATTAACAAAAATAAAATCTTCCTTTCAGTAACACTTTAGGAATCACAAGGTACCAACACATCAACCCTGTGAAACTGGAGGTGCAGAGGTGGTTTTTATACTCATTTTGCAGGTGAGAAACCTGAGGTTCAAGGAGTTGTGAGAACTAGAAAGTGGTAGAGCATGGATTGGACTCCAGGTTTCCAGACTCCAAGCCCCTGCGGGCTTGCTACTGAATCCCAGTTACCTCTCTCTGAGGCAACATTTCCTCCACAAAAGTCAGCATTCTCTCATGTATTCAGTAAACATCCTGCTTGTTGACTTTGAGCCACTGCCCTGAAATATGCTGTACGTCATGTATTTAGTTAAGTCAAAAGGAATTAAACCCAGGCGCAGTGGCTCGCGCCTGTAATCCCAGCATTTTGAGAGGCCAAGGGAGAAGGATCACTTGAGCTCAGGAGTTCTAGACCAGTCTGGGCAACATAGGGAGATCTCATCTCTACAAAAAATTTAAAAATTAGCCAGGCATGGTGGCAGGCACCTGTAGTCCCAGCTTCTCAGGGGGCTGAGGCAGGAGGATCACTTAAAGCTAGAGAGTCAAGGCTGCAGTGAGCCACGATCGCACCACTGCACTCCAGCCTGGATGACAGAATGAGACCCTGTCTCTAAAAGCAAAAAAAAAAAAAAAAGGAATTAAAATTTTTT
>NW_016811019.1:2516173-2544250 GCF_001698545.2 Rhinopithecus bieti | reverse complement strand
GCCCACACACCACCAGCTTTGAGTTGTCCCACCTTTTAGGACCAAACCAATGTATTTCTTAAATGTATTTGATTGATGTCTCATGCCTCCTTAAATTGTATAAAACAAGCTGCACCCTGACCACCTTGGGCACATGTTCTCAGGACTCTTGAGGGCTGTGTCACGGGCCATGGTCACTCATGTTTGTCTCAGAATAAATCTCTTCAAATATTACAAAAAAAAAAAAAAACTCCAGAATTTTACTTCATTCCTGGAAAGTCCCATAGATCTAGAGCTAGGAAGAAGAATTATGTTGAAAATCTTTCCTGGAGATGGGTCAAAGTATTTTTGCATAATTAGAAAAGAAAGGGTGGGGCAACCTGAAGATATGAACTCTGTAATTGACAGTGCTTTCACCAACACCCAGATGGTGTCCTTATAAATATCATGGCTATGTTCTTATAACTAAACGTGCATGATTCCTTCCTTCTCCACTTGGTTATTCACACCGAATCCTCTAATTCTGGGTGTGGTATGCAGAATAATGCCCCCGCAAAGACATCCACGTCCTAATTCCTGAAACGTGTTACTTTTACATGGCAAAGGGCAGACTTTGCAGGTGTGATTAAGTTAAATACCTCTACACAAGAGATTATCCTGGATTATTCAGTGAGTCAATGTAATTATAAAGTAGAAGAGAAAGCAGAGGAAAGAAATGTGAGTAACTCAATGTGAGAAGGCCTCAACCCTGCTTTAGCTGGCTCTGAGGATGGAGGAAAAAAGCCATAAGCTAAGGAATTCAGCAGCCTTCACGTGTTGGAAAGGGAAGGGAAATGGCATCTCCCCTAGAGACTCCCGAAAGGAATGCAGCCCTGCCGACACCTTAATCTTAGCCCAGTGAGACCAGTGTCAGACTTCTGACCCACAGAACTCTCAGATAATAAATGTGTGTTGTTTTAGGCCACTAAATTCACGGTAATTTGTTACAGTGGCCATAGAAAACTAATACCTGAGGCTTGACCAGTGTGGCAGAAAATTCTGTGAACATCTGGTTCCTTCCTGATTGGTACTCACTCGGCATCAGTCATTAGTTGTTTTTGAATCTAACTCCCATTTACTAAATAACAGCAATTTGATTCCCAGCAACAAAGAAAGAATCTGAATCTCCTAAATGTTCCCATACTCACAATACCACCGAGTCCTTATAGTGCTGCTAGAAATAAAAATCCATAGCAAAGCTTAGCAATTTCTGGTTGCTAAAAGGAGAGAATTTGGAACAGGGTGGAATCTGGCTTTTTTTTTTTTTTTTTTTCTGAGACCGAGTCTCCCTCTGTCGCCCAGGCTGGAGTGCAGTGGCCAGATCTCTGCTCACTGCAAGCTCCGCCTCCCGGGTTCACGCCATTCTCCTGCCTCAGCCTCCTCAGTAGCTGGGACTACAGGCACCGGCCACGACGCCCGGCTAATTTTTTGTATTTTTAGTAGAGATGGGGTTTCACGATGTTAGCCAGGATGGTCTCGATCTCCTGACCTCGTGATCCGCCCGCCTCGGCCTCCCAAAGTGCTTGGATTACAGGCATGAGCCACGACGCCAGGACAGAATCTGGCATATATTAAGGGATTATCATTCATGATCAGTTTTGAACTCCAGGTAATAAAAGACTAGTGCAGCTCAGGGGGACACGGCCACCTGGTGCTGAATCTCTCCTTCCTCTTCCAGTCCCATCCCAGAGGGAGGCGGGTCAGGACTAGAGTAAGGTTAACTTCCAGAAGAAAGACTTTCCCTCAATTCCCGGCCTGGAACAACCAGCCACCAGCTGAATCTAACCCTGTGGACCCCGGCACCTCCTGCCTCAGCAGCAATGCTTTTGCCATTTCAAATCTGCCACTTCAAATACGGGGACTGAGTATTTGAGTCAGGAAAAAGTCCCTTGAGCTCCTTCTCAGCTTATCCAGAAAGATGCAGTAGGGGACAGGCAATTCAAATCAGCCTGAGGCATGCAGCACGGCTGGCCAGATGAGACTGCATACCCACAAATGGCCTGGCACAGACTCTCTTTAGCAAGACTGAAGCTCGGCTTTTTGGAAATGAAGATACAATCTTATGTAAACCATATTAAGAGGTTGGTAGGCTAGGGCGGTAGAAAGAGAACCTGCTTGGGATTTCGGAGCCCTGAATTTTATTGTGGGCTCTGACACTGATTCACAGAGTCCCTTCACCTTGATACACCTCAGTTTCCCTTCATGTGCTGTCAAGGGCTGTGTCAAACGACCTGCCCGCTTCGCTGCACTATGAGCTTTGCTCTGCTTCAAGAATCAATTGCTGACCAAAAAGAGAAATAGAATTGTTCGCCAAAGACCCAGAACGTCTTGGTCCTGGGGTATCCTGCGGCTCCTCGGGTCTCCTCCTGGTCTCACACCCCCATCCTTTACCTTCCAGTCTGAGGCAGCCTGAGGGCTGTGGGAGGGGAGGAAGGATCATGCCCTGATATTGGATGGAGATAGAGGGAGTCCATGAGAACTAACAGCAGTCTCGGGAAGGGTTTGCTCACTGAATGGAGAGGTCAGGATTGGGACGGAGCTGGGCAGCAGCCCCTGCGCTCCCCAGCTGCCCTGTGCTCCTGGCCAAATCACAGGGGAGGTTGCTGGAGTGGGAGGTTGCCGGAGTGAGAGCTTCAGGAGACCCACATTCTAGCCTGGACACATGAGTGATACTGGGCATCTCCCTCCCCTTCTCTGGACCTCAGTTTCCCCTACAGGATTCATCCGGGAGGGGCCGGGATGGGCCTCTTTCACCCGCACCACGGTCGGCCTGAGGCAGGGATGTAGCGCTCTTGGTGGATGCCCCGAGCTTCTCCTCCTCCTTCGATGCTCACGCGTCCCTCCCGCCGCCCGCCTGTACCTGCACCGCTGACGCGGCCGGGCTCGCTGGCCCCGGAAGCGGGCGCGCCGTCGGGAGCCACAGAAGAGGGGCGGCGTCCAGGGCTGCCCTCGGGACCTTGGGTCCCCAGCCTCCGGAAGCCCGGGCGGGCCACGGGGTCGGGGGCGGCGAGGGGCGGCAGCAGCAGCAGCGGCCAGAGCAGCAGGAGGAGTCCCGGGAGGCGGCGCGCGGGGGCCGGGCGCAGCATGGTGGGCTCCGCGGGCCTGGCTGTGTCCGTCGGGGGCCTGGAGCCCACGCGAGGCGCAGATTTAAAGATCCCGCGGCCTCGGGCTCCGCCCCGTCCCGCCCTGCCCCGGGGCCTAGAGCGCCAGGCAGGCCCGGGGAACCCAGCCCAAGGCCAACAAGGAGCCTTGTCCGCGCATTCCAGCGGCAGAAACGGAATGTCCGAGCGAGGCGGCCAGCGGCGCGGTGGTCACCTCC
This sequence comes from Rhinopithecus bieti, assembly GCF_001698545.2. Taxonomy (NCBI): domain Eukaryota; kingdom Metazoa; phylum Chordata; class Mammalia; order Primates; family Cercopithecidae; genus Rhinopithecus; species Rhinopithecus bieti. Next base: position 2,540,913 of record NW_016811019.1, on the reverse strand, counting down.
CGCCCCTGCCCTGAGCCCCGAGCTGGCTGCAGCTGGGTGGGCTTGGCTGCTGTCGCAAACTCCCTCCTCCCAGTAACACCAGGGCAGTGGGGGCAGCCATCCGCGGCTGCAGCCTGCCCGGCCCTCCACTCTCCCTCCCACCACAGCGGGGCCTGCGCCTCAGGTCCGGGATGGGTACACCTGGGCTCTGCCTTCCCTTCCGCCACTGGTTCGCCCGCCTGGGGCTGAAGATGAAATCCGGCTCCTCACTCTACATTCTTTTCCTCAGCCAAGTAACCCAAGTTTTGCTGTGGGCTCTTGGTTTAAAAAAAAAAGAAAGAAAAGGCCTCACAGATTCTAGGGGCATGAATAAGAACGCTTTCATCCGAGCTTCAAATATCCACAAACATTTGAACTTATATTCCCGGGAATAGAAAGTCAAACATACATTCCCCAGAGAGCCCCGTTAGCTGGAAGGACAGCCCGTACCAACACAGGCTTCAAAGGCTCTCCCGAGACCCCATTTCCTCTCCGGAAGAGTTACCATGGTACAGGGCTGGAGGCTGCCAGGGGACCCCCATGGAACTCACTGTCTATGAGAAGGAGATTTGCATAAATGCGGTATCTGTCTACGGGAAAGTGGTAGATTTAGGAAACAGACACTGACTGCCTGCGGAGACCGGAAGACCTCTAAAACCAGGTGACATTTGAGCCGAGTCTTAAAACAATGAGCGCGAGTTCCAACAGAACCTATCTGGTCGTCCTATTTCACTATTTCCCCTCTACAAGCGATCCTCCTGGCAGGATCCTAAACCTCACTTCTCATATTTGTACCCCATGTTGGTAGTAGCATTATACACAGTAGCTAAGAGGTGGAAGCAACCCAGTGTCTCTCTTTGTATGAATGGAAAAGCAAAATGCAGTATCTACGGACAATGGAATACTATTCAGACTTAAAAGGGAGGACATTTTGGCACATGCTACAACATGGATGAACCTTGAGGGTATTATGTTAAGTGAAATAAGCTAGTCACAAAAAGACAAATACTGTGTGATTCCATTTATATGGGGAATCTAGAGTAGTCAAATTCATAGAGACAGAAAGAATGGTTACCAGGAGCTGAGGGGAAGTGGGGATGGGGAGTTAGTTGTATAATGTATCAATGACACTGGGCAGTGATAGTCACGCCTGAGAGAAAATGTCACTCAACTCCCAGTGAAAACTCACCAATTTAGAAGAACCTTAGAAGAAAAGAGAAGTTTGTGATAATGGGGAAAGGACACTAAGAAGTCTGAAAGAAACTATGCCAAGAAGAGGAGGGATTGATAAACACAGTATTTGCAAGCTCCGGTGCACATTTGTCATTTGTCTTGCTTTTAGGATGATCGCCAAAGCCTTTGAACCCTTCATTAGTCAGGGTTCTTGAGAGAAACAAAACCAACAAATTTTATATATACATACATATAGAGAGAGGGTGGGGGGAGTAATTGAGATTATGAGGGATTGACTCATGCAATTATGAAGGCTGAGAAGTCCACAATCTGCTGTCTGCAAGCTGGGGGTCCAGGAAAGCCAGTGGTCCCGTCCAAGCCTGAAGGCCCAAGAGCAGGAGAGCCAATGACATAAGGCCCAGTCTGAGTCCAGAGACCCAAGAACCAGGAATGTTGATGTCCAAGGACAGGAGAAGCTGGTTGGCCCAGCTGGAGCAGAGAACACATTTGCCTTCCACTGTCTTTTTGCTCTATTCAGGCCCTCAACAGATTGGATGATGCCCACTCCACTCACATTGATGAAAGTGATCTTCTTTGCTCAGTCTATTGATTCAAATGCTAATCTCTTCCAGAAACATCCTCCCAGACACACCCAGAAATAATATTTAATAATACTTAATAGCATCCATTACCCAGTCAAGATGACACATTAAAATTCACCATCACAAATACCTTCCTAAATTTAGGGATTTCCAACTTCATGAGTCAGCACCTCCCCAAGTTGACTCCAAGAACTTGCTTCCCCAGCATCTCTTGCAGCTGGGATGTACATAAGTGGTCCAGACTTCATCGAACATATGTGGTGTCTATGCCAAGCAGCAGTGACTCTGGGTCTCCCATAGAGCAAACCTGCAATATAATTTTGGGAATGGTTGATGACTGTGTGACTTCCAAGTTTGATTCTTAAACCTTTCCAGAAATTATTTGAACCACTTATATCCAGGGTTACATATGGATGGTGCAGGTGTACATTGCACAACTTCACAGGGGCACTTTTCACATTCGTAGTCAACACATATTGGTTATAACATTTGGAATTCCACTTCAACTGGGGAGTGATGTTTCTGAGAAATGGTTGGCTTTTCCATTTGCACTTTGAGCTAGTAGTGGGTCAAGTAATACCCTTAATATATACTTTTTCTGTTCATTTATTATTATTATTATTATTATAAATAGGGTCTCATTCTGTCACCCAGGCTGGAGTGCAGTGGTGCCATCAGAGCTCACTGCAACCTCAACCTCCCAGGTTCAAGCAATCCTCCTGCCTCAGCCTCCTGAGTAGCTGGGACCACAGGTGTACACCACCACACCCAACTAATTTTTTTTTATTCTTTGTAGAGACAGGGTTTAATTATGTTGCCCAGGCTGATTTTGAACTCCTGGGCTCAAGCAATCCTCCCACCACAGCTTGCCAAAATGCTAGGATTACACATGTGAGCCACCACGCTTAGCCTCTTTTTCGGCTTATTCTAGCAGGAATGGGTTCCATTTGCACCAACAATGTGGCTATATTAATCTTGTGATATTTTCCTATTGCATACCACTGGGGGGCACTGTTTTAAAGAGCTCAAAATAAAAATCTCAGCTCCCAGGTAAATGTCCCTACACATTCGTTGTCAATAACTCAGACAATTTCAGATGCTGGTATATGAAAGTCATGCCATCTTGAATGACATAGAAATTGTCTGATAAGTTTGTATCTCCAGTGTTCACACTCCAAGACAGTTGTCTTACATCTGATGTCCAAAGATTGTAAAATAAAATAAAGGTAGCTCTTCCAACAGAGGAATTCAGGTGGCTGCAGGGCCTTCTTGCATGTCACCAACTCAACTGGCTGCTGGCCCAGATGGCAACTTTGCTTTCAGGTGGTTACATGGGAATATTGCAAGAGCTGTGTTTCTCTACCACTGCATATTATCTTATACTACTTGGTCAAGATAAAGACTAGAATAATTTTTTGATAACCTAAAGACTGAGGTCATTAAAAGCCAAACAAAGGTTTTTTGAACTATTCAAAATTTAAGAAATACAATAAAGATTTTATATACACTTTACATTGCTTTTAAAATTTTATTATTTTAAAATAGGTAATACATGTACTCGGTCTAAACTTTGAAAAAAGAAACCAACCAAATGTTAGGATTACTTTCAACTTTGCATCACTTCTTACAAGCAATAAATTTAACATGTTGGGAGAATTATTTTTCTCACAACTAAGATTTCAGCAGTAGAATAAGACTTGCAAGCTACTTAAGGAATCACTTTTCTCCTGCTTTGCTGCCCTTAATGTGTGGATTTTGTTCTCAAGGCTGCTGGAACTCCAAGTATCATGTTGGCATTCCAGGATGAAGGAAGAGGGAAGGCCAAAGGCCAAAGAGCAAAGGACCAAAAGAGGTTTGCTGCTGACATCTCATGGCCATGCCTGGCCACAAGGGAGTCTTGGAAGGTAAGTTTTTCACTTCTTTGATCCACAGTGAAGAAGGCAAAGGAAAACACGGATTGGAATGGGAGTTGACAGCTAACCTGTGGCATATATTACAGTATACAGTAAAAAGGAACTATCCCAACCACGCTTGCCAATGACACCACTGTTGCCAATGTCTTGAATGTGCATAGACTTGTAGGTGTAAACATTGAAAAATATGTGTGCAGACATCCACTGTTCTATTGAAAGAAGACCTATGTTTCCAACTTTAGACCAAAAAAATCTACCCCCAAACAAGTTGAAAAGGCCTTTGATTCCACGGATGCATTGGAGAAAATGTTGTCAAAAGATGTCCCAAGGCTTCTTAAATCTGATAAATGACCATGTACTTGGAGAAAAAATTTGTTTTATTTTCAAAACTATCTCAATCCCAAGGTGGAAGTCTTTTCCAGAAAGTATAGAACTCTTTACCTATGTTTTTTGCAACTTACCACCTGAAAAAAAGTTATGAAAAATGAATATGTTCAATAGCTTACAAGTTGTATTGCCATCTTTGTTTCTTAATTGCCACAGGGATTAAGATAGTACAAATTATGAATTGGTACTATACACTAATATTTATGCTATTACATAAGTATTTCTAGACTGGGTGTGGTAGCTCATGCCTATAATCCCAGCACTTTGGGAGGTGGGAGGATCGCTTGAGCCTAAGAGTTCAAGACCAGCCTGGGCAACATAGTGAGACTCCATCTTTATGAAAAATTTTTTAAAAATTAGCCGGGTGTGGTGGCACACACCTGTGGTCCCAACTACTCGGGAGACTGAGGTAGGAGGACTGCTTCAGCTCAAGAGGTTGAGGCTACAGTAAGCCATGATTGTAGCACTGCACTCCAGCCTGGGCGACAGAGTGAGACCCTGTCTCAATCTATCAGTCAGTCAATGTTTCTGTGAATAAGCAGAAAACATGGAAACTAAACTCTTCTGTTTTAAGGCCTGTGTCTATTTTTAATACGAAATTCTTAGCTATATGAGAGTAGCTTGCGAGAGAGATGAGGTTGAAGGCAAAGTTTGGCTTGCTCTAAAAAAAGAAAAAAATAAACACTATTTTTGAAACATAGCAAGCACATTTCATTATTGCCAGTAAGTTCTGAAGAGAGCTGTTAATGACCTACTATTATTAACTAACATTTACAACTTAAGACACACTTCTATTCAAAATAGTAGAATCAATATTTGAAAAGAGCAACTCATAACACTTTTCTTCCTTTAATAAAAGATTGGTTTTAATTTTTATTGTTTCATTTTAGAAGTACAAGCATGAGCATTAAGTTTCACTGGTGAATAAATATACAATTATCAAGTCAGCCAATTCACTGTAATGTCTTCCCCAGATTCTCTGAAGCCATATTGTAAATTAGGTTTTTCAAATATTTTACCACAATTGACTATAATGACTACATTTTATATTATGAGCCAGTTACTGCACAAATACATAATACATATATACAACAGAAACGAATTTTATAAAGCAATATTGACAACATATGTGATGCACTCTAATGATTCCTATTTTATTCAACTCCATTCATTTCTATTTCATTTTCTTAAAAATCTGGCTATAAACATCTAAATAGAATTCGTGATTCACCAATGTTTGAAAACCCCTGTATTAGATTTTTTTCTGCTGCCTCTGCCCTTTCAATCTATTACAAGTGTCCAGTTTGTTGCTTCAGTGGGCCTTACTCACTTTGTAATTATTTAATATGTATTAAATGCATTTATTCCATCAGACTGCACTAGAGTGTAGGCCCCAGGAGGGCAGAGGCAATGCTTGCATTGTTTGCTACTAAATTCCAAGAAATTCTACCTTACCACATGCAGGTTCACAACCTGTGTTAGGACTGAGACTTCAGGAAATGGGAGATCATAGAACAGAGCTGATATTCAGCCTTTCCTTGGCAGAATAGTCAACAGGCATGATAGATTGTTTGTAGGAAGAGAAACAGCCTGGCACTGCTTTTTCCAGGAATCAAGTGGTGGCGAGGAAAGGCTTTGGTCTGTTTCGCCTCACTGACAGACGACAGACTGCCCTGTGCTGGGCATTGGCTCCACAGACCATCTCTTCTTTGGCCTTCTCCAGCAGTGGAGTGAGATCCCCCTCCAACACCAGGCTCTTTCTAGGGAAGGAGTTCGGGGAAGACGCAGCCTAAAGTGTAATGTCTGTTTCATCACATTGGCATGTGAGCATCTGTGGAAATTAAAACTATTTAACCAAGGCTATAAAGTAAATTAAGAGTTGCTTTTTTAAAAAAAAAAAAGATCACTTTAATATTGCTATAATGTTTTTTACAATTCTAAAAAACTATTTATTAGTCAACTTTGACTAGGTTATGCTATGGTAACCAATGGCCTCACATCTCATGTTCTTATAACAAAGAACCTTTTCTTTTTTTTTTTTTGAGACGGAGTCTAGCTCTGTAGCCCAGTCTGGAGTGCATTGGCGCCATCTTGGCTCACTGCAAGCTCTGCCTCCCCGGTGCACGCCATTCTCCTGCCTCAGCCTCCTGAGTAGCTGGGACTACAAGCACCCGCCACCACGCCTGGCTAATTTTTTTTGGTATTTTTAGTCGAGATGAGGTTTCACCGTGTTAGCCAGGATGGTCTCAATCTCCTGACCTCGTGATCCGCCCATCTCAGCCTCCCAAAGTGAGGAGTGAGCCACCGCGCCCAGCCAAGAACCTTTATTGCTTGCTGTGTTATGTGTCCTGCATAGGTTGGCTGCAGCTCTCCTCCATGTCTTCTTCATTCAGGCACCCAGACATAGGAGCAGGTCCCATCTGGAATGTGCTGCTCTTGAGGCAAAGGAAGGAAAAAAGATGGTGGAATCATGCATCTGCAAGAAGGTGGCAAATCAATTTCACTCACGTTATTGGCTGAAGCAAGTCACGTGGCCAAGCCTGACGGCAGCAGTTGGGGAATATTAATATCAACTTTTTGCTGGAGAAACGGCAAATATTTGGAAACTATAACAGGATCTAGCACAATTTATTTAGACATTGCTTATGATGGGCATAGATGGGTGCCCTCAGAGGGCCCTTCTCTTAGAAGATTCAAGAATCTTTCGCCTCTCATTCCAGGTTGGCTTCTCCTCAAGAGACTACTCACGCTGGCTGATCTAATCCTCACCACTTTCAAACAGTTTTTCAGCTTCGTAAGTAGATAGCCTTGGTGGAGCAATTTCTTTGTTCTTGTTGATTGGTGTCCTGTCAGTAGGGAAACTGCTAGCTCTCAGCTCAGGCCACATGGGAAGCATGGTTGGAATCTGCTACCAACAAGTTGTGTCACTCCCAGGAGTCATGCCCTTTCTTGACTTCGAGTTGTGCAGAGCCTGGCTCTAAAATCTCCCAGGACACATGCAAGGCCATGGATCCCAAGATATATTTTTTTTCCACATCCTGGACTTACTGATTTATGACAAAACATGCGGTTGTGCTATTTACAGAAACCTCCAATGGAAGCCTTTTCGTCTCTCTCAGAGGTTCAGTCTTTCCAACCCTGGGTGCAAAGGAAACAAAGGGGAAGGAGGCCTGTAGTCCCCATGCCCTGATGCAGTGGTCCTGCAATTGAACTGTCACAATCACCCGGGAGGCCTTATCAAAGGCAACTGCTATGCTGAGGGAGTTTGTCCTGCAGTTTGCAGTATCCGGTTCAAATGATCTTGGCAACAGGCCTGTATCTGCAGTAAGAGCAAGTGCAAGGAAATGGCCACCAGCAAGGAAACTGCACAGTGGCCCCATGTCTTTGTTATGAACGGAACTTGCTGAGCATCTGAATTTGTGGTCATGACACATCTGGGGCCAGGGAGTGACTATCCTCCCTACTCCTTCTCTCCACACCACACTTCTCAACAGCTGCCACTTCTTAACCCATTTCTTCCTGCCTCCCCTGTACCATCTTGTGGAAAGTGCTTTTCCTGCCTCCCCTGCACTATCCTGAGGAAAGTGCTCTCCTAAGTGCATAATGGCTCAGATCACCAAGCCCAGAGGCCTCTGAGAATTTAGACCACCCTGTTGTTGGCAGGAGCTCCGGTGTTAGCCCCTTCGTCCCAGGTTGTCCTGCAGTCCTGATTCTACACTGTCTTTCATTTGCCACTTCCTTTTCTTCTTTCCACATTCTATGCAGTGTGGAAATCCACAGGCTTTTTCTAAATCAGTTTTTAAAAAGGTAAATCGATTTTTTTTCTTAGTATGAAAGTAACATATACTTTACTATATAGAATGGAGAAAATGTAGATAAGCAAAAGAATGGAAAGACCATCCATAGATTGCACCCAAAGGTAAGCTATGTGGTATTATCTCTTTTGTCTCTGCTTATATATTCATACATTTTATTAAAAATGAGACCATGCTATGTTGTAGGGTTATAACCTGCTTTCTGTACTTAACATATAGTGAACACTTTTCTGTTATATTCTTCAAACACATCATTTTTAATGACTGTACTATATTTCATTGTATATTTCATTTACTTAACCAATTTTCCATTGTAGGACATGTAGTTTCTACTTGTTTTTCACTGCAAGCTGTGCTTCACTGAATCTTTTTGTGAATCTTTGTGAATTACGATCATTTCCCTAGAAGAAATTACTAGAAATGGAAGGGATGAAATGACTAGATCTTCTTTGATACCTTGTGTACCATCTATGTTAGTGAAGACTACCAGTGTGGTTTCAACTACCATCTCTATACTGCTAATTTCCAGATCTGTCTCTTGTCCCAGTCCTCATCCTGAGCAATAAAACTACAATTTTAACTCTGCTTTTGGACTCCTCTATTCAAAGGTCACAAAAATACCTCATGCTCAATCATAACCAAGAATGAACCCATCTTCCTTTTTTTTTAAAAAAAAAAAAAAAAGCTCACTCCTTTATCCCCCATTTATTCCACTATTCTTCTGGCTAGACAGGCATGAAAAATCCTGATGACCTCCTTCCTCTCTTGATCCTTTCATATTAAGTTGCCAAGTCTTTGACTGACATCTCCACCAGTTCAAATCCTATCCAACTCTCAAGGCCTATCTCAAATCTGCTCACTGTAGGAAGCTTATCTTCCCTTTTCCAGCCAGACAGGATCCCTGAAGGAGGGAGAAGAGAGGACAGAGGAAATATTTGAAGAGATAATGACTGAAATTTTTCCAAACATGATGAAATCTATAAACGTTCAGATTTAAGAATCTCAATGAACCTTAAAATAAGAAGCATGAAAAAACAAAAAGCCAGCATCAAGGAACATCATAAACAAATTGTTCAAAATCAGAGCTGTAAGAGAAAATTTTCATTACTCGAAAAAAAAAAAAAGGTTCCATACGGAGAAAGAAAGTCAAGGACGACAGTAAATTTCTCATTAGAAACAATGTGTTCAAGAAGACCGTGAAGTAACATCGTTAAAGTACTGAAAGAAAAAAGCAAAAACAAATGAAAAAAAACCTGTCCACTAAGAATTCTATATCCAGGGAAGATAGTTTTGAAAACAATGGTAATTTTTTTTTTTTTGAGACGGAGCCTCGCTTTGTCACCCAGGCTGGAGTGCAGTGGAGTGACCTTGGGTCACTGCAACCTCCACCTCCCAGGTTCAAGTGATTCTCCTGCCTCAGCCTCCTGAGTAGCTGGGGTTACAGGTGCTGCACACCACCACGCTCAGCTAATTTTTGTATTTTTTAGTAGAGATGGGGTTTCACCAAGTTGGTCAGTCTGGTCTCAAACTCCTGACCTCGTGATCTGCACACCTCAGCCTCCCAAAGTGGGTAAAAATATTTTTAGATATACAAAACCCAAAAGAACTTATCAACAGCAGAATCACACTGTAAAAAAATGTTAAAGAAAGTCTTTCTGGCAGAAGAAAAATTATACCAGATGAAAATATGGATCTACACAAAGGAATGAAGAACACCAAAAATGGAAACTAAAAGGGTACCTATGTAGTTTTATAAATTATCTTTTTATCTTTAAAAGATCATAAACTGGCTGGATGTGGTGGCTCACACTTGTAATCTCAGCACTTCTGGAGAACAAGGAGGGAGGATTGCCTGAGGACAGGTAATTGAGGCTGCAGTGTGCTATAGTTGCACCATTGCACTTCAGTCTGAGTGATAGAGCAAGACCCTGTCTCTAAAAAATAATTAATAGAAGATAATTGTTTAACCAAAGTGAAGAGTCACAGAAGGTCAGAGGAAGAAGGAATCTGCAATTTCATTTGCAATCTGAATTACTTACTGAATTCATATAATTAGTGGGAGGGCCAGGAATATAAATCAAGTTCTCTGATGGAACCTAACCAAATGATGACAGATATACTAGTCCCCGCTTATCTGTGGTTTTACTTTCCAAAGTTTCAGTTATCTGTGGGGGACTAAGTCCAAAAATGCTAAATGAAAAATTCCAGAAGTAAATAATCTATAGGCTTAAAAAAATAATTTATAAGTTTTAAACTGCATGCCATTCTGAGTAACATGATAAACTCTGACATTGTCCTGCTGTGTACTGCCCTGGACGTGACTCACTCCTTTGTCCAGTACATCCACGCTGCATGTGTTACCCACCTATTGGGCACTTCGTAATCATCTTGGTTTGTCAGATCAACAGATCACAAGAAGAAAGGTGGGTACAGTATGATGTTTTGAGAGAAGGAGATAGAGGGAAATCACATTCACATAACTTTTATTAAATTGTTGTAATTGTTCTATTTTCTTATTAGTTGTTGCTTTTCATCTCTTACTCTAATTTATAAATTAAACTTTATCATAGGTATGTATGTATAGGAAAAAGCATCGTATATAGAGGGTTCTGTACTACATACATATCCATGGTTTCAGGAACCCACTGGGTTTCTTTTTTTTTTTTTTTTTTTTTGAGACGGAGTCTCGCTCTGTCGCCCAGGCTGGAGTGCAGTGGCCGGATCTCAGCTCACTGCAAGCTCCGCCTCCCGGGTTTACGCCATTCTCCTGCCTCAGCCTCCCGAGTAGCTGGGACTACAGGCGCCCGCCACCTCACCCGGCTGGTTTTTTGTATTTTTTTTTTTAGTAGATACGGGGTTTCACTGTGTTAGCCAGGATGGTCTCGATCTGCTGACCTCGTGATCCGCCCGTCTCGGCCTCCCAGAGTGCTGGGATTACAGGCTTGAGCCACCGCGCCCGGCCCCACTGGGTTTCTTAGAGTATATCCCCCCAGATAAGGGGGGACTACTGTACAAAGCTCCTTTCTAACAGACAAGAAACAAAGTTACTCTTTCTCTGGTTTCCAGGTCAAATACTTTTCTTCTCCCTCTCCAGCCCTTCCTCCAGCCATTCCTTGCTCTCATACACCCTCATATTTGCACAGTGATTTATGGTCTGCCAACCCTTCCAGGTCTGTTACCTCACTTGATCCTAAGAACAACTCCAAGTATATAGGTCAGTTATTTGCATATTTCTGATTTTATAGATGCAAAAACTGAAGCTCAGATCCTAGTTAAATTTCCCAGGGTCAGAGTGTAATCGCTGGGTGAAGACGGGAATTGAATTTCAACCTTCTGATGCCAAACTTTGTGTTCATTCCACCATCCCAGTGTTGCCTCTCTCGTGTGCCTGCAATTCCACATTATTTGGCAACACTCATCTTGTTTCTAAATTATTTTCTCATACCCAAAGTCATGATATTTACAGAAAAAGCAACCTCAGAAAAGCAAAGGTACAGCTTTTTCTTTCAGTCAACTCTTGGGCTTATTTATAACACATTCCTTCTTTGAAAGCAGGAGTTCTGAAAATAGCACATCTATCCTTTGCCTATTAAGGGATAGTGGAACAATTAGGCTCAGCACAAAGCTAATTCCACGATAACTGTGAACAAATTAGCAAGACTGAAAAACAGCAAAAGTCACCAGAGGGAAGAAAATGTACAATTTATCAATGAACGATCTCTTGGTTTCCTATTGCCAGAAACTTTTAAGTGTAGTATGTGTACTGGTATATTCCCAATTATATTGAAAATGATCTATTAGCAGTATAAAATTCGTGGGGTGGAGAGAAATTCTTTCTTTCAGAAAACATTTAATTCCCCCCCTCCCCCCAGCTTTTTGTGAGTCACTGTGCCAAATGTAGATGGGAAAAGAGAATAAGAGGTCCTCATCTCTAACTTGTTCCTTAACAGGGACACAGTATAATATGAGCTGTAGTGGAGTTGCATCCTAGGTACTGAAAAAGATTTTATTTGTTTTTTGATTATGAAGCTTAGTTTGGCTGGATATGAAATTCTTGGTTGGAATTTTTCTTTAGAATGCTGAATATAGGTCCCCAATCTCTTCTGGCTTGTAGGGTTTCTGCTGAAAGGTCTGCTGTTAACCTGATGTAGCTGATCTGCCCCTTCTCTCTAGCTGCCTTTAGTATTTTTTCTTTCACATTGACCTTGTATTTTTAGTAGAGACAGGGTTTGGCCATATTGTCCAGGCAGGTCTCGAACTCCTGGCCTCAAGCAATCCACCCGCCTTGGCCTCCCAAAGTGATGGGATTACAGGCGTGAGCCACTGTGTCCAGCCTGAGTTCTGAAATTGAATCAGTAATAATAATAATACTCCTACCAACTGGAAAAAGTCCCAAACAGATTCACAGCCAAATTCTACCAGACATATAAAGAGCTGATACCAATCCTACAAAAACTATTCCAAAAACTTGAGAATTCCTCCGTAACTCATCCTATGAGGCCAGCATCATTCTCATACCAAAACCTGCCAGAGACACAACAAAAAAAGAAAACTTCAGGCCAATATCCCTGATGAACATGAATAAGGATACCTGAAAATGAGGAGTCAACTTTGGAACTGGGAAACAGGCAAGAGTGTGTGTGCAGGGGAACTGCCTTTTATGAACCAAAACCCAGCAACATATCAAAAAGCCAATCCACTGTGATCAAGTGGGCTTTATTCCTGGGATGCAAGATTTTGATTCAGTATATGGAAATCAATACATGTAATTCATCACATAAACAGAACTAAACACAAAACCACATGATCATCTCGATAGACACAGAAAATGCTTTCAATAAAATTCAACATCCCTTCATGGCAAAAACCCTTAAAAACTATGAGGCATCAAAGGAACATAACCTCAAAACAATAAGAATTACCTATGAGCCGGGCACGGTGGCTCAAGCCTGTAATCCCAGCACTTTGGGAGGCCGAGACGGGCGGATCACGAGGTCAGGAGATCGAGTCCATCCTGGCTAACACGGTGAAACCCCGTCTCTACTAAAAAATACAAAAAACTAGCCGGGCGAGGTGGCGGGCGCCTGTAGTCCCAGCTACGTGGGAGGCTGAGGCAGGAGAATGGCGTGAACCCAGGAGGCGGAGCTTGCAGTGAGCTGAGATCTGGCCTCTGCACTCCAGCCTGGGCGACAGAGCGAGACTCTGTCTCAAAAAAAAAAAAAAAAAAAAAAAAAAAGAATTACCTATGACAAATCCACAGCCAACAATAAACTGAATTGGCAAAAGCTGGAAGCATTCTGCTTGAGAACTGCAACAAGACAAGGATGCCCACTCTCACCTCTCCTATTCAACACAGTACTGGAAGTCCTAGTGAGAACAATCAGGCAAGAGAAAAAAAAAATAAAAAGCATCCAAATAGGAAGAGAGGAAGTCAAAATATCTCTTTTCACAGAAAATGTGATTCTAAACTTAGAAAACCCCATAGTCTCTGCCTCAAGGCTCCTAGATATGATAAACTTCAGCAGTCTCAGGATATAAAATCAATACACAAAAATCAGTAGCATTTCTATACAACAGCAACATTCAAGCTGAGAGCCAAATCAAGAATCCCATTCACAATAGCCACAAAAGACTTTAGCTAGAAATACAGCTAACCAGGAAGGTGAAAGATCTCTATAATGGGAATTACAAAACACTGCTGACAGAAATCAGAGACGACATAAAACAAATGGAAAAACATTCCATGCTCACAGACAGGAAGAATCAATCTTGTTAAAATGGCCATATTGCCCAAAGCAATGTACAGATTCAATGCAATTCCTATTAAACTACCAATGGCATTTTCACAGAATTAGAAAAAACTATTTTAAAATTCATATGGAACCAAAGAAAAGCCCAAATAGCCAAGGCAATCCTAAGCAAAAAGAACAAAGCTGAAGGCATCACACTATCCAACTTCCAACTACACTACAAGACTACAGTAATCAAAACAGCATGGTACTAGTACAAAAACAGACGGACCAATGGAACCAAATAGAGAACCCAGAAATAAAGCCACACAACCTACAGCCATCTGATCTTCAATAAAGTTGACAAAAACAATGGGGAAAGGACTCTATTCAATAAATGGTGCTGGGATAACTGGTTAGCCAATGCAGAATAGAACTGGACACCTTCAGCATATATAAAAATAACTTAAGATGGATTAAAGACTTCTATTAGTCTGTTCTCGCGCTGCTATACAGAAATAGCTGAGACTGAATAATTTCTAAAGAACAGAGGTTTAACTGGCTCAGTCCACAGGCTGTATAGGGAACATGGCAGCATCACCTTCTTTGGAGGCATCAGGGAGCTTTCAATCATGGTGGAAGGTAAAGGGGAGCCAGGCATCTTACATTGCAGGAGCAGGAGCAAAAGAAAGGGGGAGGTGCTACACACACAGATCTCGCAATAATTCACTATCACGAGAACAGTAGCAAGAAGGATGATGTTAAACCATGATAGCTGGACACGCTGGCTCATGCCTCTAATCCCAGCACTTTGGGAGGCTGAGCCCGTCGGATCACCTGAGGTCGGGAGTTTGAGACCAGCCTGACCAACACAGAGAAACCCCGTCTCTACTAAAAATACAAAATTAGCCAGGCGTGGTGGCACATGCCTGTAATCCCAGCTACTAGGGAGGCTGAGGCAAGAGAATCGCTTGAACCTGGGAGGCGGAGGTTGCGGTGAGCCAAGATTACGCAATTGTACTACAGCCTGGGCAACAAAAGCAAAACTCCATCTCAAAAAAAAAAACATGAGAAACCGCCCCCATGATCCAATCACCTCCCATCAGGCACCACCTCCAACGTTGGGGATTACAGTTCAACATAAGATTCAGGTTGGGACACAAATCCAAACCATATCAAGACTTACATGTAAAACCTAACTCAGAAAAAAACAAAACAAACCCACAAAAAAAACCCCTAGAAGGACAGCTAGGAAATACCATTCTGGATGTAGGCCCTGGCAAAGATTTCATGAGGAAGACACCAAAAGCAATTGCAACAAAAACAAAAATTGACAAATGGGAACTAATTAAACTAAAGAGCTTCTCTGCTCAGCAAAATAAACTTATCAACAGAGTAACTACACAACCTACAAAATGGAAGAAAATATTTGCAAACTATGGATCTGACAAAGGTCTAATTTTTCAGAATCTATAAGGAACTTAAGCAAAAAACAAAACAACAAAAAAAACATTAAAGTGGGCAGAGGAGGCTGGGCATACTGGCTCACACCTGTAATCTCAGCACTTTGGGAGGCTGAGGGTGGAACACTTGAGGTCAGGAGTTCAGGACCAGCCTGGCTAACATGGTGAAACCCCATCTCTACTAAAAATATGAAAATTAGCCGGGCATGGTGGTGCACACCTGTAGTCCCAGCTACTAGGGAGGCTAAGGCAGGAGAATCACTTGAACCTGGGAGGTGGAGGCTGCAAAGAGCCAAGATCGTGCCACTGCACTCAAGCCTAGGTGACAGAGCGAGAGACCATCTCAAAAAAAAAAAAAAAAAAAAAAAAAACCAACATTGGTAAAGGATATGAACAGACACTTCTCAAAAGACATACACACAGTCAGTAAGTAAATGAAAAAACGTTCAACATCACTAATCATTAGAGAAATGCATCTCACCCCAGGCAGAATGGCTATGATTAAAAAGTAAAAAGAAACAGATGCTGGCAAGGTTGCAGAGAAAAGGGAACACTTATACACTGTTGGTGGGAATGTAAATTAGTTCCACCACTGTGTAAAGCAGCATAGGGATTTCTCAAACTTAAAACATTTTACCATTCAACCCAGCAATCCTATTACCAGGTATATACCTAAAGGAATATAAATCATTCTCCCATAAAGACACATGCATACATATGTTCATCACAGCACTATTCACAATAGCAAAGGCATGGAATCAACCTAAATACCCATCAACAGTGGACTGGATAATGAAAATGTGGTACACATATACTATGGAACACTACAGTCATAAAAAAGAACAAGATCATGTCCTTTGCAGGAGCATGGATGGAGTTGGAGACTGTTATCCTAGGCGATATGCAGGAATAGAAATCCAAATACTCTCACTTATAAGTGGGAGTTAAACATTAAGTACACCATGGACACAAAGAAGGCAGCAAAAGATACCAGGGCCTACCTAAGAGTAGAGGGTGAGGATCAAAAAACTAGCTATTAGGTACTGTGCTCACAACTTGGATGACAAAACATTGACAAAACCCCTGCAATACACAATTTACCCATGTTACAAACCTGCACATGTACCCTCTGAAAGTTGGAAAGAAAAAAAATAAGACATTAAAAAAGACTGCTACAGCAATCATTTTTCAAACCACCCATATTAATTTCTGTCCTGTGATTCAAGAAATATCTTCACCACAAATTTAAATAGTTTGAGTTAATGGATTAAGAAAATGATTTCTAATTAAATGTATATCATTGTACAGTTGTCCCTTGGTATCTATGGGGGATTGGTTCCAGGTTCTCCCCCCAGATAGCCAATTCCACAGTTGCTCAAGTCCCTTAAAATAAAATGGTATAGTATATGCATATGACTCATGCATATCCTCCCATATTTTTAAAATGATCTCTAAATTACTTATAATATTTAATACAATGTAATTAGAGAACAATGACAAGAATAAAAAGTCTGTACATGTTCAGTACAGATCCAACTATCCATTTTCCCCCCAAATATTTTCAATCCAGTCAATTGACTTCATGGATACAGAACCCATGGATACGAAGGGCCAACTGTATTCTCAAAGTTAACAAAAAACCCTGGCATCTGAATACACTGTAATGGAAAATGTCAAGGGTTTATCTAAAAAAAAGGTAACAGATTAAAAAAAATGACAACCCTAAGTATTTAAAGAGATTTATTAAATCATCTTATCACAAAGATGGAAACATACAAATTAGAAACATGCAACCATCATCTTCCACAGTCAAGTCAAAATGTCAAATATTTTCTTGTTTCGGCAGATGAAAAATTCAGATCTTATACCCAACTACTTATTCACCCTGAATATTTAAGTCAGTCTTCCTGAAAGTACCCAGGGTAGCAAATAACAAAATCCAAACTATTATATAAAGAAAGTGCAGTTAAAAAGGAAACTATGTGGCAAGTACCCCCTTTCCCTTCCCACCCCAATTAAAGGCAAACAATGGCACTTTGCTCTTGCTTAACCTAGATTGTCTTCAAAACTATTAAAATGTAAAAGACTTAACAAAAAAACAAAAAGACGTTTAATACATGTCCAAAAAGCTCCTTAGTGTTTGAAAATAAATGCTTAAACAAAAGACAACATATTTTATATCAAACAAGTTTGAAGAGCCCTGAACTGCAGCATTCTGTAAAATAAACAAGACAAAAAGCTGGTATAGGATTTATTTCAAAGGCAGAATTTCTTCAGGCAGGTAAGTAAGGAGGTGGTGGCTCTTTTTCAGGCATTTTCACAGCCATTTCATAGGTTGGCAAAACGTACTAAAGAGAGAAAAAAAATGGTATCAGATTTAATTCTCCTTTAAAATCCTAAGATAATTCAGCTTGCAGACTTTATGCCCTAATTAGGGTTATACAAAACCATAAAGAGCTGAAAAAACTGCTAGCTAAAATGTTCCCGAGTAGATGCCTGAATAAGCTGGAATTTTACCAAGATTACGAGCGAAGGGGAGGTTGGGGAGAGGGAGGTGGGGAGAGAGAATTCTGCTTCTGGACAAGGATTCCTAGACAGGCAGGCAGTGGGTGTCACTGCTCTGCCTTCGTTCTAGTGTGACTGATAAAGTGCCAGTGCCAATTAGTTTAGGTGTTGAGGAGTTGGGTTAAAGCATGCAATAGGAAACCCCCAATAAGATGCTAGCTCCTGGATCCTGACTTTCATCACTATCAGCTTGTAGTCAGAAGATCATGAACTCATATCATGTCTTCGAGGGTAACAGGCACACCTATGCAGTGGAGGAGTGGCGTTCCAATCTAAGTGACTCCAAGTGTGACAGCCCGGCCCTAGATGGGCCACATATATTTTATATGCTGAAAACTTGGGAAGGTAGTACAGCAGCAATTAGAGGGCTGTGAAAGGTAGGCTTCCCCAAAAGACCCATGAAACCACTGTATTCATCTCCCCAGACAGGTCAGCTCCCCCTTTGGATCATATGGATATTTTTTGAAAACAACACAAGTTTCAGTCAACGGGACTCCCCATCCTTAGAAGCCCCAGGCTACATGGGCCTAACACAGCTGTTTCCTGCCTTGTCTCCCCCACAAACATGACACTCATGAGGACCTCTAACGAATAAACCTAACACCAAACTGGATGAGACAAGCAACCTATGTACTCAGGATTCCAAGTGGAAAATGTTGAATCCTGTGGATTTTAAGCTGTTGATAAAAGTACCCAGGGTTCATGCTCAAACCATAGGTTACAGCATGAAAGAGAAAGTCAAGCTCCAGGTTCTTCTCTTGGAACAGTCAATAGTGACTGGCGACCTTTTACTCTATCCAACAGTAGCTAACCTGAGGAGGTGCTTCAAAGGCAGGGTACACAGCAATCTCTGGCACGTTTCGGTTGTTGATGTATTTATAGCAGTTCCAAACACAGTTGATTAGATAAGCCTGGAAGAATGAAAACAAAGTTGACATCTGCTAGAAACTCAACAGACTAACCTGCTCTAAAATGCCGGTGACTTAGAATGCTTTCCCCACACGTCCTCAGTGTATAAGGGAACTGACCTCTGTGTGGACCCAGCACAGGCCAGGCCCTTTCCCTACTTGCTCTCATTTAAATGTCACAAGTTTCATCGCCAACATTTCGGAGAGAAACCAGAGATGGAGTTTCAGTTCAGGTCAGTCAACCCACTGTGCTGCAGAAGAAATTCTGGGTTTCTGAACCTTGGGAATTTTAAAAGATTTTCAATACAAATCGTGAACCCCTTTCAAAAACATAAAAAGTAGGTCCTTTCACTTAGAGAAGGATCCTGACAGTTACAACCGCTCCTTGGAAACAAGACAGAAAGCATTCCCTAGAAGCCACCTCTGCTAGTGTGCCAGAGTAAACACTGTCCCCGCAAATCCTCCCTCTCCTGTGACTTGAAAGGTGATAGGTGGCAAAAAGGTTTAGATTCACGGTGTCAGTCTCAGTCACCCCTAAAGATTGAGTCAGCAACGTACCTTAAAAATGATGAATAAGGCAAAGAACACCAGAACAATGAACAGGAGGCAGCTGGAGTCCAAGGCCAGGAGGTCATCTTTGTAGGGAAAATCAGGCTATTAAAAACACACACACACACATTTACAAGTCAGCCATCGCATTAGCACTTGCTGATAACCTGAAGAGCATCTGAAGAATACAAAGGCATCAAAGTCAAAAGTGATATTTTAATAAAAATGTATAAGCAGAATTTAATCCAAAGTGCTCTTAAGCCTTATCACCATTAATGCATGCTAACAATCACTTACAGTACATTTGTTTGATAACCCACAATGCTCCGAAAAGTCTAAATTTAGATCATTTTCTGTTTACTTTTCATTATTTTCCATCTTTCTGACCTTTGGAAAAACACTATCGCCTATATGGCACTGGAGATCTGTCCCTGTGTCACTTGCATCATTAACTCAGGAGATGCTCAGGTCTACATAAGTTCTACAGATAAACTGGGTCATTTTAATGCTATAAGGGGAAAATGATTTTTCTAAATGTCAATCATTTGTCTCCACTCTTATCAGACAGGGGCAAAAAACACATCCACTGGTTACAATGCCAGGCAAGACGTAAGTTTTACTGCAGACATACTCTTGTTCTACTGAAAAGCACCAGCTATATTCACTTAAATACTTATTCAGCCCTGACTGTACAAGGCAATGAGCTAAGTTCAGGGAGAAAGGCATTATAAAAGAAGAATTTCAGATTTAAAAGCTAGCCAACAGAGGAAATACCTTCCAGCCTGAGGCACTAAGTGAACAAAACAGAGGAGAGAAAACACCAGGGTCTGTAAAAGGAATAAGAAATTTGTATGTTCTTTTCTATAAAGCTAATTTAATTTTTTAAAGTTATGCTTGTTTTTAATGGAAATGTCAACACGAAGGCCTAAATAATTACATTTAAAAAGCAACATAAACAGAAATCCCAAAGGACTGAAAAAAATAGAAAAAAAATTAAAAAGAACCCACCACTCCCCAAACCATAGCCAGGTTGTCTCCTTGGGTAAAAAAGCTGTTTTTTTGATCTTCATCTACAAACAAAAAGAAAACCACAGAAGGTGGCAGCTCATGAGGGAATGCTATGCTAAGGGTTTTATTCAGAAGGCAGGGAAGCACCACTTGAAATTTCTCCACCGGAGATAACATGAGCAGAGAGCCACACAGAAGCCGCTGACTGTGGCTGCCCAGGCCAACAGGCCCTGCCCCCGGCCACTCTCTCCAGCCTTCCCACCCTTCCTCTGTGTGCCAGCCACCATGGCCAGCTTCTAGTGCCCTCGCTATGCTGCTTGTTGCCTCAATGTCTCTTTTATCTGGAACATTGTCTTCTATACTTTCTCTATCTTAATTCCTATTCAAACTCCTGAGTACAATTCAAATCTCACTTCCCAGCCCAGGTTTAGTACCCATGTGATATCCACTCCCATAGTAACCTACAATGGTGTATCAGTAACTGTTCTAACTTCCTGATCCCTTTACCAGGAAATAAGCTCCACTGCTGCATCTCTATGACCTAGCAGAGCACCTTGCACGTAAGAGGAACCAGCTAATGTTTTCTGAATAAATGAATGACGAATTTGGTGGTGTGGAAAATGGGCTAGGCAGGAAATCTGATAGTGGGAAGAAAAGTTCTGAAAGCACTTTGGAAATGAACTGAGGATGACCCTGCCAATTTTCATCTACCTGGATCCCGTATCTCCTTCTGACCACCTCCATGAAGCCCTCCTTGTCCACTCAGCCCAGAGTTTTCTCTGCCCCCTCCATATGACATTAATCAAAGTTCCTATTTGCTGCTGCTGTGACAGCTCCCGTTTGTTATCACAGGTAACATCTTCATGTATCTTGACTCCCCAAATATTACGGTTTGCTCACTAAAGATGAGGCAGTTATCTTTATATCCACACCATTCACCAATAGTGCCTAGCAAGGGGCTACAAACATAATAGGAACTGGAATACTTGCTACAGATGTCTGTAAAGACAAAAAGCTAGTCACTTAAAGAGTGCCATACACAGTCAAATTATTGTACCTTTGGACATTCAAAAACAAAAGCTGAATTACTAGTTCCACAATATCCATTTCTAGGAATTCTTAATACTGAATTATCCAAATGTGTGGTAAGAAATTACTCCATTTTCATCTTGCTAGTTTTGTCACAGTAGCTAATAGAGCAGAAATAATTATTTTAAGACACTTTTAAGAGCAAGTGGAGTACTTAAAAATAATACCAAAAGGCTGATTCAGAATTTAAATGTAAACATTTTACTCAAAATGAAAAAAGTAAGTTTAATGAGCATACACACTTACTAATTGATCCAGATACTCTTTGATTCTTGGCAAATAGGTGAGAGAACTAATAGCAACCAGGCAACTGAGGACAAAGTCAAAAAGCCGGTAACAGAAGAATGGAATCAGCCAACCCACTTGATACTGGAGAAAAAAATAACAACCATGACATTGTATCACATATAGGAAATTACTAAGCTCCTCTAAGGTCAAACTCTAAAAGCTGAAAATACAGTATACTTACAGAAATTGCTCCATAAACCAGCATTGAACTGATTATAAACATAAGAACAGAGACGGCAAAAAGAACACAGGCATTATCTAAGAAAACAAAAACAAAAATCTAATTAAGCTACTTACACAACAAAAAAACAAAACTTCACTGAAAGCTAGCTTTAAAATATTAAGTATTTTCAAAATCGGTTATAAAAAGATCTAAGGCCAAGAGGGTAAAAGAAAAAAAATCAAAGACTCAGCATGAAGTAATGAACCTTGAGACACTCACACAAAGCACTTACTTGTTAAATTGCTACAACAACTCACTGACATGGGTTTAGAATGGCACATGAACCACATTCTCTGCTAGAGAAACAAGTCCCTGTGCCCTCATGAGCCCAGGAGTCTGAAGATGTGCAAACAGATCACTGTAATCCAATGTGTCAAGTGCTACAACAGAGGCAGAAACAATTTGTTTTGCCTGAAGCATCAGGAAAAAATACGAAGAAATGACACAAGATGGGTCTTACGAGATGAGTAGGGTTTAGCTGGAAGGAATGGCTGGCAATTGCTTAAAAGACAGATGTATTAAGCTCAGAATGCTACCTACATTACCTCTTGCCCTAGATAAATATTACCTGAAATTCAAAGTTCTCCACTAATCTCGCTTCCCCACCCAACCTCCCAAACACTAAAATTCATTGCTTCCTGCACCCTGTAACTATGTTACACACACTACTTTCTTCTTTGTTCCAACTCTCCATTAATCCATGCTCACTAATTTTTTCACAAAACAGCTAAGTAATCTCAAGCAATTCTAAACTGTGCCTGACTTACTGAGTTACTCAGCACCAATCTGTAGTTCATTCTGTGACCTCTGGACAGTTTGCTTTTTTCTTTTTGGAGACAGAGTCTCGCTCTGTCGTCCAGGCTGGAGTGCAGTGGTGCGATCTCGGTTCACTGCAACCTCTGCCTCCCAGGTTCATGCAATTATCTTGCCTTAGCCTCCTGAGTAGCTGGAGTTACAGGCAAGCACCACCACATTCGGCTAACTTTTATATTTCTAGTAGAGACGAGGTTTCACCATGTTGGCCAGGCTGGTATAAACTCCCAACCTCAGGTGATCCGTCTGGGCAGAGATTAAGAAACTGGGGCGGATGGGCATGGCAACCTACACCTGTAATCTCAGTACTCTGGGATGCTAAAGTGGGAAAATCACTTGAGGCCAGGAATTCAAGACCAGCCTTGGCAATATAGCAAGACCCCATATGTACAAAAGATGTTTTAAAAATTAAAAAAAAAAAAAAATACTGAGGGCACTAATAATGATGAATGACTAGAACAACTGCTGAATCTTCCCTATTGGGTAAATGTATATATAACCTTTTTTTTTCCCCCTTTGAGACAGTCTCACTCTGTCACCCAGGCTGGAGTGCAGTGGCACAATCTCAGCTCACTGCAACTTCTACCCCTGGGGCTCAAGCTATTCTCTTGCCTCAGCCTCCAGAGTAGCTAGGATTGCAGGCCTGCGCCACACGCCCAGCTAATTTTTATATTTTTAATAGAGATGGGGTTTCACCATGTTAGCCAGGCTGGTCTCAAACTCCTGACCTCAAGTGATTCACCTGCCTCGGCCTCCCAAAGTGATGGGATTACAGGCGTGAGCCACATGCCCAGCATTTATAAATAATCTTATCACCGGGCAATCATCAGTATTTGGCACTAACTAGGAATAGTCCTCTTTACTTTTTTCTTAGAAGATACAGGATAAATGTTAAGAATTTAAAGGACTTCCCTGCTACAACATGCAAACTTTCACTCAGAAGAATTCAGGTAAAAACAAAATATGAAATTAAACAGGTCTTATCAAATTTGAAAGCAAAATTTGTAATTCAAATAATCGGCTTTCAAGAGTTTGCTATGGGCTGGGCACAGTGGCTCATGCCTATAATCTCAGCACTTTGGGAGGCTGAGGTGGGAGGGTCACTTGAAGCCGGGAGCTCAACACCAGCCCGGTAAAAGACAGGGAGAACCCATCTCCACAAAAATTTAGCTACTCAGGCAGTGAGGTGGTAGGATCACCTGAGCTCGGGAATTCTGGGTTACAGTGAGCTATTACTGCACCACTGCACTCCAGTTGGGGCAACAAACTTTTCTCTAAAAAAATTTTTTAAACAAATAAGTAATATGTGATTTTTAAAATGAAGGGCACTGGCCAGGCACAGTGGCTTATGCCTGTAATCCCAGCACTCTGGGAGGCTGAGGCGGGTGGATCACCTGAGGTTGGGAGTTCTAGACCAACCTGACCAACATGGAGAAACTACTAAAAATACAAAAAATTAGCTGGGTGTGGTGACACGTGCCTGTAATCCCAGCTACTTGGGAGGCTGAGGCAGGAGAATTGCTTGAACCCGGGAGGCAGAGGTTGCAGTGAGCCAAGATCGCACCACTGCACTCCAGCCTGGGCAACAAGAGCAAAACTCTGTCTCAAAAAAAAGAAGGGCATTTATCCCATTCATGAGGGTAGAGCCCTCATGGCCTAATCACCACCCAAGGGTCCTACCTCTTAGTATCATCACCTTGGAAGTTAAGCTCCAACATAAGAATTTTGGAGAGACACATATATTCTAACCATAGAGCTTTCTTCTCCTTTCTATTAGTAGCTACATTTTTAAAAAGTCTTACGAAGCCTGCATGCTTATTTTGATTTCAAGGTCCATTTCACACATTTCTCAAAAACCTAATAGTCCATTACATCTTCTGGCTAGAAATGCTCTATTATAATCCTCACTGAGTATCTCTGAAAAACCCATCAAAATACTTTCCTGCCTCAGCAAGAATGACTTAAATATAATTTAACTTGTTACCCTTATTATGTAACCATTTTAACTTTCTGAAATGTAACTTAAGCATAATCTCATCAATCTTCTAAATAACTAGTGTGTGTGTAGAGAGAGAGACATGTGCCAAATAACATTTTGGTCCACAATGGACTGTATGATGATGGTTCCATAACACTGTAATAGTGTATTTACAGTATTACTATGTTTTTCTTTCTTTTTTTTTTTTTTTTTTTTTTT
>NW_016811019.1:2487719-2515873 GCF_001698545.2 Rhinopithecus bieti | reverse complement strand
GAGACGGAGTCTTGCTCTGTCACCCAGGCTGGAGTGCTGTGGCTGGATCTCAGCTCACTGCAAGCTCCGCCTCCCGGGTTCATGCCATTCTCCTGCCTCAGCCTCCCAGGTAGCTGGGACTACAGGCGCCGCCACCTCGCCTGGCTAGTTTTTTGTAGTTTTTAGTAGAGACGGGGTTTCACCGTGTTAGCCAGGATGGTCTCGATCTCCTGACCTCGTGATCCACCCTTCTCGGCCTCCCAAAGTGCTGGGATTACAGGCTTGAGCCACCGCGCCCGGCGTATTACTATGTTTTTCTATCTTTAGATACACACTTATTTGCCACTGTATGACAACTGCCTACAGTATTCAGTACAGTAACCTGCTGCACAGGTTTTAGCCTAGGAGCCTCTACCACATAGCCTAGGTGTACAGTAGGTTTGTGTAGGTACACCCTATGATGTTCACACAACAATATCACCCAGTGACATTTCTCGGAATGTGTCCCCATCATTAAACAACACATGACTGTATATAAAAATTAGCAGGGGAGATTTTTTTTTTTTTCAATTCAACACATACCAGCCATTCTCTCAGATGAATAGTAATTACCGATGACTTCATACTGAATGTTGACAGCTGGCATGGAGTTTGGATGAGTCACTTCCACAGTCAGCAAAATTGCCATCAATAGGTTTACTACCTGGAAAAGGTAACATTCTATCAGTTACATTAATTACCATTATGACACAAACTTAGCACAATCTCTCATATTTAAGATTGTCTTACTTGAAGTAACACAGATATGAAACAGTGGGAGACTACCTGTGAGATAAAACAATACACAATTACCACTATGAGACTAACTTAAAAATAAAGATTTTATAAAGTATAAATAATATTAACCATTTCAGAGATAAGATGTATAACCAATACACCAGAATAAAATTACACAAAAATTAAAACTAAAGAATCATTACAAATGGTTCATGTTCAAAGCTACCTATTTAGTCATATACCAATCTCAGAATTTCTGGGTTTTAAGAAGTTACTGTTCATCTGTTATATTTATTCATCAGATGCCCAAAACTCCTACACAGCATCTCTCATCTGGTGACAGACAACTCACTATTTCCTCTTGAGCTAGACTCAAATGCTTAAGAGACTTACCAACATTCTGAAAGTCACTTAACTCATCTACTGGTCTTAATTCTTTTTTTTTTTTTTGTGATATAGAGTCTCTGTTGTCCAGGCTGGAGTGCAGTGGTACAATCTCAGCTCACTGAAGCCTTCCCTTCCTAGGCTCATGTGATCCTCCCACCTCAGCCACCCAGTAGCTGGGATTACAGGTGCCCACCACGATACCCAGGTGATTTTTATATTTTTAGTAGAGACGGGGTTTCACTATGTTGGCCAGGCTGGTCTCTAATTCCTGACCTCAAGTGACACGCCCAGCCCCAGCCTCCCAAAGTGCTGGTATTACAGGCATGAGCCACCACGCCCAGCCTTAAATCTACCTTTTGAGATAACGTGCTCTCCCTTCTAAATAAGTGCTCCAATACCTGAAAACAGCCTCCAAATACTGTGTTTTCTAGAACAGACATTCAGATCTTTAAGCCATTCCTCTGACTAGCATGTTTCCTAGCTACCTATTTCCCTTTTGTCTTCCTCTTTACACGTGCTCCAGTTTGATGGACATATATTAAAATGAGGTAAGGTCAGCCTGGTCAGAACACAATGAGATGTCAGTTCTCATACGCTGGCTAACAAATTTCAACTAATGCAACCTGAAGTTGTACTGAGGTTTTTTGTTTTTGCTAGAAACAAGGCCTCACCATATTGCCTAGGCTAGTCTTGAACTCTTGGCCTCAAGTGATCCTCCTGCTTTAGCCTCCCAACATGCTTGGATTACAGGCATGAGCCACCACACCCGGCCTGCACTGGCTTTATAAATTTTTCTGAATATCACATGAATATCACTCCCTAAAACACCAAGTTCTTTTTCACACTTGATTGTGCTAAGCTACCACCTGTACTTGTACAGTTGGATTCAGAGGCTCAAGCATAGGCCTTAATATACCTGTAACTGAGTTTCATCTTATTACATTCTTGCCTATGAAGATTTTCTGGATGTAGATTCTGACACACTACAGATTTACTGCCTGTCTCAACTTCCTGAATTTAGGATCAGCATGTAACCAGTATCTCTATCTAAGTCACTAACAAAAGAGAACAGAGCCGAGGACAAAGCTGCCAGAGGCTGCCCCTTCCCATTAACCAGCAAATTCAGAATAAAATTGTTTAGCTATTCAGAGGAACATCCTGCTGAAATTCCATCATATCTGATGAATCTTCCTAGTCTCCCAGGGTTGTAAATCCATTTTAAAAGGAAATGAGTTGTGCCCATAGTTGTTGGCCAATCCCTGCAATATCCCAGGAGGCTTCACTGCATTTAAGTACTCGGAAAGAGTACTGTTAATGACTCAAGATAGAAATCTCACGTAGGATTGGAGTTAGGTTCCTTACCTAACATAGTAAAGTTCACAGAATTTGCCCTCCTTCCCTTTGTGAAAATGTGAACATCTGGAATTTTCAAGGGTTATTAAGTTCCTATCATTAGTATTTTATTTTTATTCAGTTCATTTTTGAGATGGAGTCTCGCTGTCGCCCAGGCTGGAGCACAGTGGCGTGATCTCGGTTCACTGCAGCCTCCACATCCTGGGTTCAAGTGATTCTCCTACCTCAGCCTCCCAAGTAGCTGGGACTTTTTTTTTTTTTTTTTTTTTTCTTTTTTTGGGGGGACTGAGCCTCGCTTTGTCGCCCAGGCTGAAGTGCAGTGGTGCAATCTCAGCTCACTGCAGCTTCCATCTCTTGGGTTCAAGCGATTCTTACACCTCAGCCTCCCAAGTAGCTGGGACTACAGGCACGCGCCATCAAGCCTGGCTAATTTTTGTATTTTTAAGTAGAGGCGGGGTTTCGCCATGTTGGCCAGGCTAGTCTCAAACTCCTGACTTCAAGTGATCCACCAGCCTCGGCCTCCCAAAGTGCTGGGATTACAGGTGTGAGCCACTGTGTCGGCCAGCTAGCAATAGTATTTTAAACAAACTATTATATACTTCTCTCCTGTTTCACCTTGAATGATAAATAAAAGGAAAATGCATTTCCTGTGTATCAGCTGAAGTCATTTCACTAACATCCGCTAGATAAGCAGATCAAGTTTTATCTTTAGGGTAGGTGATCTAAACAATGTCACAATATCAAATTTGGAATCAGCCAATATTTATTGAGGATATACTCTATGACATGTGTATTTACGTATATTACTTTACTTATTCCTCACAACAACCCATGAAGTAAGTATTACTAAAGCCCATGTGTAGATGGGGAAACTAAGATTCAGTAATGCTATATAACTTGTGTTAAGCTTGCTGAGCTGACAGATGGGAGAATCAGGATACAAGTCTGTTTTTTAAGACATCTCCTTCTCAGCACTACATGATTATTAATAACCATTCCCCAGTAACTCCTGTTTTAAGGTGTTTCCCAAAGAAACCATTATCTAAAGCTATACAATGTTTAGACTTTACTCTCTATGTTCAGCAGCATGCCTCTTTCCTTGCATTGTTCAGAGGCAAGGCATGTTATCTTTCAATTCTTGAGAGGACTTACCAGAAACAATCACTTTTGCAAGGTGGCTCTTCCCAATTGAAGGCTGACTTTTTTGTTGCCCACACTTGCTGCAATGGGTTTTGGCCAGTGTATGTGGTATATGAGCATGAGCTAATACAACTAGGTGAATTAATTACTGAACAATCGGATGTATCTACTAAAACGCTGTATGTTCTGTGTATGGAAATCAGTTTGAAATCAATTAGGCAAACTCTTCTTTGCAAAACACACTATAGTCACAGTGAAAAAGCTGTCTGCAGTACAGAAATTCCTTTGTCAAGAAAAGCATGCAAACTCAATTACTAAATGAAGGGAATGACATGCCAAAAAATATTTAGGAGTTCTATTTTCCCTTCTTAAATATTTTTATCACATGAAGGATTTCTAAAAATCTCACACCTATAGTCCCAGCTACTTGGGAGGCTGAGGTGGGAAGGATTGCCTGAGCTCTGGAAACCAGCCTGGGCAACAATAGCAAGACTGTCTCTTAAAAAACAAAACAAAAAACTCTTCTCTTTTCTTCTCTTCCATAGGTAAGTCACACACACTCATCCACTATTATCTTCTTTTAGTACTAGAGACACTTCAAGTTTCATTTCACTGTGGGTCACACGACTGAAGATTAAAAAAAAAAAAAATTATAGGGCTAATCAAAAGGACCAAGAAATGGTGAAATAAATTTCAGAGCTACTTCAAAAAGCTTTTTTCAAACTTCTTTGAGTTAGTTACATTCCATTAGATCACGTCATTTCATTAGAACCCCAACTTAAATCTTAAAGTATTACACTGGAAAACCCATCCTTGTGACTTTAAAAAAAATTTTTTTGTAGAGACAGAGTCTCAGTATGTTGTCCAGTCTGGTCTCGAACTCCTGGGCCCAAGTGATCCTATTGCACTGGCCTCCCAAAGTGCTAGGATGACAGGCACGAGCCACTGCTCCTGGTATCCTTTGATCTTAAACATATTCACCAATGAACCTTGTGCTCATTAAGCCCTGGCAACTTACCTCTGATTAAAGTTGATATTTCTAAATTACATGTTTAGCTTTTTTAAAAATACATAAAATTAACTGTAGTCTTACAATATAAAATTTCTCTGAAAATATCCAACTATGTACTAACTATTACAAAAATTTATTCCTGATTCATTTCCTTTCACGGTACTCAGGAAAGAAAGTTAATAAAAACGTAATTTAAAAAGAATGATTAAGCTGGGGACAGTGGTGTGTGCTGGCAGTCCCAGCTGGTCAGGTGCCTGAGGTGGGAGGATCGCTTGACCCAGTTCAAGACTGCAGGTGTGCTATAATCGTGCCACTGCACACCAGCACAGGCAACACAGCAAAACTCCATTAAAAAAAAAAAAAAAAGAGAGAGATTAAATTATTAACTTCTAAACTTGGCAATACGGAGAGGTATAGAATACAGCAATATTTTAGCAGCATAGGCTGCGGATTCACCACTTAATATGTTAACAGTACTGTAAATTTAATCAGTCAAACCAGGTGGTGTGCATTTTTTTAAAGCTTCTTGTACATCTTATATAAGTGTGTACCACAAGAAATCTGTTAGATTTGACTTGTTACAAAATAACTGTTTCAGATCCATGGAAGCACAGGGTCTAGAGAGAGGAATTCTTTGTTTTCTTCTTTCACTGCCACATCTATTCCAGAAGATTCTTTGGAGACTAAAAAAAATCATTTTTCAGTTTTCCCACAGTAATTTGCCCAGAGCCAATATCTACTGAGATAATAATTAAAACAGTGTGTCTGGTTTAAGGAGGCATCCAGATAAGAGCTTCCCATGCAGAGAAAGCACCCACAGGAGGGTCAGTCTACAGAACTAAGCAAAGTTTGTTATCTGATAAAAGATCAAAAGTGACTATCTCTAAAACGTTTTTTAGCCATAAAAAAGGATGAGTTCATGTCCTTTGCAGGGACATGGATGAAGCTGGAAACCATCATTCTCAGCGAACTATCACAAGGACAGAAAACCAAACACCGCATGTTCTCACTCATAGGTGGGAACTGAAAAATGAGAACACTTGGACACAGGGTGGGGAACATCACACACCCACACGGGGGCTTGTAGAGGGTGGGAGGCAGGGGGAGGGATAGCATTAGCAGAAATAACTAATGTAAATGATGAGTTGACGGGTGCAGCAAACCAACATGGTACATGTATACCTATGTAACAAACCTGCACGTTGTGCACATGTACCCTATAACTTAAAAGTATAATAAAAAAAAAAGTTTTTTGCTGTTTACTGTTACATGCAGATACAACTGAGTATTCACAATATTTTTTGGAGGAGACAGTTCATATATATTATATATATTTTTATTTTGTTTTATTTGGTAGAGAGGGGGTTTCGTCATGTTGCTCACGCTGGTCTTGAACTCCTGGGCAATTCACCTGCCTTGGCCTCCCAAAACGCTGGCATTACAGGCGTGAGCCACTACCCTTATAAAGTAAGACATCACCCTCTTCCCTCCAGAACATCTTGCTGTAGAGAGAAAAATAATAGAAAAGGACAATCCTACCAATGTGTACTGAGTACTATTTAATAAGTACATACAAGAAGTATCTAGAAACTTTTGCAGGTGCACCGTGGGAAAAACAGATCCCTCTGGCTAGGAAGTAAAGAAAGCTTGGCTAGGCACGGTAGCTCACGCCTGTAATCCCAGCACTTTGGGAGGCCGAAGCAGGTGGATCATAAGGTCAGGAGATCGAGGCCATCCTGGACAATATGGTGAAACTCCGTCTATACTAAAATACTAAAAATTAGCCGGGCATGGTGGTGGGTGCCTGTAGTCCCAGCTATTTGGGAGGCTGGGGCAGGGGAATCGCTTGAACCCGGGAGGCAGAGGTTGCAGTGAGCCGAGATTGCACCACTGCACTCCAGCTTGGCAACAGAGCAAGACTCCGTCTCAAAAAAAAAAAAAAGCTTTACCATGAAAACATGTGAGTTAACCGTTAAATTATCTGAACTTGGCAAAACGTTGCTAATAGTTGAAGCTGGGTAATGAATAAATGGGAGGTTTTCGTACTATTTCACTACTTTTGCATGTATGAAAATGTCCTTAACAAAATTTTTAGAAAGTGACTTGCGAGGACAGCAACATTTCAGGGAGAAGGAATAGCATATGCAAAGGTGGAGGCACAAAACTTCCTTTTTTTTAAGGAAGGAAACTAACTGAAATATAAACAAGCTATGCTTACTTGAGGTCAGAGGTGAGGGCTGGAAAGGAATAGAATTTAAGGAAATCTGTTTTTACTTCTCTCCCAGATGTAGAACTTCAAACTGCTTATGGTTGAGACACTCATGAAAAATTAGCCATATATTAAGTCTAAGAGATAAAATTATTACAAATGCTCAAAATGTAGTCTTGTAGTACACACCATTAACCACAAAGTGTATCTACCACAGCACACTTTCAAGTCCATTTTCAATTATTCAATAAACATTTGAGCTTATACCTCGTAAGAAACTTGTTTAAAATCAACTGGCTTCAAATTCTTCAATAAACGATAGAGAAAACAATTTCAGGAATGCCAGAATTTAAACATGAGCTTATTCTGAAATTTCCTGTTACTTCACCAGGTACACTTCTTTTCTATCTAAAACGTCAAAGGCTAACACTTCAGGGCTGGTACCTCCGGTGCATATGATAACTCGTTCTGGCTTTCTCTATGTTCCACCGCACTATTTTCCATACAATGAATACTTTAGTATATAGTGTTACAATACTTTAACACTAGACCAGTAGAAGCTGTGGCTAGAAAGCAATGAGACTATATCAGACACAGTCACCCAGAGCGAGGGAGAGGGGCATCCCCAAGTTCCAAATGACACAGGGGGAATCAACATCTCAAAGTCCAGCCCAGGTAATGTAAAAAGAAACATGAATATTCTCCCATGCAGACTGCGAATTATTGCCTCATCAGGAATCAAGGAAGAGAGTACCTCGACAAGGCAGGTAGGGAGCGAAGTGACATTTAATACTCACTCATCCCCATATTGTTTCTCTTAGTAAAGTAGTTTCTGAGAACAAAATGCACTACTTGGACAGGCCCTCTTTGCTTCGAAGTATTATACTACATTTTGGCCTAAGTGGTCTTGTATCGTAAGTGTTACATGTCTCCCCAAGTTGGCAGAGACTCTTTACATTGCTATGGTATTGAAGCTACACTTTTGAAAGTCATCAGCAAAACTATAATAAACAAAACTAATGGCCTTTGTCCAGTACTTATTCTGATTAGAATCTGATATTACTGATCACGTTCCCCTTTTCCTCATGACTGTACCATATGTTTTTCATATCTGTGCTCCAAGTTTTTTGTGATACCACAAACATCTTAAGGGCAGATGCTGTGTTAGACAAGAAACATTTGAGAGTCTAGCGCTTGGCAGATAATAGGAAAACAAAAGGCAAATGACACATAGGCCCTGTCATTTATTCCTTTTATATGTCCACCAAAGCCTTTTACACTGCAGGTGGTCAGTAAATCTCTTAACCAATTTAAGACAGGTTAAATAATTTAAGTAGTTTACAATAAAATGTTTTACACGAATCTGAGAAGTCTATGCAAAGAACAGCTATGGCATCTTTTTAAAATTGTGAAACTAAAGCATGGTCTTCAGAGATAATGTGAACCCTTCTCATAACAAGGGCTTACAGTAGGGAACAGATGTAAACTCCTCACTCCCTACTTTGAAAGAATAAACGCCCCTACTGAAGTTTTTCTCTCTGCTTTTGAGTTTCCTGTTTGTAGTTCCCACTTTATCCTGCTATTCTATTCCTTTTCCAGCTGAACCCACAGCATCAAAACATCTGCCTGAGAAAAAACTGAAAAGAAATACAGCCAATTACATTCGGATGGTTGAAATAGAAATGGTGGTATTCTCTTCTTGAGGAGTTAGGAATCCTTTGTTCTGTGAGTGGAGGGAAGGATCTGAGAAGAAACAGGAAGACTAAGACTGCAGGCGAGAGAGCCAGGCCGATGGATTCTCTTAGATAAATAGGAAAGAAAGTCATATTCTGGGGGCGAGGAAGACGGAATTGAGTAAGAGGCTTGAGGATCCTCAAGTTATGAATTATTCATTTAGGGAAATAGAAGGCAGAGCTAAGGACAAACAAAAGAAATTAGACCCAGTCCCTCAGCAAAATGGAGAAGATATAAAAGGAAGTCACAAACATAATGCAGCTGATGGCCATTAACTGTATGATGTTTAGTATTCCAAATCAGTTAAAATACAGAACGAAAGAGCCTCTGAGGGAAAATGTGATATAGTTCTATCAGTAAGGCGGTATTTCTGAACACAAAAGTATAGGAAACATGAAAATAAACTCAGCACAAGCAAACCTACACATTCGTGTTGTTTTTTAAACGTACATCAGAAACAAGACGGTAAAAAACAACAGGGCAGGTAGGAGTCAAGTGAAGTCAGGTGGTCCTCCGGAGGTGGGCCATGGAACAGTATCTGCCTCATTGAAGATGATTCTCATCTGGCGTTTTTCCAAATGCTTACTAATGATTTCAAGACAATGAGTGGGAAGAAGCAGCAAGTGCAGAGAAAACAGATTGTGTCTGGGATAACTCTCCTCCTCTTTTACAGTTAAGTATCAAAAACTGCACAGTATCACCAACGTCACCCACACAACCACATTCACGAAGTCATTAAAGAAAGTGGCCAAGTCGACCATGTAGGAAGTTTGTCACAGCCTCGGAAAAGTCATAATAACCTAAAACTACCTAAACTGAATCCCATATTTGGAAGTCACGGAGAAGTTAGGTTTAATGTGTATGGATACTATAAATGGTGAATTAAAAAAGAAAAATCACAAACGTATTACTAGTGAATCACCAGGCAACAACAGTGTCAACTTGGTTAGGGCAGAATCACACATATCTTGGAACCCAGGAGATATCAGCTTAGGTGGCCAAGATGGAGACGGCTCTCAATAAAGGTCTCTGTAAAAACAGCGGATCGGCTACGAAAAGCACCTACTGCGCAGGGAGGAGGCTGCACCAGGACAAAAGCTGGTCAGGCGTCAACTCAGGCATAACCTATCGCCCCCAAGCGATTCTGGAGACGCAAGAGAGGCGCTGAAACAAAACAAAGTCCAAGAAACACGGCCAACGGGGTTACCGCCGGATCTTTCGCTTTCCCAACCGGAAGACCAATGTCGAAACTAGGCTGCATTTATCAAGGTCCGCTCCTAATTATTTCATTAGGGGAAAAAATTCCAGGGAACGCTGGATAGGAGCAAGGGAGGGGCTGCCTTTCAGATCGCAGAAATACAACAAGAGCCAAAACAGAGGAATTCCCACCAAATCCTAGCACCCTCGTCCCTTCGCCTGCATCGCCTCTGCTCTCTCAAGCTCGCTTTTCTCCTCAGAGTCTTGCCAAAGAACAATCTCCCCATGCTTACCACCGCCTCCCGCCCCCCACTCCGATTCCTGAACAAGGTTACTTCCCCAAAGTCCCTGGATTTCATGCTGAGTAGGCGCGCCCTAAAAAGCAGCGTCCCCCCAAGTCCCCCCCCCAACCAACACCCCGTTTTCAGTCCCACCCCCTCTGCACCAGGCCCCGCTCCCCATGCCCCCCAGACATGCGCGCCACGCCCGCCCGCCTTACCATGTACCAGGTCCCCAGGATGATTGTCCCAGTGCGGACATGGCAACAGCCGCAGCACCGGGTGCTGTAGAACCGGTCACTGCGGCTCCGTTTAAAAGTCATGGACACCATCGTAACAGGCGGGCCTCTTTCTTGTCCGGGCCCCTGACAAACGTTCTCCACCCGCAGGCAAACTCAAACGGCTCTTTCAAGGCCCCCAAAACCCAACGACGCGTCTTCAAGCCAGCCCCCGGCTCGGGCCCCTGCCAGTTTTCTCGCGCCTGCGCACTGAGCGCAGCGACTTCGGCTTACCCACCCCTTTCCCTCCACACAGGCCAATGGGGAGCGGAAGGCTGGATGGACCGGACTTCTGATTGGAAAAACTTAAGAGATTGACAAGACCTCACGCTCAATTAGAAGTGCAACTCGCCTCAGCGAGTCTCCGCCTGTTACGTGAGGGCAAGGGCTGGCTCTTGGGCCTAGGATAATTGCGGATAGGTATAGCTCCGTAGTTCACTATCCCCGAGATAAGACCCGCAAGAAAAGAGGCATTTAATGGAAAAAGGGAGACACGAGACAGCGCGGATGGCAAAAAGCGGGCACAAGGGGCTTTTCTGAGCAATGTGTGCCACGTACTGCTTGGGAAGCGTCACTGGCTGATAACGTGACCTTTGCGCGCAGCTCGATTATTGCGCGGGCTGGGGGCGGGGCCTGCGAGGAAGGGACGGGGCCAAGCCCAGCCTGGAGAGGTCCTCGGCCCTGTGGCGGAAATGGGAGACTGCTTGGAGGAGTGGAGGGGCTGGATTAACACCCTCCTTTCCCTCCGAAGCCTCCTTGGTGGGGGCGAAGAAAGACCATCCAACTCTGCCAAAGGCAAAAAGATTAAGGATAAATGAAAACAAAATAACGTGGAAGAACTGCTTAGCTCCTGGGTTTTTAGAGATGAGTGATTTTTTTGTAGTGAAAAATTATGAAACACGTTGAAATGGACAAAAAATTACTGAATGTCTTCAATGAAAAAAGTCATAGTTTGGCACACCGAACCGAGCATTCTGTTACTAGGGGGGCTGTCCGCCTTTCTTTGTGGTGCTTTACAGAACTCTGTAAGACCCCCTCCACTGGACTTGATATTGTGTCTTACCCTTCCTTGAGAAAAGCCATTTTGCATCGATTTGTAAATTCATTCCCCAGTCCTGATGCAACAATATAGTTGGGTGCTTTGAATTCTGCTTAGAGCTGGTTCTAACGGCTTACTGGTCCCCTTGTTAATGAGTAAATAAATTTTTTACACGTGTTCGTTTTGCATTTGTTTAAGACCTGTGACTTTACCTTTAAAAAATTTATTTATCATTTAATGATTTGGTAAACACACTTCTTTTCAGAGACTAGAAAGGGCTTCCCTTCTGCCAGGGCGTATTCTTAGCCAGAGACCACAGTGAATTCAGAGTAAAGGTTATTTCTTTGGCATGACTTCTTTGAACACTGCCTGAAATTATGTATGTATTTGTTGATTATCTCCCCAATAAAATACAAATTTTAGGAGAGCAGAGACTATTTGTTAACCACGGAAGGAGTTGTCCATGGAGCTTACTGTCAAACCATCTGGGAAGCAGTAGTTAATCCAGCCCACCCTAAAGGATGGGGTGTGGCTTTCTATTTAACTCAATGAATTATGACATTTCTCTACTTATATAGGGAGTAGATTATCTTAACTCCGCCTCACAATTACATATCCCTTATTTTGTTCAAGGCACAGATCCAGTCACTTTATTTTGAATCATTTCATCCCTACAACTCACTCAGATAGGTACTTTTATGTTATTTAATTCTACAGAGAAGTTAAATTACATATCCGAGATTGCAAGGCCAGTGTCAGAACTGAGATTAAAACCTGTTGTGCCAATAGTTTCCAAACTTGGCTGCACATTGGCATCACTTGAGAATCTTTACCAACCACTGATGCCTGCTTACTATTCCAGACCTTCTGATTTAACTGGCATGGGTGAGGCCTGGGCATTGACAATTTTGAAAGCTCTCCAGGTGATCCTAATGTGCAGCACTGTTATTCTGTCTTGATATGAAATGTGGCAGACAAAAATACAATACAATAAAAAAGAATACAAAGATAAGATGGGGGAGCCGGGCACGGTGGCTCACGCCTGTAATCCCAGCACTTTGGGAGGCTGACGCAGGCAGATCACCTGAAGTCAGGAGTTTGAGACCAGACTGACCAACACGGAGAAACTCCGTCTCTACTAAAAATACAAAAAATTAGCTGGACGTGGTGGCACATGCCTGTAATCCCAGCTACTTGGGAAGCTGAGACAGGAGAATCGCTGGAACCTAGGAGGTGGAGGTTGCGGTGAGCCGAGATCTCACCATTTCACTCCAGCCTGGGCAACAAGAGCAAAACTCCATCTCAAAAACAACAAAATCAGGGGAAATTATCCGATTTCTCTAGAAGCCGAAATCAATTCAAAATCAGGCATACATAGCATGGCATCAGATCAGCTCATAAGGGCTGCTCTCCCTGTACTGGGACTACCCCAGGCAAGGAACTAGGGAGGTGTAAATCATTAGAGACCTGCAACATAAACACATCTGATAGCAATAATGTAAGCATACCCTGAGAATGACCCTGTATGGTAGATGCACCTGAATGTGTACTCTGAGCTAGGGAATCTGGGAGTGGCCAACCCAGAGATTTGTTCTGTTTCTATGATAAACATCGTAAACCCCCACCCCCACGCACTGGCCCATCCCTTGGAACATGGCCCATACAGTGTATTAGGGTCCTGAGTTTTAGGTTAAATGCAGGTTGCCAGGTAGAGGTCGTTAGTGGGAGGCTGTTCGGTGAAAATGCTGTATAAACGGCATGATGTTTACAGGCAGTTGCGGTTTTCCTGCCCTTGGGCCATGCAGTTACGTTGTCCAGCCCGCTGCCAGGGGACAGTAGAAAGGGAGATGTGTTGTCCACCCCACTGCCACTGGACCACTTCTATACATAGCTGGTTCTTCTGTCCAACCCGCTGCCATGGACTATTCCCCCTCTGTCACCACTGGACTGTAAGCTCCTAATACAAACCCATGTCTCATTTACTGGCTCTCCAGTCTCTTCTTGGCCTCTTGATCCTGGTACCTTCTCTGCTGAGGTTAGTAGGAGTTTGGCACAACAATAGCATACATAACTGGATTAGAAGAGTGAAATACGGTTATGGAGTTTTGTCCAGATAATTTTTATCTAATATATATAGACCAACTTTTTTGAGAAAATCTTAAGGTACTATTGGCAAAACAACCCATCTTTTGGGGATAGGGAAAGGAAAGTTAACATTTTTAGGAGAAAATAGCTTAGGAAAACTCACAACGAAAGAAATTAGAGTGAGGTTGAAGCTCTTTAGCTAACATAGTTTAACCTATTTTTCTCTTTTATATGTGTTAGTCTATTCACATTAGTTTATTTTATTGAGAATCTATTATATTCCATGTGATGAGGATACGAGAATGAACAAGACAATATATACCTACTGTGTAGCCACAAAAATCTAAAGTAAAAAAAGTATTTAAAAAAAAAAAAAAAGGCTGGGCACGGTGGTTCAAGCCTGTAATCCCAGCACTTTGAGAGGCCAAGGCAGGCAGATCACTTGAGCTCAGGAGTTCGAGACCAGCCTAGGCAACATGGCAAAACCCCATCTATACAAAAAATGCAAAAGTTAGCTGGGCATGGTTACGCATGTCTTTGGTTCCAGCTGCTCAGGAGGCTTGAGGCACAAGAATCGCTTGAACCCGGGAGGCAGAGGTGAGCCAACATCGCACCACTACACTCTAGTCTAGGCGACAGAGTGAGACTCCGTCTCAAAAACAAAACAAAAAAAGCTCCCTAATTGTGTAAGTTTCTAGCCCCACAAGAGCCAATTCACTCCATGACCCATCCAAGAGGAAAGACGTAAAGATAAACGGCATTGGTAGTTTGCCAACCATTCAAATGAATTAAAGTGAAGCCCAAAGTTTACAAATCTCACCAATATGGTCAGAGTTTACAGCCAATCTTTCAATTCCCCACTCCTAATGGAGAACAGATAATGTAGGGATACCAGACTCTAAGTAAATCCCCCAGCATGGAAGACAGGGGCCAGACAATTAGAAAATAGGGTCTAGGAGAAAATGTCAAGAGAACTTAGAAAAGAAAAAAAAAAAGACACGCTGAGCATACATCAAGAATAAGGTGCCAAAACAATTACACAGGACAAAAAAAAATCTTAGAAATTAACAGCATGGGAGCAGAAATGAAAAACTCAAGATTGGAAAATAAAGTTGAGAAAATTTCCCAAAAGCAAATAAAAAGACAAAGACATGTAAAATAAGAAAGAAAAAAATTAAAATTAGAGGATTAGTCCAAGATATCCAATATCTGAATAATAAGAATTTCTGAAAAAGAGGAAGTCATCATCATAATAACATTTCCTAGATCTAAAAGAATGAATTTCCAAGACTGAAAGTATCTGCTGAGTGACCATATTATTGGAATAAAATAGATCCATGTAAAGGCACATCAGAGTGAAATTTCAAGACAGTAGGGACAAAGAGAAGATTCTATGAGCTTCCAGGAAGAGGGAAGGAAAAACAAGCCATATAGAAAAATTCATAAAGTCAAATAGCCTTAGGCTTCTCAACAACTCTGGACTCTAGAACACAATAGAGATTTTCTTTCAAAATTATGGGTAGAAAATGTTTACAATTTGTAATTCTACACACAGCCAAACTATCAAGTATAAGGATATAATAAACACAGTTTCAGATAAGTCTCAAAAAATTTACCTCCTATATATCTTTTTCTCAGCCACTAGATGTTATGCTCCATCAAAATGAAATGAGATGAATACATTAAAGAGGAAATGTGGGATGCAGAAAACAGGAGATTCAGCATAAGTGAGATATGGATGAAGACTCCAGAGAATAATGGAGATTTCAGTAGGAAGACTGTACATTAGGTGTAGAGGTCAACCATTTCAGATTGGAGCACAATCATCATTTTTGCCTTCTGTAATTCTACTGGGTTTTCATCTTAACGAAGCTACTTGAGGATGTACTCCACCAAAAAAAGGAGAAAACCAAGAGGAAGAGATGAGAACCAAAAAACCAGAGATCAAACTAAGGACAAAAGTCAAGTAAATTTCATAATATGAAAGCAAAAGAAAGTCTCAGGATGACAGCTGTGCAGGGGGCCTAGAAAGCCACCAGTACTAATAGAAGAGAATGAAGGTATCAGGGAGCAAGAAAGAAATTAG
Source organism: Rhinopithecus bieti (assembly GCF_001698545.2). Taxonomy (NCBI): domain Eukaryota; kingdom Metazoa; phylum Chordata; class Mammalia; order Primates; family Cercopithecidae; genus Rhinopithecus; species Rhinopithecus bieti. The sequence goes on along the minus strand of NW_016811019.1, from coordinate 2,500,319 downwards.
AACTGATAGGCTACCTAATTGGGTAGATCTGGAAGGAAAACTACAATGAAAGGTATTGGGAAAGTGTGGCAAAACTGAGCAAATGACAAGCACAAAGAAAATTAAGCAATTTAGTAAACAAGGCAATTATTATAAGTTCAAGAAAAACAAAAATTTAGAAAAGCAATGTAATCAGAGTGTACCACAGTATGTAGCTGTGAATAGTAATTACATGGGCATAATCAAATAAACATTGAATATTGGGTATCTTATAAAACATTGAGATATGTTTATTTTGGGAGGGTTGGGAGGAAGGGGAATAGATGACAGTCTAAGAGTGATTGGTCTTCATCTACCACAATGCAAGCCAATAGTTAATGTCAAAAGTTGATTTATAATCATCATGGAAAAACGGTATGGCAGTTTCTCAAAAATCTAAAAATAGAACTACCATATGACCCAGAAACCCCACTACTGGGTATTTATCCAAAGGGAAGGAAATTAGTATATTGAAGAGATACCTGCACCCTCATGTTCATTGTAGCTCTATTCACAATAGTCAAGACACGGAACCAACTTAAGTGTACATCAACAGATGAATGGATATGGAAAATGTGGTATATATACACAATCAAATACTGTTCAGCCATAAAAAAGAATGAAATCCTGTCAACTGAAGCAACATACCTGAACCTGGAGGACTTTATGTTACGTGAAATAAATCAGGTACATAAAGATAAATACCACATGCTATCACTCATATTTGGGAGCTAAAAATGGAGCTCATAGAGGTAGAGAGTAGAATAAACATTATTAGACAGTAGGGACAAAGAGAAGATTCTATGAGCTTCCAGGAAGAGGGAAGGAAAAACAAGCCATATAGAAAAATTCATGGTCAAATAGCCTTAGGCTTCTCAACAACTCTGGACTCTAGAACACAATAGAGATTTTCTTTCAAAATTATGGGTAGAAAATGTTTACAATTTGTAATTCTACACACAAGAGAAGGAGGGAGAGGAGGAGGGGGAGAGGCTGGTTAACAGATACAAAAGTACTATACAGCTGGATAGGAGGAATAAATTCTAGTGTTCTGCAGCACTGTGAGGTGAATATGGTTACCAAAAATGTAGTGCATATTTTCAATAATCTAGAAGAGAGGATTTTGAATGTGCACAACACAAAGAAATGATAAATGTTCAAGGTGATAGATATGCTAATTTTCCTGATCTGATCATTGCTTATTACACACATTAGGCTCGTGGCTAACACCTGTAATCCTAGCACTTTGGGAGGCTAAGGCAGGGGAACTGAACTAGTCGCTTTTCCATGGAGCACCATTCTGTTTTAAAGAACGACTGACAGGCAAATATTAATATTCAGACATGAATATTTGGCAGTCATTTTCTTGAAAATGAATGAAGTGAGCCTGTCTGTCCCTTCAAGGAAGGCAACTAGAGTATTTGTGGGCAGTGATTAAATTAGAGCTTTCAAGAGGAAAATTAGAGATTTGGAAGAAATAGTGTCCACCACCATGAGCTTGACAGTGATAATTCAAGACTTTTGTGATGAGATTACAGGTGAAATAAACTAATGTGATTTTTGTTGTTGTCTAATGTTGTCAAAATTTGACTATCTGCATAATTAAATCAACCATTTGCCAAAGAACCAAGGCATAACGTTACAAAATCATGCATAAATAAAAGAGCCAGTCAAATGCAAGATAGACCAATTATTTCTAATGTAACAGTTTGAAAAGTTTGCTGATACAGTTTCAGATTCCACGCTGCAACTGACGTTTTAAGGAATTTCCATTGACTATGTTTTGGTATAGAATCAAAAAAGAATAGCCATAATTATCTAAAAAGGCTCATAAAATACTCCTCACTTTTCTGACTACATATCTGTAAGAATAGATTTTCTTCTTATATTTCAACGAAAAGAACATATCGCAACAGATTGAGTTCAGAAGCAGATATGATAATCCATATCTATCTATTCTATCTATTCTGTTTTATCCACATCTATTCTATCTATTCTATCAAGCCAAACATTAAGCAGATTTGCAAACTATTAAATAATGCCACTCTTCTTGCAACTTTTTTTACATTTTGAAAATGTAGTTATTTTTTATAAAATATGTTGTCTATATTAACCTATAATGGACTTATTGTTGTCATTTAAAATCAATTTAGAAATATTTAAAATTTTCTCTATTTTCCTTTCTAGTAAAGGATATATCAATAGTTACCTTAGATAAGCAAAAGCTCTTCAGTGTCCTCTATAATTTTTAAGAGTATGAAGATGCTTTACACCAAAAAGTAAGTTTGGAAACCACTAACTTGAGCCTTCTGACTGCCCTTGTGAACAAGGGTTACAAATATTCAGAATGTGACTCTAGGATACTAAGAGCTGCCACCTGAAGATTTTTTAATAGAGGCGAAAAGCAGGTTTCGGATTTTCAAAATCTTTTTTCTTTTCATCAAAAAAAATCAAAATAGAGACGATGTCTCACTATGTTGTCCAGCCTGGTCTCGAATTCCTGATCTCAATTGGTTCACCCACCTCAGCCTCCCAAGATGCTGGGATTACAGGCATGAGCCACCACGCCCGGCCTCAAAATTCTTAATACCTTAGGTGTTTTAGTCCGTTCAGGCTGCTATAACAAATTACCATAAACTGAGCAGCTTATAAACAGTATTTATTTCTCATGGTTGTGGAGACTGGGAAGTCCAAGATCAAGGTGTCAGTAGATTTGGAGTCTGGTGAGGGCCTGCTTTCCAGTTCACAGATGGCATCTTCTTGCTGTGTCCTCGCCTAGTTGAAAGGGTGAGGGGGTTTTTACGTAAAGGCATTAATCCCATTCATGAGGATTCCACCCTCATGATAGAATCACCTCCCAAAGGCTCTACCTCCTAATACCATCACCTTGTGGATAGAATTTTAATTTGAATTTGGGAGGGACACAAACATTCAAACCATAGCACTGAGTTCAAACAATTCTCCATTAACTTCCATTTAGATTATTAGCTAATTAGTATTTGCTTAACAAAAAGCTCCTTGTCTGAATCTCAGTTTCTTCACCTGTAAAAGGGAAATAAGATTTCTTTCTTAATCAAGCTTTAATGTTCTTACTGTAATGAAAGCAGAAGGCAATCATGCCTTGAAATATTTCTACCACAATTTAATTATTCATCTCTAGTCCCTTGCAGGATTTCTTGTCTGCTGATATTAGTAATTATCTCCTCTAGTCAAATTAAATGTGTGGTTTTTATTTTTAATTGCTCCAGGGTATTAGAAGAATTAATTAGTAAGTGTTGACCAACTACCTTGAAGATGAAAAGTACCATGTAATTATCACCATGGGAAAAGTGCTTTCCATGCACTTGGCTGAATTCACTACTTAGGATTATGGGATTAAATGTTAACCTTCAGGACTTCTGGTGTGAATGCAGTAACATAGATTCAGCATCTTTCTTCTTTTCTTCTTTTTTAAATGCTACAAAAAAAAAAAAAAAAAAGTAAGCTTATCTTCAGCAAATTTGGGAGCAGATATAATCCATAGCCTACAAAATATGAATCAGGGCTGCTAAGAGCAGCTAAGATTAGACAGAAGCCATATAGGAGAAACTGGCAAAGAGCTATGAGGTTCAGACGGCAGCAGAATCCAGAAAGCATCAGTAAACATGATTCCTAAAGTGAGGGACTCACCATGTAGTGCAAATGTGTGGCATCTTGTCAATGGATTTGGGTGAGCAGACCTGGTGGCACCCAAGTCCTCTTGGAACCTGGTTTATTTCAGAGGAGGAGCAAAAAGATATTGGCTACACGATGTAAAAAGAGAACCCATGTGCATTGTTTTGCTAGGGCTACCAAGCAAAAGACCACAAACTGGGTGACTTAAATAAGAAATGGATTGTCTCGGCCGGGCGCGGTGGCTCAAGCCTGTAATCCCAGCACTTTGGGAGGCCGAGGCGGGCGGATCACAAGGTCAGGAGGTCGAGACCATCCTGGCTAACACAGTGAAACCCCGTCTCCACTTAAAAAATACAAAAAATTAGCCGGGCGAGATGGCGGCGCCTGTAGTCCCAGGTACTCGGGAGGCTGAGGCAGGAGAATGGCCGGACCCGGGAGGCGGAGCTTGCAGTGAGCTGAGATCCGGCCACTGCACTCCAGCCTGGGCGACAGAGCGAGACTCCGTCTCAAAAAAAAAAAAAAAGAAATGGATTGTCTCATAGTTCTGGCAACCAGAAATTCCTGATTAAGATGTCTGCCGGGTTCATTTCTTTTGAGGGGTGTGAGGAAGATCTGTTCCTTTCCTTTTGTGTAGCTTAAAAGGAGTATAGGTTTTTCTTTCCTTCAACTTTTATTTTAAGTTCCGGGGTATATGTGCAGGATGTGCAGGTTTGTTACATAGGTCAATGTGTGCCATGGTGGTTTGCTGCACAGATCAACCCATCACCTAGGTATTAAGCCCATCATCCGTTAGCTATTCTTCCTGATTCTCTCCCTCCCCACAATGCCCCCTGCCGCCAACAGGCCCCAGTGTGTGTTATTTCCTCCCTGTGTCCATGTGTTCTCATTGCTTAGCTCCCACTTTAAGTGAGAACATGCTGTGTTTGGTTTTCTGTTCCTGTGTTGGTTTCCTAGGATAACAGCCCTCCAGTTCCATCCCTGTCCCTGTAAAGGACTTGATCTCATTAAAAGGAGTATATTTTAATCAAAGTGTTTATTAGCATTGGATTCTAGACTTTCCTTTAACAGAAAGGCAAACTAAAACAAAGCTATAGGCTCCAAGAAATGGGTGTAATTTGGCTGTTTCTAAGTTAATCTGAGAAGTAACTGTAACTTCATAAAAGCTTAACATGACAAAACTTTTATAGTGAAAGTGGAGTCAGATTCTCTGAGCTGTGATAGCCAGCACCAGCTCATGAGATCAGAGGTGGATTCCGGGAAACCATCCAGGGAAGCTGGACTGATGTTTTAGTCCATGTGTGTTTCTATAGCGGAATACAATAGACCCGGTGACTAATAAACAGCAGACATTTATTTCTCACAGTTCTCTCTAGAAAGACACCAGGGGAGGCACTTGGGAAGGCTGGCACTTTCCTTTTGCCCTTCACATCATATGATTGATTGGAAAAATGGGAAATTACAAGTGGCATCAACAAGCAGGGCAAAGAGCTAGCCCAGTCAACCTGCAATGGGCCCCATCCAATGGGCACAGAGGGACAGAGGGACAGAAGGCTGAAGACTGGCTGGCTGGGGTGCAGCGATGCTACAGAACACCCCATGGGACTTGGCATGAACAAGAAGCATGGCGAGGTCAGTGGGCCTCCCCTGTGATGCTCCTATATCCAGCCCTTCACCAGGCCTGTCCCTGGGTCTCATGTCCTCTGCCATTGGCTAGAAAACTCAGCCAGTGACTGCCACCTGAGAAAGGAAGAAGAGGGATTTGGGCATAGAGCAGCCACCTTCTTTGCCCTGCCCTGCCCTGCCCAGCCCACTGGGATCTGCTCTTCCTCTGAGCTCCCCAGCCTGGGCCATGGTGATGCACAACTCCAGAGGGCACCATTCACATTCCTTGTGCGGGCACAGTCCATGCCTGCTGCTGGGCAAGAGCACACCCGGCTGGTTTTGTTCAGTATCTGGGTGTGAGTTTGTCTTACTACCTTGGCTAGACCGAACTCCTGGAGGGATGGGACATGTTTCTAAATCTTTTTATGTACCAAACCACCTAACACTAGCCCAGCTTGATAAATATTTGCTGATGGATGGGCAATCCAGACATGCAGTCATCAGCTGTGAATTGCGGAAAACTGGACCACTGAAGCTCAGAAGAACATGTATTCTAGAGAGCTCTGCAAACCTGCTTCTGCCCAGCTTTGGCATCTGGGGTTAGCATTAGTCGTTTAGAAATGTGCCCTTTTATGACACAGGGCGTCTCCCAACAGTGGCATGATGTGACCAGGGCAGCTTTCTGCCTCTGCTACTTGTGTCAGTTTCTTCCTCCCTAAAAGCATTCAGTAATGAGTGGTGATTTCACGAGCCACAGGCAGAACTGACTCTGCAGAGCCCAGAGTGGGGTTTGGATTAACCACAGTCATCACCACTGTTTATGCAGCTTCGCAGCCGGGCCAACGCTCAAATTTCTCCCAGAGGCCCACAATATTTCTCTGTGTGATTTTTTTGAAGCATGAGTCCTCAAACCCATGCGTAAACACTTCTCCTCTAACGTAAGCTTTGGCATAGCTAGATGATACTTCACTGAGCCTCCCAAGCCTGCCTACCTTCCTCTGGCCACTAACACTCAGTAAGAAATCTTTGAATACTTTCAGACACTTTCAGGGCAGCCTTATCTAAGTGCTGAGCTGCCCTGCTGGAATCAACTGGAAATGAATATTAAAAAAAAAAAGAAGAAGAAGAAGAAAAACATTGAAATGAGAAATAGACGATGATATGGTTTGGCTGTGTCCCCACCCAAAACTCATCTTGAATTCCCACATGCTGTGGGAGGGAATTGAATCATGGGGGTGGGGCTTTCCCATGCTATTCTCATCATAGTGAGTAAGTCTCATGAGATCTGATAGTTTTATAAAAGGGAGTTTTCCTGCACAAGCTCTCTTCTCTTGTCTGCTGCCATTAAGTCTGCCTTTTACCTTCTGCCATGATTGTGAGGCCTCCCCAGCCAGGAGGAACTGAAAGTCGATTAAACCTCTTTCTTTTTTAAATTGCCCAGTCTCGGGTATGTCTTTATTAGCAGCGTGAAAACGAACTAATACAGAGGACTAGAATTTTTAGTCATTATCTTGTGGGATGGCCATGAACAGATGATTTCTCTGTGCTCCATGTTGCCATTTGTAAAATACAGGAGAGGAACAAGAGGAGGGTGTCCCTGCCCCACTGCCCACAGGACACCCATTCTGAGCCATATGTCCCTCTGGGGGTAAGAACTGGGGAGGGTGGGATGGGGGAGGCCCGTGCAGAGCCTCCAGCTTTTCCTGGCTGAGGCTGAGGTGTCACCTGTGGCCACAGGTCAGATGTAGTTAGGTTTTTCAGTGTAGAGACTGAGCTTGGAGTTGTTCTCACAGCACGGTCTCCAAGCCCTCTGGTTCCTAAACTAATTATCCAGATTAATGAATTGGTTCTTTGATTCCAAGAACACTTTGTGGCAAAGACATGAACTCAAAATGCCTAGGGGTGAGAGAGGCAACTTTTGTATGTATGTATGTATGTATGTATGTATGTATGTATGTACGTATTTATTTATTTAGAGACGGAGCCTCGCTCTGTCTCCAGGCTGGAGTGCAGTGGCATGATCTGGGCTCCTGGATTCAAGTGATTCTCCTGGAGAGGCAACTTTTAGTGTCTCTAGCTCATTAGGAGGGCAGGAGGGCTGGGCGGGCAGAGGGCATTGAGCACTTTCCCAGGAGGTATGGGCCTGAGTTCAGTTCCAGTTCCACCCTCAACTCACAGAGTGAGTTTGAGTCAGTCCTTCCGCCTCCTAGGGCCTCAGTCTCCCCATCTGTGCAATGCAGGGGTAGACTAGGGAAGCCCCAGGCTCACTTCCAGGTCTGAGGTTTAAGGCTCTTCTCCATTAGGCTGTTTTCTTTCCTTCCTCATACCCTCAGTCTTCTAACTTTTTTCCCCAGTCTTGCAGATGGGAGACCAAGATTCTTCTTCTGGTTGGTCTTGGCTATTTCATTGATCCAGGCCATAGGTTTCCCAATGGACAATGCGAGAGTTTGACTAGGAGTGCCTACAGGTTCATCCAGCTCTGGGGCTCTGGGCTTCCTGAAATTCCATGGACAGCCAGGTGGTGCTTGATGATCCGGGCTGGGGGTCCTCCCCTCACCCCTTCATCGTAGGGGACTTACCTTCACCCCTTCATCCTAGGGGACTTACCTCTCAGGTACCCCAGGTGCTGCCTCACCTTCTGATCCACCAGATTTCTCAAGAGGACCCTTGGAAATGGCTTAGGCAGAGGCCCATAGGCAGAATCTGTTGTGATGGCTTTTTAAAGTATCACCCTGATTGAGTAGCAGTCTACATCTATTCATTTAAACACTAATCTAAGTGTTACTGTGAAGATATTTTGTAGACATGATTAAAGTCCATGATCAGTTGATTTAAGTAAAATGGTTTATTCTAGATCATCTGGGGCATAGAATTTCTTCTTCCCTGCAGAAGAAGAAGCTCTACCTATAACAGCAGCTTCAGCCACACTCCAAAGTTCCAGCCTGCCCTGTGGATTTCAGACTTGCCCAGCCAGCCCCCACAGCTGTGGAAGCCAATTCCTTGCAAGAATCTCTCAGTGCATATCGCCTGCTGGTTCTGTTTCTCTGGTTGAACCCTGACCGATATACTGTTGCATCAGACATAGTGGGTAAGGCACACGTGTGGTCTGATCCCTAGGCTCCATATTATTTCTGAAAAGTATGAAACACATTCCCTAGTTCTCTGTCCAAGCCGTCATGATCTTGACCATATGTGTCAAACATGTCCTAACCAGGCAGAATACATTTGCCCCTACTATCCCTGCCACATTCAGGACAAGGTCAAATCAAGCTTCTGAGCGATTTTGCCTTTGGTGGGTTTTTAATACCTCACAAGTACTTGATCTTGGGATTCTTTGTACACTGAGTTTACCCCACATTGCTTTTGATGGTAGGATCTTCTAAATACATATTACTGAGAGTGAAATATCCCTCTCCATTCAATTTAATAGCTACTGCTGAACATCTAAAATCCAGACAAATAGCCACACATAACCAAGTGTGTGAGTTTCCAGGGAACTTAAAGATCCTATGTGTGTGAGCAACAGCAACCCAGCAAAATAGGAGAGTGGGCGGAGTCATGGGCTGAAAAGGGGATCTCAGCAAGTGAAATCAAAGAAACCGGAATCCTTGGCGTTTTTGCTTTCATGATCTCAGCTTTCAAGCATCTCTCTCTTCATCCTAAAAATACAGATTGGCCAAACACCTGAACTACAATTTTTAAAAATAATAAATAATGCAGTTTCCATTGACATTTGTCCCTACTGGGTGCGCAGGTGATGGGCAGGATATGTTAAACTCTGGTGTTTAGCTCATAAAATGGAGAATATCGTCCTCTGAAGTCTAAGAGAAGCGTAACAAGCCCAGCAGACCCTTCTGCCAGGGGTTGAGGAACTAGGTGTGGGCTGGTTGGGGAAGGAGGGAGTTCCAGACACCGAGAACAATGGATGTCAGTGAAAACTACATAGAAGGTGTCGAAGTTTGGCGGTGGCTCACGCCTGTAATCATAGCACTTTGGGAGGCCAAGGTGGGCGGATCACGAAGTCAGGAGATTGAGACCATCCTGGCTAACACAGTGAAACCCCGTCTCCACTAAAAATACAAAAATTATCCTGGCGTGGTGGTGGGCGCCTGTAGTCCCAGCTACTCCAGAGGCTGAGGCAGGAGAATGGCATGAGTCCGGGAGGCGGAGCTTGCAGTGAGCCGAGATCGTGCCACTACACTCCAGCCTGGGTGACAGAGCGAGACTCCGTCTTAAAAAAAAAAAAGAAGAAGAAGAAGAAAATGTCAAAGTTTGCCCAGTCTTCTGCTTCCGGACAATCCCAGGCCACCGAGTTTGGGGCTTGCTGAATTACAGAGAGCATGAGAATCTGGAAGAGGCCCCGGCCTCTCTGGCAGGCAGCCATGAAAGAGGGCTGGGCCAGCATGTTGGAGAACTGACTCAGCCCTTGCCTGCAGGGTGTAGCTTTCCTCTCTTCTCTCAGTGCATCCATTTTCTTCTGGCCTCTGACCTGTGCTGACAGCAAGAGAGCTTCATAAAGCAGCTTTCTGTTGCTCATCCCAGCACCCAACCCTGGACCTGGGCAGCTGCCAAGGGCCTGTATGGGCCTGGCAGGTGGGCATTTGCTCAGGCTGCCAAGTGGTGAGGAGTGTCCAGCCTCTTTGCTGGCATCTTGCCAAGCACTGTGGTAGTGACTCATCGCTCTCTTTCACAGCTTAGGGCCAGGCAAGAAGCACTCAGTTTAGAGCAGGGAAGAGCATGGGGCCCTTGGACATCCTCAGGCATCTTGCAGAGTGAGCCTCTTCTCTGGAGACTTTGCAGCAGGTCCTAGCTTTGCCTGCTCTACCCATCATGGTAGCCACAGCCTGGTGTGTCTGGGAAACTGCTAGTTCAGCATGGTGCAGCTCGGATGGCCTTGGGGCGTGGTGGGCCATGAAACTGAAGGGCAGTGTGGGAGTCAGGGGCATACTCACTGTATAAATTTGCAACTGGGATGATATTTTGGAAAAATATTAATGTGCTTTTCTCTTTCACTTTTCTGAATATCTGACATTCTCTCTAGTCTGCCTAAGGCATTCATTTACATGGAGAGATTAAGATTGTTCTAAAATACCTACCAAAACAACAAAAACATTATTATTCACGTTTTGACATTCAAAATAAGAGTTTTGTAGTTTTTTGATATATAATTGAAGTACAATAAACTGCATATATTGAAAGTGTACAATCTGATGAGTTTCAACATATGTGAAATGGTCATCACAATCAAAATAATGAACATATCCTCACCTCCAAAAGTTTCCTGGCTCCCCAACTCGGTTCTCAGACAAGCACTGATTTGCTCTCTGTTACTACAGATTAATTTGCATTTTCTAGAATTTTATATAAGTGGAATCACACAGTATTTACACATTTTGTCTGGTTTCTTTCACTCTGCATAATTATTTTGAGACTCATTTTTGTTGCCGCAGGAATTGATAGTTCCCTTCTTTTTATTGCTGTGCAAAATTCCATTGTATGATACAGTGCAATTTGTCTATTTACCAGTTAGATGGGCCTTTGGTTTGTTTCCAGTTTTTGGCTGCTACAAATAAAGCTGCTATGAACGTTTGTGTGCATGTCTTTGTGTGGACATATGCTTTCATTTCTCTTGGGAAAATACCTAGGAATGTAATGTCGGAGTCATCTCATACATGTATTTTTATTGTTTTAAGAAATTGGCTGTTTCACAAAGTAGTTGCACCATTTTATACTCCCACCAACAGGGTGAGTTCCAGTTGCTCCAAATCTTCACCAACACTTAATATGGCCAGTCTATAATTTTAACCATTCTAGTAGGTGCATATAAGGTGATATGGTTTGGATCTGTGTCCCTGCCCAAATCTCATGTTGAATTGTAGTGTTGGAAGTGGGGCCTAGTGGGAAATGATTGGATCAGGGGGCTGCTTTCCAATGGTTTAGCACCATCTCCTTGGTGCTGTCTTGTGATAGAGTTCTCGTGAGGTCTGGTTGTTTAAAAGTGTGTAGCACCTCCCCTGCTTCCTCCTGCTCCAGCCATATAAGATGTGCCTGCTTCCCCTTCGCCTTCTGCCATGATTATAAGTTTCCTGAGGCCTCCCCAGAAGCAGATGCTGCCATGCTTCCTGTACAGCCTGCAGAATTGTTAGTCAATTAAACATAGTTTCTTTATAAATTACTCAATCTCAGGCATTTCTTTATAGCAATGCGAGAATGGACTAATACATAAGGATAGTTTATTTTTATTGCAATTTGCACTTTTCCTAATGACTAATGACACTAAGATTTGTAGCAAGACATATCCAGGCTAGTCTGTCTATTGCTTGGGGAGAAGATTTTCTAAATTCCTTTGTACTGAAGCAAAATAGCACAGTGGTTAAAATATAGGCTTGGTGTGTGCATGATGACATATTTATTCATTGCAGCATTGTTTGTAATAGCAGAAAAATGAAAAAACCTGTGTCCATTAATGGACTATGTCAGATAGACTATGGTTTTATATTAGTCAGAATTTTTCAGAGAAATAGACCCATAGAAAGCATGTATGTCTGTGTTGTATATTTTTGAATAAATTTATTTTAAGAGATTGGCTCACATGATTGTGGAATTTTGCCAAGCCAAAAATCTAATGGGGGAGGCCAGTGGGCTGGAAACTCAGAAAAGAGTTGCAGTTTGACTTTAAAGGCACTGAGCCTGGAGATACATGAAAGAAATGATATTGCCGTTCAGGTCTGAAAGTAGTCTGTGGCAGAATTCCCTCTTGTTTGGGAAAGGTCAACTTTTTGTTCTACTGAGACCTTCAAATAATTGGATGAGGCCCATTTATGTTGTGAAAGGCAATCTACTCACTCAAAGTTCACTGATTTAAATGTAAGTCTCATCGAAAAGCATCTTCACAGAAACATCCAAAATAATGTCTGACCAAGTAGCTGGGCATCTTGTGGCCCAGCCAAGTTGACATAAAAATAACCGGGGCAGGCCAGGCACGGTGGCTCACACCTGTAATCCCAGCACTTTGGGAGGCCGAGGCAGGTGGATCACAAGATCAAGAGATCGAGACCATCCTAGCCAACATAGTGAAACCCTGTCTCTAATAAAAATATACAAAAATTAGCCAGGCATGGTAGCACATGCCTGTAATCTCAGCTACTCCAGAGGCTGAGGCAGGAGAATCGCTTGAACCTGAGAGGCAGAGGTTGCAGTGAGCCAGGATTGCGCCACTGCACTCCAGCCTGGCAACAGAACGAGACTTTGTCTCAAATACATAAAATGAAATAAAATAAAATAAAATAAAATAAAATAAAATAAAATAAAATAAAATAAAATAAA
>NW_016811019.1:2482296-2485205 GCF_001698545.2 Rhinopithecus bieti | reverse complement strand
AGAGCGAGACTCTATCTCAAAAAAAAAAAGAAAAGAAAATGGTATGGGAAATAAAGAGGTTGTCTGGAAGAGGGAAACTGAGAGGCTAGGGAATAGGGAAGAATGGCAGCTTATTTTTTCTTTCACTTTCTACTTTTTGTGTTTTTAAAATTTTATGGCATATGCAGAAGAAACCTTGGCTTTACATCCCGGTTCCATCAGCTAGAGATGTATCCCAGCCTTCCCACTTCAGAGCTGCAGGCATAGGAGTGGCCCTTTTAGAGCAAAAGTCATAGCAAATGGGGGTGGACAGGGATGGAGGCAAGAGATGTGCTCCTGAGGGGCCTGGACAGGATCCAGGAGTACGGTTCACTCGTTTGTAGTGGTGTGGACAGCCTGTGCCAGGGACCAGGAAAGATTGGGCTGGAGCTCCAAGGGGCACGGAGGGGCTGTGAGAGCCAGAAGGGGGCTGAGTCAGCCAAGCAGCACCACTGGCTCCACCACGCAGAGCTTTTCGCTTTGCGGTGAAATCTGGGCCTCTCACTTCTTAGCCCCAGGCTGGGGAAGATGACATAGGTTCCCAGACGGTGAGCCTCACCCAGTAAAATGTCTTTCTGGTTGCGGGGAATATGCAGACCTGACCTTTTGGGTTTGCAGATCTGTGTAGAAAGATATCCTTCTCACAGGAGGCTTGCAAAGGAAATCCCTGCAAATGAGGACAGGTAAATAATACCTTTGCTTTCCCAGTTCTTTAAGATTCGGACTCCACAATAACAGGGCTTTGCTTCCAAAAAAAAAAAAAAAGGCCAACGTGTGTTGCAATTTCAGCCAACATATGTTGCAAACTCAGGCTTAGCATCTGGTAGTAGTTAAGGGCAGGCTGACATTCACTGTGTAATTCAAATTCCTCCAGCCCTCTGTCCTCTTTCCCAGACTCCTAGCAGCCTCCTCCCCTTCTCCCACTTCCCCTGACTTTCCCCCAAACTCTAGACGGACTTGTTCCTCTGCTTCCCGGTCTCACCAGGATCACCCCACGCACTCCTTTGGAGGTTGTTTTCAAAGCAGTGAGCAGAAAGAATCCAAGGCCACATGCCACTCACTCACTCAACGGGGGCACTTGTGAGGGATTGGGTTTCTGTTTGTTTTGTTGGGTTTCTTGTTTTGGGAGTTGGAGGGAGTAGAAAGGGAAGGGAAGTTCTTTAGTGGATTTTTTTTTTCCTTCTTTTTCTTTTCTTTCTTTCCAGAAAACTAGCATTTCATGGTTCAGGACCCAGTGAACAATCAACTGCTGACTCTCACCAATGTCAAAGGGAAAAAGTTAGTAAAGGAGTTTATCCCACTGCTCTAGCTGTCTAGAAATGTAACAGGCTTCCCCTCCCCGAACATAACCTGTAACTAAAATCTTGTTTATTTTCTGAAATTTTAAAGAGGTTTAAGTACATTTTGTGTATTTTGAAGTACAGCTTGTCTTGCATCATATTTTTAAGCACCACATTACAAAAGACAAATATCACCAAGGCCCCTTAGAGCGTCCAAGATACAAAACTGCCGGTGGGCTGGCCACAGTGCCTCATCCCTGTAATCCCAACGCTTTGGGAAGCCAAAGTGAAAGGATTGCTTGAGGCCAGGAGTTTGAGACCAGCCTGGGCAACATAGCAAGACCCTGTCTCTACAAAAAATATATATTTTTTTAAATGGCTAGGCATGGTGGCTCACACCTGTAGTCTCAGCTACTTGGGAGGCTGAGGCAGGAGGATTGCTTGAGCCCAAGGGTTTGAGGCTGCAGTGAACTATGATCATGCCACTGCACTCCAGCCTGGGAAACAAAGTGAGACCTTGTTTCTAAAAACAAATAAACTGCCAGTGGTGGCTTATATGCTTGTATACCTGCTACCCTCACGTAACAGAGCAGACCCTCAGATGGACACCCCCAACACCATGACCCCTTCCAGAGCTTTCCCTCTTAAGGCAGAAATGGTGTCTGTTGTGCATTCTGGTCTGGTATGTGGGCATATGCCCTTAGTTTCCAGTTCAGACTGAAATTATTTACACCACATGCTCAAGCTGAAAGGATTACCCAAGGTGAGATCTTTGAGTGCCTCTGTCCCCACTCTCCCACCTCCCTCAGCATGCACTACTACCAAAATATGCTTTACAACTGTCCCCTCTCTCCATCTCCACTGCCACCTCTCTAATTCTAGCTACCATCCTCTGTCACTTGGAATATGCAGTACCTCCCTACCTTATCCCTCTGCTTTTCCTTGTGTAGAAAAAGTCATTGAAAAGTTCTCTCTATACCTTTTTCTTCTTTGGTTCACTTTCCCATCCCTCCCATCATTTTTCAAGCAGGTGGACAGACTTGATAATCCCATGTTTCTAGAATTCTAGAAAGGCTATCAAGCAGCCTAACAATGTCTCAGCTTTTACAGAAGACTAAATCAGAGATGACTTTTGGTGAGGTGCCCTGGGGGGTGTGGGGAGAGAGGGTGTGTGTCTGGATACAGCAGCAGGGACAGAGATGAGGTTTTTTCTGGATTGAGAAGAGAGGGAGTTCCTTAATTCCCGAGAGCAGGGAGGAGCCCAGTCAAGGTCCCAAGGAAGAGGCCTTAGGAGGTGCCCAGATCAGAGAGCTTGGCAGGCTGAGGTGCCAACCTGAGGCAGGAAATTAAAGAATAAAATTAAGAAGAAAGAGAAATACGTTTTCCTGTATTAGGCTGACTTGTCCCAGAGGCAACAGGCATAGCCTGGACCCAGGAAAATCTTGATAATATTATCTTATGTGCTTTGGAGACTCTCCCAGCACTCCCTCAACACAGGGAAAAGAAAAACAGCCGGGCGCGGTGGCTCAAGCCTGTAATCCCAGCACTTTGGGAGGCCGAGACGGGCGGATCACGAGGTCAGGAGATCGAGACCATCCTGGCTAACATGGT
>NW_016811019.1:2460252-2480620 GCF_001698545.2 Rhinopithecus bieti | reverse complement strand
TTTCAAGATTAACCCTTATTTTGGTGGAGCAAAAAAACAAAAGCAATCATTTGGCCTGGTTAGCGCTGGGGTTTATTAGAGTAACCTTTGTTGTCTTCTTCTTGATGAACATTGTGGACCATTTCCCTTTCAGAATTTCTTTTCTAGTCTCTGTAACAAAGAACAGGTAAGACAGGAGAGAAAAAAAGAAAAGAAAACCAAGCAGTGGGGCAGACAGCACAAAGTAAGATGGCTAAAACAAGTCCAAATATATCAAAAGCAATATAAATTTAATTTTCTTAATTTTCCCATTCAAGAGCAAGAGTATCAGTTTGGTTAAAAAATTTAGCCATGTGCTGTTTCCACAGGACACACCGAGAACATAAGAGCATGGAAAATGTGAAAATCAAAAAATGGGAAAATAGATCATGCAAATGGCAACCACAAGAAAGTTGACATCCGACAAAATATACTTTTAATTTATTATTTAAAAAAAAATTTTTTTGAGACAGGGTCTCACTTTGTCACCCATGCTGAAATGCAGTGGTACAATCTCCGCTCACCCCAACCTCCACCACCTGGGCTCAAGCGATCCTCCTGCTTCAGCCCCCCGAGTAGCTGGGACTACAGGCACACGCCATCATGCCTGGCTAATTTTTATATTTTTTGTAGAGACAGGTCTCGCCATGTTGCCCAGGCTGGTCTCGCACTCCTGAGCTCAAGCAGTCCTCCTCCCTTGGTCTCCCAAAGTGCTAAGATTGGCCGGGCGCGGTGGCTCAAGCCTGTAATCCCAGCACTTTGGGAGGCCGAGACGGGCGGATCACGAGGTCAGGAGATCGAGACCATCCTGGCTAATACGGTGAAACCCCGTCTCTACTAAAAAATACAAAAAAAAACTAGCCGGGCGACGAGGCGGGCGCCTGTAGTCCCAGCTACTCGGGAGGCTGAGACAGGAGAATGGCATGAACCCGGGAGGCGGAGCTTGCAGTGAGCTGAGAGCCGGCCACTGCACTCCAGCCTGGGCGGCAGAGCAAGACTCCGTCTCAAAAAAAAAAAAAAAAAAAAAAAAAGGGCTAAGATTACCAGCATGAGCCTCCACACCCAGCCTAAAATAGATTTTAAGACAAAACATTACCAGGGATAAAGAGGATAACATAATGGCAAAAGGTTCAATTCATTGGGAAGATGTAACAATTGCAAAGCCGTATAGCATTTGTTTAAATAGCCTCAAAATGAGAGACCTCCAGAGACTGAGAGGAGCAAACATATTTCCCCAAGTGCACCTCCCTACACTCCTGGGTTCTATTAGCACAGAATGAGTGCCAGTTCTTTGCCAACCCAGGATTAGGCCCTGTGGCCGCAGTGTAAAGAATCTCAGAAGAAAACTCAGAAATAAAATGGAAGAAGTAAGGCTTCAGCTTGAAATCACTAGAAACCCACAGGAAGTAAAGGAGGAAAATGAAACTGAGGAACCAGAAAAACCATCTGACTAGTTCATTAATACTTGGAGTGGCCAGGAGATCCAGTTTCCTAAAAGAATCTCTTAAATTTGAAGAAATCTCTTGAATTTAAAGAGTCGAGGAAGAATCATGAACAGTTGAAAGTGATTGTCCAGCATCTCAAGCAGACGGGTACACAGTGGAGCTGGCACATGACGAGTTCGCAGGACTTTTACTGGACTACTCATGAAGCCAACCTGAGGCCAAGGAGCCAGCGTCAGCCCTGTCCTGATGGAGAGGCCGTACACGGGATTCTGGGATACAGATGGAAGGATGTCTTTTCAGTTCCTCCCTCTGCAGATGCAATTGTTCTTCCAACTGCCTAGTTCCAGCCCAGGGCCTGTGCCATCCCTGTTCGCTCTGAGGGGCTGCTGTGGGCTCCCTCACCCATGAGCTGTATGTAGGATCATTGGGTGCCCAGATGAGAACCCTGAAACATGAACCCCCACAGTCAGCTCCATGCTTGTTTCCTGACTTCTTCCCTGCAGCCTGTAGCCTCCAGCAGCATTGGCCACCCTCTTCTGATTCTGATCCAGATTCTGAACTTAAAGACAATTAGAATCTGGACCCCAATTCCCTCTGAAAGCAACAGAATAACAGGATCTATACACGGATGCATGACACTTTGCCAAGCCCAATGTAATGAGAATAAAGTGTGAATAAAATAAATACCTTCAGCCGGGCACAGTGGCTCACAACTGTAATCCCAACACTTTGGGAGGCCAAGGTGGGCGGATCACAAGGTCAGGAGATTGAGACCATCCTGGCTAACACGGTGAAACCCTGTCTCTACTAAAAATACAAAAAATTAGCTGGGTGTGGTGGCGGGCGCCTGTAGTCCCAGCTACTTGGGAGGCTGAGGTAGGAGAATGGTGTGAACCTGGGAGGTGGAGTTCGCAGTGAGCCGAGATCGCACCACTGCACTCCAGCCTGGGTGACAGAGCGAGACTCCATCTCAAAAAAAAAAAAAAGCTTCAAAATATAAAAAGCAAACATGAAAAAATTACAGGGAGAAATCAATAAATTCCCCATAATGGTGAGAGATTTGGCATGCCTCCATCATATATTAGTATGTCAAGCACAAAAAGATAGATTTGAAAAAAGTAATTAATGGCTGTGATTTAACATACATACATAGTATTGGGAGATCATTCTTCACTGGTCTTTCATACTTCTGCACATCTTGTGAGTACAGCTTTTGTTCTGGATTATCTGTTCAAGTATGTACAACGAATAGCCTTGGACTATAGAGACAGTGCCTCCCTCTGGAGTGAACAGCAAGTTTGTTCACTGCCCAGTCTAATAAAGACAATGCCTCCCCCTAGGTGAAAGTTTGAGCAGGTTTGTTTGCAGCTCATTATAAAAAACTGGAACTTCCTAGTCTTGAGTTTCATCAGCTGTGAAACAAACACACTGCATCCACCAGGGCCTCTTCGTATTGGCCTCGTGGGACTTACAGGGCAAAGAGAATCGAAACAAGCATGAAGCTCAGGCTGCTTGCTGTGCTAGGGGTGAGTAATAATAAATCCTTTGTCTCTGATCCAGGAGTCTCATGTCTTATGTCAGTATCTATGAAACTGTGGCAAGCTAAGTTACTAGATTGCAAGTAGGATAAAACATCAGACCCTTCACAGTTCTTGACACATTGAACGTTGCACCCAGCAGTAGACAGTATACCATCTTATCATGCACTGCACAGAGCAGATACTAATTACCCAGCACAATGCCTACCACATGAGAGACACCAAGTAAATGTCAGTTCTCATTTCTCTCCAGCACTCCTGCTCCTCTTATTTCCTTGAGCAGTCAGCAGCCTCAGGGAAGGAATGAAGCAGATAAGTAGAAATCCGAGGCTAGTGTTAAAACAGTCTGGGCAATGGTTCTGTCCATCCTAGCATAACATAGGAGCACAGGGAGCTAGAGTGATGTAGAACAACTTCCCCCACCCATGCTGTGTTGGCCCTATGCTGTGTAACTTTGTTATTTGATTTGGAGCAAAACCATTCCCAGGAAAGCAAATTCTGTATGTTTATATTCAAACGTCAAGACACTTTCCGAAGGTCCTATAAAAATTAAATCTAGATAATTAACCATCTTCCCATAGCTCAGAGCAGTGAGTGAGACACGGTCTCTGTCCTTGAAGAGCACCCTGTCTTGTCAAGTCTTGGCAGTGAGGTGAGGAGATTGGGTTTGGTAGGTAAACCACTAACACAATGTACCATGCCTCCAAACACCAAGGGAACATGATTCATGATTCATTCTACCGAGGGAAGAAGGTGGCAGAGAGGAGGTGATGTGTGAGGCCTGATCTGGTCTAGAATAATTTTGTCTGGAGGAATGTGAGCTAACTCGGCTTCCAGGTTGCAGTGTCCCAAGGTGTGAAGTTCCCACGACTGTTCAGCATCTCAGGGCAGAGAGGGCCAAAGAAGGGGTGGCAGATGGAACAGAACCAGTGCCCTCAATTCGAGAGAGCAGGGAGGGTTCGGAGGAGAAGCTGCTGGTGAGTGAGAGAACTCAGAAATCACTGGGGGGTAGCCGGGCACGGTGGCTCACACCTGTTAATCCCAGCACTTTGGGAGGCCGAGGCAGGCGGATCACGAGGTCAGGAGATCGAGACCATCCTGGCTAACATGGTGAAACTCCGTCTCTACTAAAAATACAAAAAATTAGCCGGGTGTGGTGGCAGGCGCCTGTAGTCCCAGCTCGGGAGGCTGAGGCAGGAGAATGGCATGAACCCGGGAGGCAGAGCTTGCAGTGAACTGAGATCGTGCCACTGCACTCCAGCCTGGGTGACAGAATGAGACGCGTCTCAAAAAAAAAAAAAAAGTTCTCTCACTCACTGGTAGCTTCTCCAGGGTCTTTCCTCGAGCCCAGAAGGCTGAGAGGGGTCCTTGCCACCCTTCGAAAAAGGATGAGACCTGCTCATCAAGGAACCCTACAGACACTTAAATGGGTCCAAGCAATACTTCTGATGCATTTCAGGGAGAAGGTTGGGCATGGGGGTGGCTGCTTCGGTCATGGTCAGTGGGGTCCTTCCAGCTCTCCACAAGGTCTGTAACCACACACAGCTGCCCTCATCCTCAGAGCTGTGGTCCAACTGAAATCATGCCCTGTGCCCAGGTCCTATGTCCCCTGACATATGGCCATAGAGACAGCTTACTGCTAAAAAAAAAACTACCCAGCAGGGAGAACTCTGAAGATCCCAACGACATGGTTCCTGGACACTTTACGACAGATGTTAAAGTATATTGCCCTAAATGTCAGCCTCCAAAGCATCCTTAAAGCATCCCTGTTCCCTCAAAGTCCTCTACGGTCCTATAATTCTTGACTTTCTTCAAATACTTGCTCAGTTTGCCACAGAGTCCCTCATTGATCTACACCACACCTCAGACTTGCAGAAAAAACAGCTCTTAAAATCTAGTGTAGGATGGATCTGATCTTCCTAATAAGCTGCTATCCATTGAGCAGAGAGAAGCAAAACACTTTTAGCCCATGGAAGAGCCTCCATTTGCTGCGTTAGGTTAAATGATTCCTCTACATGATGTTCTGGCTCCTAGGTGCTCAGCCTCTGATGGGGTTCCTCCATCAGCTCGGTCTCAGCTTTCCTTTCTTTCCTCCTGCCTCTGCAGAATGGCATCTGAGATGGGGTGTGGAGGTGTGGCTTCTGTCCTCATGACTGAAGAATAGGCACTTGGATCTGCAAGGTGGTTCTGATCTTCCCCAGTCTCCACTGGGTTACCTCTGGCCAGCCCTGGCCTGACTCCAAGCCTCTGACTTCATGGGGACATGGGGAGCCTTGAAGGTCTGAGGCTAGCAGGGGCTCTGGCCTTTATGTGGCCAGGTGTTTATTTTGCAAAGCCCAGATGAGGCCTGTGCTGGATGCCAAACCAGGAGTCAGTTGGCCCCAGTGACAGGCCCGGGGTCTTCAGAGGTCCTTGTCACGTGGAGGTAGGAGTGTCTGGGGTATACTTCTAGGTTTCCTAAGTGGGCCCCATCACCCCCCTCCACCTTCCACAGTCCTCCCAAAAACCCCTGAGTTTCTGGCGAGGGCATCCTCGAGCTGGTGAGTGGGTGATGGTCCAGGAAAAACCAGCCAAGATCTGCCAGGTTGTGGCCCTGGAGGAGAAATCTTGGCACTCCTAAGAAGTAGAAGGTTCCAAAGAGCTGCGGGCAGGTCTGAATGTTGTCTGGAGGAAGAGGTTCCCCGCCCCAGAAACACCCTGTCCCAGCCCCACCTCCCAGTTCAGTGTCACATGACAAACAGATCAAGTTTGTACTTAACGCATCAGCAAAGCTGCATCACATGCACAAAACAAGGAGGAGAGCGGGCTTGCTTGAAAGCTGAAACAAAATCGTCAAAATGGTCACTCCAGTAAGGGCAGGGCCTGCTGCCGCTGCAGCACTCAGAACCACAGTGGACACGGGAGGGCTTGTTGCGTGCAGGTCAGAAAGAGGTCGCTGACTCTGCTTGCTTCACTATTGGCCTTAGGGTCCTGCTCATGGCCTTTGAAGGTTCAAATAACTCTTCCTTCTTGGAAACTCACTCAGTGACAGCACCGGTTCTCTCCATCCTGCGACCTTTGTCAGATGGTTAACCCAGTTTAGCTCCTACTCCATGGACTGTTCTGAGAACTGCCATTGGCTAGCCCGCGGGGGTTATGGGAGGGAGACAGACATGTACAACTCACTGTAATTACAATGCTTACGAGTTTTGGAATACCTCTTACATGTCAAAATGGTTACATAGATTATCTCCATTCCTCTTAACAGTCCTGGGGTGGGGGAAGGAGGAAGTATATTTCCTCCAAGTTATCGACGGGAAACTGAAGCTCAGAGCCGTCAAGGCCACCCAAGCAGGAAGTGGCTGTGAGGCTGCCTTCTTGCAGTGCCTGGGCGGTTCCACTGCCCTGCACCACCTCCAGCTCTAATGCTGTGGGCAGTGTGAGGCTCTCTTCAAAGGCATTGAAGCCTGTGGGGGAGGTTCAGTTGGGTACAGCTGTTGTTCACAGGCACTGTCTGACCTGAGCTCTGCTCCATGCAGAGAGCCAATGCCTCTTGATTCCCATGAGGGGCTTCCCTCAGGGCTTCCGGGTATTATGCATTGAAGGAGGAGGGTGCATGACAGCAGATGTGGGCACCTGGGGCTAGGGGCCCTGGCAAGGCTCATTCCCAGTGAGGGCAGGGCCTGCAGCTGCTGCAACACCAAGAACTTCTGTGGAAATAGGAGGGCTTGTTGGTGTGTCAGAAGCAGCAGGAAACCCGCCAGAGGTTCCGCTGAAAAGCTTTAATGAAGGGACCCTTACAAAATGCGGGTGGGCTTAGAGGGATTAAACCTGCATTGCCAGATTCAGCGAATAAAAATATGATGTCCAGTTAAATTTGCATTTCAAATAAGCAATGAATAATCTTTTCAGGATAAATACTTATAAGTATACCTAAAGCAATAATATTTGAGACATACTTATACTAAAAAAGTATTCATTATTGGCCGGGCGTGGTGGCTGACGTCTATAATCCCAGCACTTTGGGAGGCTGAGGCAGGTGGATCACCTGAGGTCAGGAGTTCAAGACCAGCCTGACCAAAATGGAGAAACCCTGTCTCTACCAAAAATACAAAAAGTTAGCTGGGCATGGTGGCACATGTCTGTAATCCCAGCTTCTAGGGAGGCTGAAGCAGGAGAATCGCTTGAACCTGGGAGGCGGAGGTTGCGGTGAGCTGAGATCGCACCATTGCATGCTAGCCTGGACAACAAGAGCAAAACTCTGTCTCAAAAAAAAAAAAAAAAAGTATTCATTATTTATCTGAAAAGTAAACTTAACAGGGCATTCACTTTTTTTTTTTCCGGCAACACAAGATTAAGGACATCCAAGAACTAGCTGCAGCAGGAAACTAAGCCGGGAGAGGCAATGGGAAGGAACTGCCTGGCAGGAACCTGGCAGAGCTGAAGCTCCCCATAGATTGAGGAATGCAGCCGGCACCTGAGCTCAGCAAGGTTGGTGGCAGGGCGGGGGTCAGTGGGGGGAGTAAATAGTCCTACCTCATTCTCTCCCCACCCTCTGATCGCCTACTGTGCTTCTCTTTAGCAAGAGAATCTGCTATGGTTTGAATGTGTCTCCCAAAAGATCATGCATTGGAAATGTAACCCTCTGCCCTCCAGGATGGATTAATGCCATCATGGGAGTGGCTCTGCTATAAAAAGCAACCTGTCTTTGGCTTTCTTGCTCTTGCCCTTTTGCCATGTGATGCCTTCTACCATGTTGTGATGCACCAAGAAGACCCTCACAGATGCTGGTGCCATGCTCTTGGACTTCCTGGCCTCTAGAACCATGAGCTGAGTACACTTCTTTCCTGTTTTTTTTTTTTTCTTTTCTTTTTTTGAGATGGAGTCTCACTCTGTCACTCAGAATGGAGTAAAATGGCATGATCTCAGCTCACTGAAACCTCTGCCTCCCGGGTGTCAGGCCTCTGATCCCAAGCTAAGCCATCATATCCCCTGTGACCTGCACGTGTATGTCCAGATGGCCCGAAGCAAGTGAAGAATCACAAAAGAAGTGAAAATGGCCAGTTCCTGCCTTAACTGATGACATCCCACCATTGTGATTTGTTCTGCCCCACCTTAACTGAAGGATTAACCTTGTGAAATTCCTTTTCCTGGCTCAGAAGCTCCCCCACCTGAGCACCTTGTGACCCCCACCCCTGCTCGTAAGAGAAAACCCCTTTGACTGTAATTTTCCACTACCCACCCAAATCCTATAAAATGGCCCCACCCCATCTCCCTTCACTGACTCTCTTTTCGGACTCAGCCCACCTGCACCCAGGTGACTAAAAAGCTTTATCGCTCACACAAAGCCTGCTTGGTGGGCTCTTCACACAGACACACGTGAAACCGGTTCAAGCAATTATCCTGCCTCAGCCTCCTGAGTAGCCGGGATTACAGGCACCCATCATCATGCCCAGTTAAATTTTTGTATTTTTGTAGAGACAAGGTTTCACCATGTTGGCCGAGCTGGTCTTGAACTACTGACCTCAGGTGATCCTCCCGCCTTGGCCTCACAAAGTGCTAGGATTACAGGCATGAGCCACTGAGCCTGGCCTAACTTCTTTTCTTTATAAATTACCCAGTCTGTGGTATTCTGTCACAGCAAAAGAACACAGACTAAGACAGAGTCCCTTGATGTAATCATCAGGGGGTCCTTGGTAGAGAGCAGGGCACAAAATAGATCTGGGCAGAGAGGCAAATAGAAAATATTCAACGCAGTGCACATACAGATTTCCATTCCCTCCTCACTCCATCCTTCGCTGTTTGGATTAATCATGTTCCTACCTCTTTCCTCTAGGACCTATAATGGCTCCCACTGTCTCCAGCACCAAGGTTAATCATTTTCACATCTGAGGAGTCTTAGCCTTTCCCCTGTAATCTCCTGGAACGCATCCACTTTTCTAAGTAGACAGGACTCCTAGACAAACAACTAATTCACTGTGGTTCAATCAAGCCTCACAGCTTTTGCCTATGCTATTCCCTTGGACCGTCATGGAACGTAGAGTTGGGAAGGCTTTTAGGAAGCTCTGTTCTTACCCCTTTATGGCCCAGACAGGAAACCTCAGACTTGGTAGGAAGAAGTGACACACTTAAAGTGACACGCTTCTCCCACTTATCAACCTTCCCTAGCCTCCCTTCTCCAGCCATGGTCTCTGCTAGAAAGCCATGCAGGCTGCCTGGCCTGTCCTTGGACTGCATTTACGGTTCTCTCCTTTGATCACTGACTGCCTTGTTTCTAGTTGCTGCCTGTCTCCAACTCCCTCTTCCCTGACCAGAATACAAAGTTCTATTGCTTAACTTTCCCTTCAGCATAGTGTTGGGAATTTGAATGCAACAATTTTCTTTTCAAATTACATCCTTTGATTATAGTTCAACAATTTAATCATAGTTATTAAATAACTTAAACATCTGTCTAGTTTGGTACTTGTGGTATAATGGGGGGATAAAAAACCACAGGCTTTAGAATCAAATAATCTGGGTTTGTTTGTATTTTTTAAAAAAATAAACCTTTGTTGAATTTACTCTGGTGAAAGAAGTTCTTATTGCAGCTGAAAGTGTCACACACAGATTGGGGAGTAAATGTCCTGTCCTGGTAGAATGAGGACCCTTCTGATGAATGTTTAAACTACTTCTGCATTTTGCACTACTTCCCCTAAGATACGATAACTTTGAACAAGATTAACTTCAATATAAAGTTTGGTTTTTTCATTAGAATCAAGATTACCAAACACCCTTTTCTCTAGCTTTGCTGTTCTTCACCTGGAGTCCCTGGATGAATTTCAAGGATCTGGTGAATTCTTTTAAAGAGTATGTGGAATTAAAACCACCTTTGAAAAAATGATAACAGTGAGAACATTATGACAATGGGCAAATGGGAGATCTGATCTACCAACCCCACTCTTGCCTTCAAGCTGACTTCATTATTCATAGGCAGAGGGCTAGCTTTGGAAGACAATAATTTATAGTTTAAATGATAATAGCCCTTCCCCCAAAACTCAACCACCTTTGTAAAGCTAATGAGAGACCACCAGGTTAGGGGGAGGAGTGGAGCCTAGATTCTGCTAAGGTGTAGACAGAAATTATTGCCAGCCATTATTCTGGAGGTCACAAGATACCCAACTTTTCCAATTATTCCTGCAGATGACATCATTATTATAGAACCTAAGGTTGGCCTTTTGAGATAGCTGCTAGTGCCTGTTTTTATCAGAACAGAGTAGAAAAGATTCCTTTGAACAGATACCCCAAATGTCAGTGACTCTGAGCTCCTATTAGTGCGAGGCAGACCCTCAGTACCTCTGCAGCCTGTGTTTGACCTCTTGGTTATTTTCTGGGCATCTTCAAAAGGGGACCTCAAGAGTTCCCGAGCCCATTGGTCCACCACAGATATCCTTGAACTCCTGGTATCCCCTCTTGGCCTGTCCTCCCCAGCCAGTGCCCATTGCTCTTCAAGTTTCCTGAAGGACTCTCGGTGATGTGACCACCTGAAAGCTACCAAGCTCCACTCCCCATGGCCAGAGCAGTGATGGTGCTCTGCCTCCATGTAAATGAGGAAGAAAAGTGCTATTCCTGATCCTGCCTCCCACCAAGTGTCTCATGAAAGCAGCCCCTCGGCTTCCTCCCTCTGTTCAGCCTGCACCCCTCAAAGAAGCCCTCTCCACCTGGGATGGCCTCCCCAAACACACTGGAGCACCAGCTCATGGAGGGCAACATGTCCATAGCATGCTGACAGTATGCACTCACACAGTTCAGCCATTAATTTCAACGTGTTGATTATGTGGAGCTTATAATATTTTTACTTTTTTTAAGAAACAGTTCTTTTACTTCCAAACAATGTAATACAATTATCTGTGAGCATATCTTTGGTGTTTATGTATTTTCATTTTCCTGAAGAAAATACTTTCGAGAAGCCCACAGAACGGCCAGTGTGAAACGCCTGGGCAGTCACCACCTCACCCTAGGAACAAGCCACATGAAGGCCCAGGGTTGTCCCTCCTCCTCCTCCACACTTCCGGAAGCTCTTTTCTTACCTTCTTTCCACACTGTCCCTGCACATACACCCCTCGCCACCTCCCACTCCACACAAATTCCCAGCAGCTTTGGTGACAATTCAGACATTCCTCATTACACGCGTCTATACACAATCTTTTATGAGTTAATAACTACAGTTTCCCCCAAGGACAATGGTCACACTACATTTGTGGGACTCAAGGGCCCTTTTTGCTGAGGAAGGAAAGAAGCCAGGAAAAAAAGGAAGGAAGGAAAGAAGAAAAAAGGAAGGAAAGGAGAGAGACACGGAGGGAAGAAAACAGAAAGAAGGATCTTCCTTAAAAGACAACTAAAGCCTCCACCTCTGGTGTCGGAAGCTGTTTGCAACCCCTTTCCCACTTAGGGAAGCGTTCAAGTTCTTAGGAGTGAGCTTGAGGTGGAGCCCATTACACAGTGTGAGCACTCAGGTGTGAGCACGCAAGCGTGTTGTGTCAGTGTGCGTGTGAGGGTGATGTGTGTTCACACTGTGCAGGGCTAAAGGGGCTCAAGATACCCTTCTTATTCCATTTCTACCTCTTATGACCTTCAGAGCCTTGAAGTTTTATCAGAGGAGGGCAAGGGAAGCAGTTCCTCTTTCCATTGCAATCACCTTCTCTCATCTGTTAGGACCTTTAAGAAAAGGGTGGAGACTAGTCCTGAGCCAGTAGAAAGGGACATTGCGAAAGGCGGAATGAAGCTGGGGAAGTACAAGGAGACCTCCTGGTAATGACTGCTGCGAGGAAGCACCCTGAGCCAGATCTCTGGCAGGCAGTGTGAGGACCTCGTGATGGGGACCTCACGATGGCCCTGACACAGCGGGGCCAGGCTTTGAGTGGAAGGGACAGCTGCAGGGAGTTCGAGGTGCTGGTCCACGCAGGCAGAGGGGAGGAGTGCCAGCGATTGTGCTGGCCTTTTTACACACTGATTTTTTTTTTTTTTCCTGAGGGTAAGGATGGGGCAGAGAAGGTTCTCAAGCAATATTCTGAAATAAGCATGAATCGATGAATCATTTTCCAGAGCTTGGGGGCTTTCCAGGGACGGTGAGCCCCAGGAATCTGACACATGGACTCTTATGAAGAGAAATGGAATTCCTGAGTGGGGACTGCACAGGAAGCAGTAACGCTTTTCAGCATAAACTGTAGTCATCCTGGCCAGGACTGCAGGCAAGTGAGGGAGCAGCTGCTCCTGGAGTCTAGCAAAGCCCTTTTTCGGCCAGTGAGACCCAAAGCATCTCCTGAAGGAAGGTCTTTTAAACAACCCTCAGAATCAGATTTCGCTCTGCATTGAGTTTTCTGAAACTTGAAGATCCAATGCTGAGGTTACAAAAGGTTTCTATTATTTTCTTCACGGTTTTCTAGATTTTCAAACATTGCTCTAGCCAGGGTGTTTCCCCAGCCCCCACTTCCACAGCATCCCCAGTCTCTTCTCTGCACATCTGGATTTCCTACAGGATTTCACTGGTGTCCAGGGCTGTCATCCAAAGGTGCCTGGCTTGGAGTACACAGAGGTTGGAACACAGCCTGAGCCCTGCTTGCCAAGCTCTGTCTCTGACCAGAGGAGAGGGGCCCAGACTGGGTGCCTATTTCTAACTCCTGGGGTATGTGCCTGCTGAGGCCCGACTGGTGTCCCCCTGTAGATGAAGTCACCTGTGAGGGCCACAATGACCCACCTGGGGTCTGCCGCCAGATCCCACCAGGGTCTGCCGTCTTTGCCCGGTGCCGCTGCCACTGCCCCAGGTCACCACTATGATGATGAACCGGGCTCCCCATGGGGTGCCATAGCAGCAGTATGTTCTCTGGACTCTTCCAAGCCACATTGTTCCATGAAAATGCTATACTTCCCAGGTGGTTTCAAAGTGCAAGGTGCAATAACTCACAGAGCTTTGGTGAAGTCACTCATTCTATTTTAACTTGACTATAGAACTAACTCAACTGTTGAAGGCATGAGGCCGCCGGGTGGGGGAATGAATCAGAGTGGCAACCATTCGGTGGGCCTTCCATCATTCCTCATCTTCGGGATTTGTCAATAAGGGATTCTTACTGATTCAGACTTGGGTCTGGGTCCTCTTTGTGAGGAGACACTTTGTGTCCTCAAATTTGAATGTTTTCCCAGAAAGCTCCTGTGTCCGCAAGACATTTCTGGTGGCCTCCCCACCACTGAGCCAGGCAGGCCCACACATGCCTGCCCCAGACTTAGGGTGGGGTGTGCTCCATCAGAAAGAACAGGTCGGTCTTCTTTCCTTCTTCCCTTCCTTCCAGGTTACACAGCGGCATGCAAAGTCCTCCCCAGTAGGGCCCACATTGAAGCAGGTGTGAGGCAGACACTGAGGCTTCCCAGCCACCAGCCATCTCTGGCCACCTTTTGGTCTTGTCCTGTGAGAAGGTGGCCATGAATCCAGGCACCCCTTCCAGCTTCACGAGATGAATTAATTAGCCTAAACTGTTCGTGGTAATTCCTTTCCCCTTGTGAGCAGTTTGGCACTTTTTGGCACCCAGTCTCTGGTCTGACCTTGCCATCCTCGTTGGCACAGCCACCCTGGGAACAAAAGCCATCCTCACGTGTCGCTGAGATCCCAGCCATGTGCACACTCAGCCCAGGTAGGTGGCAGGGGCAGAATCTCTGAGACCCACTGACTCTTAGCCTTAATTCTTCTAAATCAACTTTAATTTGCCCCCAATCCCCTCACACCAGGACTGTGCCAAGGCTGTGGGGGTCTTACACAGCATGGAAACTTCAGAAGCTTCCTCCTGTCATAAGTTACTGGACTTCCCGTTTACCATTTGGACAACCACCGACTGAAGGAATCTGACATGGACCTGTCGGGTCAGTGGCTCTCAGCCTTCAGAGTGACATGCCCAGTGCAGGAATGTCTGGCAAGGCTGGAAGCCCTGGGGTCTAAGGTCCAGGAGGCCCAGGTGCACCTGGGCTGGCCTTTTGTTCGCGGGCTTCCCTGTGATCTTCCTCCAGCCTGGGAGGAAAAAAAATCTCTCTTCCATGCTCCTCTCAAAGGTACCCCCTGCAGGACATCAACAAGGTCTCTCTGGGAGCTTGGGCTTTTATTAAAGACACAGCAAACTTGCCTTGCAAAAATCCCTCAGGCAAGGCCATGCTGAGGGCTGGTGACCTCATGTGAGAAGACATCAGGAGCACGTGTACTGCTTTCTCAATTAACTATCCCTCCATCTTTCCAAAGAAATCTGACTCCTGTACCAAGCTTGCTTTCTAAACAGGGTGAGAGCCTAGAGGCCGAGGGACAGGGCTGCGAGGGGAAAGATTGGACCCAGCCAGTGAGTGGGGGGCAGCCTGGGAGAAGCCTGTTGGCAGCATGAACCCAGCAGGGAAAGAAGACCTCTGGTCCTGAAAGGCAGGAGGAAGTCACTGTAGGTCACCCTCACGGCCCAGGGTTGGGGCTTCTGGAGTGACTGATATCACCCCACGTACGAGTCTGGCCCTGATGCCAAGGATTGTGATTCAACAAGGCAACGGGGCCAGACACAGGGGTGCTGGGCCCTGTAGGAGACAGTGGCCAGGCCCTGCTCTCAGGCTCCCGGGGCCCAGTGGGGAGGCAGCCTCATGCGTGGATCCCTAGCCCATGAGGAGCAGGATGGCTGCAGTATGGAGGAGGAAGCCTGAACAGCTGATTCCTGCTTGGGTGGTGGGTGGGATCTGAGAAGGCTTCTTGGGAGAGGTTGGGTTTAAGTTAGGACCTTGAGACAGGCAGGAGGAAGCCATTCTAGAGAAAGGTGGCAGTTTGTGGGAGGGGTTTATCCTCGAAGCTGGGGCCTCAGGGGTATGTCAGAAGAAGGCAGGGCAGTGGAAAATAAGCTTGTAAAAACAGCTTGAGGCCAAACCACGAAAAACACTGAATGCCTGGGGAGGGGGGTGTTTTGTTTGAATTTTTATTGCTTATGCATGGTCATAGTTTAAGGATCCCTGCCCCCAGTCTCAGATTTTGCCTTTTCCTGCTTCCCAAGCTTTCAGCTGGTTCTTTTAGTATTTAACTTCATAGCTCTAAATATTATGCTTATATTACTATTTGATTTCTCTACATTTAATGTCATTCGTTGAGTTTCTGCTACAGAAGATGAGATGTTTATGTGAGAGCACTATACATAAACCATACTTCCTATCCCTTCAGATAGAGTTACATTATAATTTTAGTTCATTAATAGTTTGCATTTACATTATTATTACTACTTCAGTAATACAGCTGAATCCCATAGCAGACCTTGGTAACTTTTTGCTTGCTTATTTTTGTACCTTTCCTGAAATTAATCATTACCTTGTTGTTTGCTTCTTTGTTTTAGTTTGTTTAAGTTTCTAAGTACTTATTACTAATGAAACCCTAAAGTTTTTGTCAAGTATAGAAATCTCCTTTCAGGCTGTTCAGAAAGACTGTGGTGTCCTACCAACTTCAACTTCCTGGGAGGCTCTTCTCAACCTTAGAGGCCTGCGCATAACCATTTGGGAAAATCCCTTCATCCCTCTGCTGGGTTAAGATTCCTTTGCCTTCTTCCTCATTTCACCCCATGTTTTGAGAGAGCAAATCCCCAGTAGCTTTCTGAGAAAAGGTGCATTTGGGACCAATTTTTTGATACTTGAATATCTGGAAAAGTCTTTTCTACCCTTGCAGTTGATTGACAGGTTGGCTGGGTATAGGTTTTAGGTTAGAAATCATGTTCCTTTAGAATTTTGAAAACACTGCTCCATTGCTTTAAAAAATGTTGCAACTCAGAAACATGAAGCCAGCTTGATTTCTGTCTCCTTTGTATGTGAGGGGATTTTTTTTCTCTTCTTCTGGGAGCCTTTAAATCTTCTCTTTGTCCCCAATGTTGTGAAATTTCACAATAACCGACCTTGTGAGGTCTCTTTTCATCCATTGTGCTGGAATGGGCCCTTTTAACGTGGAAACTTGTCCCTCTGGTCTGGGACATTTTCTTGAAATATTTCCTTGACAATTTCTCTGACAGTAGGTATTTTTTTCCACCCTTTGAATATAGATGGAAATACCATTTTCCCCAAAATGTAACCAGATCTTGTGGTCCTAGAATGTAGCCAAGGAAGCAAAGGCATCCAGCTAAGTCTGCCTATGGTAGGAGTCAGAGCAAAAACTTACCGCGGAAAGGAAGTTCTGTGGTCCACTTTCTGCCTCCGCTGAGGGCTTTCATGTCAATGAGGTGCCTGGGAGGTCCTAAGTCTCATCTTATCAGAGAAACTGTCCCTGAGTAGCCTAAGATGTCACCCCATGCATCAGTTCATAGTCTCTTACTCTGCTTGATTGTACTTGCCACATGATAGGTGCTCAATGCTCATTGCCTGTCAAATTGAATTATTTGGGATACAGTTTTCCCATCTGTAAAATGAAGGTGTTGGACTAGAATTCTAAAAGTCCTAGTAGCTCCAACGTCCAACAACTCTGCTATGTCACTGTGTTGGAAAATGACTTATAAAAGGGAATGAAATAGTCTCTGTAAATATGTTTGCCCACATTTAATGAACTGTCTACCACAATGAGGGGGAGTCCTATTTGTGGGAGCCTGTGTCCATCCCACTGAGTCAGTGGTTGAGGGGGGCAGGGTCCTGGCTGCTGAAGAGCCAACTGGGACCACAGAGGCCCCTCTGAGAGCCCTCGGGCTGCCAGACACAAAGCCTGTACCACCTTCAGGATCTGAGCAAACTCAGTGAGGCTGGACCAGTGAGGAAAACGCCCTCTGTCTGGAAGAATAAGTTACTCCTTCCCCATCTAGAGGCCCTGGGAGTTGTCCTAGGCTATTCTTACCCTGGCCCCTTCCCACTTTAATCTAACCAATTACCAAGCCTCCTCCATCGGCTCCCAGGGTTTCTCACCCACCAACCCTCTGTCCTCCATTCTCATAGCCTGCCTCAAATGGCTTTCATTATCTTTTATCTGGCCCCTGTCAACTGTCTCCTAACTCCTATCCCTCCACTTAGTTTGTGCTCTAAAACATTCTCCTCGTGAGGCCTGATGGCTGACACCTGTACTCCTAGCACTTTGGGAAGTCAAGCGGGGAGGATCACTTGAGTCCAGGAGTTTGAGACCAACCTGGGCAATGTAGTAAGACCCCATCTCTATGAAACATTAAAAAAAAAAAAAAAAAAGCCAGGCCTGGTGGCACATGCCTACAGTTTCAGTTACTCAGGAGGCTGAGGTGGGAGGATGGCTTGAGCCCAGGGAGTTGAGGCTGCAGTGAGCCATGATTATGCCACTGCACTCCAGCCTGGGCAAGAGAGAGAGACTTTGTCTCAATTGATCAATCAATCAAATATTCTCCTCACCAGTCACCAGATAAACCCCTCCAAAGCACAAAACAGACTACGCTCTTTCCCTGTTAAAAACCTTCCACTACTGGCCGGGTGCGGTGGCTCACACTTGTAATCCCAGCACTTTGGGAGGCCGAGGCGGGTGGATCACGAGGTCAGGAGATCGAGACCATCCTGGCTAACACGGTGAAACTCCATCTGTACTAAAAATACAAAAAAACTAGCTGGGTGTGGTGGCGGGCGCCTGTAGTTCCAGCTACTCGGGAGGCTGAGGCAGGAGAATGGCGTGAACCCGGGAGGCGGAGCTTGCAGTGAGCCGAGATTGCGCCACTGCACTCCAACCTGGGCAACAGAGCGAGACTCCGTCTCAAAACAAACAAACAAACAAAAAACACCGTCCACCGCCCCCAACAATAGGAGAGAGAAGACAATTCCGTAAACACCTGCACTTCATACTTCAGTATCATGGCAGACAGTGCTCACTGCACAGTTGTGCCACCTGAGTCCCGTAACAGCTCTCTGACCCAGGCAGAAATCCCCTTTGAAAGATGAGAAGCTGTGGCTCCAGGGAACACATGACTGGCCTAAGGGCACTCAAGAGGCCTCCTGGAAGCTGGGTCCCTTACCCTCCCAGTGCCCATCCCCTCCTCTAATCCTACCTCTAAAGACCTGGTCTGGTTACTTGCTATGAACCAGTCTCAGTCATTGGGAACCACAGGGATGGGCCAGAGACACACACGAACCAAGAAAACATCTTTGTGGTATCACAAAGCAAAGTGTGAGATGTCGGTCGGAACCAGGAGTGGCTGGCCTGGATGGTTCCCACTATGGAGGTCCCTGGAGTAAATGTCCGCCCACCCTCACCAGGACCCGTGGGAGGCCTGTGTTCCAGCGGCCACTTCAGGAGACACAGGGTCAGGGGGCTGATGTGTCCTTCTGTGATTCTGTCCTGAGGGGCCAGAGGGGTGTGACCAGGGAGTGCCTGCCCCAGCACATAGGATGACCCAGTGTGGAGTCCTTAAATGAGCAGGCAGCACGTGTTTATTGGAACCTATATTGAGCCAGAGAAACACAAGAGAGGTAAAAATTATATCATTGTAAACAAGAAACCAAAATTGCTTTTTGTTAATGAGGTGAATAAAACTGACGTTTGCGTCAGTCATCTTGCAGCCATCACTACAAGAAATCTGCCCGTGGGTAAGGCCGCCCTCTGGCGTCGCTGCCTTGTAATGTCAACTAGTCTTAGCCGCGTCTGCCTGACCCTCCAGCAATCTTCTCCCGGCGTGCGGGTCTGCACTTGGTACATTCCTAGGGAAACACCAGGCTTCGGTTGGCTTCTTGGGGCAGGGGCAGCAGCCGCCCAAGCCGGGCTACAACTACTCTACACGAACCAGTTTCTCCCCTGACACTTTTTACACGTTTACGCTCTCAAAAATTATTGAGGATCCCAATATGTTTATGTGGCTAATATCTATTGAGTTATACTATACTGGCAACTAACACTGAGAATTTTAATATTTATTTAAAAATCTCATTTTATAATAACATAACTTTTTTTCTTTTTTCTTTTCGTTTATTTTCTTTGTATTATTATTTTTTTCTTTTTTTGAGACGGAGTCTCGCTCTGTCACTCGGGCTGGAGTGCAGTGGCGCAATCTCGGCTCACTGCAACCCCTGCCTCCCGGGTTCAAACAATTCTTGTGCCTCAGCCTCTCTCTCATGTCTCCTCAGCTGGCACTACAGGCGCCACCACACCTGGCTAATTTTTTTTTTTTTTTTTTTTTTTTTTGCGACGGAGTCTCGCTTTGTCGCCCATGCTGGAGTGCAGTGGTGCCATCTCGGCTCACTGCAAGCTCCACCTCCCGGGTTCATGCCATTCTCCTGCCTCAGCCTCCCGAGTAGCTGGGACTACAGGCGCCCGCCACCACGCCCAGCTAATTTTTTTGTATTTTTAGTAGAGACGGAGTTTCACCATGTTAGCCAGGATGGTCTCGATTTCCTGACCTTGTGATCCACCCGCCTCGGCCTCCCAAAGTGCTGGGATTACAGGAGGGAGCCACCGCGCCTGGCCGTTTGTATTTTTAGTAGAGACGGGGGTTTCATCATGTTGGCCAGACTGGTCTTGAACTCCTGACTTCAGGTGATCCACTGGCCTCAGCTTCCCAAAGTACTGGGATTACAGATGTGAGCCACTGCACCCAGCTAGTGTAACATTTTAATAAAAATAACTCGTTTTTTTTTTAGTGTAAAGAAAGTGGCATTATTTTATACTTTTGCAACCCTCTCTTTAAGACCTGAATTAGTAGAAGTCAACTGATTTTCACATTTGCTTCTAAATCCAGTCTCTCGCCATATCACATCATGTAGCCTCTGGAAAACTCCGCTGTACACCTGAGACAGAATGAAAGTGGAAAGGGCAAATAACATGTTTGTATGGTTACATATTTTTATTTTTTCTAATCTGAATAGCAATCAGTTTATATTGTTATGAAAACAATTTTGATCTTGGGATGCTCTGTCTTGAACGTCTCGGGAATGCCCAAGCATCCCTGGACCACTTTGAGCACTGCTGAATTAGGAATATAGACCTGTGACACCGGGCACGGTGGCTCACTCCTGTCATCCCAGCACTTTGGGAGGCCAAGGTGGGTGGATCACCTGAGGTCAGGAGTTCAAGACCAGCCTGGCCAACATGGTGAAACTCCGTCTCAACTAAAAATACAAAAAACAAAACAAAACAAAAACAAAGCTGGGCATGGTGGTGGGCGCCTGTAATCCCAGCTACTCAGCTACTCTGGAGGCTGAGGCAGGAGAATCGCTAGAACCAGGGAGGCGGCGGTTGCAGTGAGCCGAGATTGTGTCACTGCACTCTAGCCTGGGCAACAAGAGCGAAACTCCATCTCAAAAAAACAAACAAACAAAAAAAAAAACAGGATATGATCATGTGAGCCTCAAGTCTGGGTGTAAATCTAGAACCAAAAAAAAACAGAGAGAGAGAGAAAGTTTCTATGTCTGTCTTCAGCATCCAAGTCCCCCCCCCCC
>NW_016811019.1:2352706-2460133 GCF_001698545.2 Rhinopithecus bieti | reverse complement strand
TTTTTTTTTTTTTTTTTTTTTTTTGCCTATCCAAAGAACCTAAATTGCCTGAGACGGGCAGTGTTCATGCTCCTGCAATGCTCTGTGTGCAGGAGAAGGGAGGAAACCCCCCCTCCTCACTCTGTTAGAAATAACATTCTCATTTCAGGTTGCTCTCAACCTCCTGAGCAAACTGGGGACAGCCACTCTTTCCTCTAAAACAAGAAAGCTAAGAAAAATGTCTTCATTGTCCCAAGAAACAAATCTGTCCCTGATCCAACTCTTGCCATCCAGAAACCACTGCTGTGAGGGCTTGGCCTGGACCCCCTGCTCTTTACCCTCCTGGGCTCCCTGGCACTCCTGTGGCTCATTGGGATTTGAGGAATCACTCTTTTTGCGTAGTTGACGGTGGTCTTCAGTGCCTCACCCCACAGATAAATCTCTAGTGATGGAGATCTCAGACCAGTGGAAGAGCCACCAATGGGTATATTTTAAGGTAGGAGACTTTGGGGCGTGTTCACAGCCATCCTCATCCCGTGACAGTGTTGGTTGAGGTGTATGGGAAGGAGGTGGTCGGTAGTGATACCCTGGCAAATAGGGTTTTGGGGTCTGACTGGTGTGGTCCTGAGACAGCCACTTACCAGCTGTGGGACCTGGGGAAGGTCTCTTTATTCTTTCTTAGCTTCAGTTTCTTCATCAGTAAAACTGTACTAATAGAACCTACCTTCCCAGTTGTGGTGACATTTAGAGATGTGTAAGGCACTGAGGCACTGGCCAGAGACTCAGGAGACCTGAGGCCTTAACCCCAGCTATTTCACGTCCTGATTATGTGTGACTAGGACAAGTCCCTTTCATTAAGACACTGCCTTCAGTGTGTATCTGCATTCTGTCTCGTTACATATCATCTCTGTTCTCCTATCGCCCTTGCCCCAGCCATCATCATCTGTTGTCTCAATTACTACAGGAACCTTGTAACTCATCTCCTGGCTTCTGCCCTAGCCCTCTAGGCCTGACTACTCTCCATGTAGTGACCAAAATTAATTCTAAGTCATATCATAGGATGTCTCTGCTTAAAACCCTCTAATGTATCTCAGCTCACTCAGAACAAAATTCAAGTCCTTATAGTGAGTGGCGTTATAGGCCCTGCAAAATCTGTCCTGCCCCCTCTCTGAGTTAACTTTCTGCTCCCACCCCTGCCCTGCATGCCCCATATCACAGCCACACTGTTTCCCTTCTATTTCTTCAATATGCCAGGCATCCTCTGACCTCATGACCTTTGCACTTATTGTTCTTCTGCCTGGAACCTCTCCCTGAAATGTTACATGACTTGCTTCCTCATTTCCTTTAGACCTTTCCTCAAAAGTCACCTTTCAGAGAGACTTTCCCTGGACACCTTATCTAAAACAACATCTCATCCATCAGTTACTGGCATCTTACTTTGCTTGATTTTACTTGCCACATCATAGATGCTCAAGGCTTATTAACTTGGGTTGCATTGGGCTACCTGGGCTATAACTTCTCCATCTTTAAAATAAGAGAGTTGGACTGAAGTTCATAGAGCCCTGCTAGCTCTAAAGTTCCATAATGCTGCTTATGTCTCTGTGCTGGAAAGTGACGTATAAATGAAAACAAAATAATGTCTGTAATTGTGTTTGCCTACATTTAATGAATTACTTAACACAATTAGTATGGTTCCCGTTACTGTCTCCTGATTCAGCTGAGTATCACAGGAGCCTGAAACCTCAATGTAGATTCTTTGGATGAACAAATAAACAGAACCCGAATGCCAAAGATAGCTTTTGTTTTAAAAAAAAAAAAGTTTAGATTCTAGATCTGTACACGGACCTGTGGCTCATACGACCATATTCCGAATTCAACAGTTCTCAAAGTGGTCTGGTGCCCCTTAGGGTATCAAGGACTCTTTCAGGAGGTCCTAAAGTCAAAACAGAGGCCACACATTGGTTCACCTCTTCCTGGACTCTGACAGCAGCCCCCAACACCTTTCCCTGATTCCTGTCCCTTTGCCTCCATTGGGACGGCCAGAAGGATCTTTATAAAATGCTGCTTGACCTCCCTGTCCTCCGCCTTAAAGCATGCCAAGTACTTCCCAAGGCTTTCTTGGCATTTCCATGGACACACACTCAGGATATGGCAGACAGAAAGGTGTTCCCTGTCTAACTAAGTAACAGAGAGGAAAATTCTAAAAGAAAATGATGTTTATTTGGGAATAGACATTGCCATGGGCATATGAACATAGTTTACTGTGATACTCATATTCCCATTGCAATGCCCATTCCTCAATAAACATGAGTTTCTTTTACAGATTCTTCCTATTTGTTATTCAGTTTGACATAATGGTGTCAGAAGTGAGATTACATAATTGTTTTGAGACAATTGTCCTTAGCTACAAGGACTGGTAACAAGGATGGTGAGTTGAGTGTGGTGGCTCACATCAATAATCCCAGCACTTTGGGAGGCCAAGGTGGGAGGATTGCTTGAGCCTAGGAGTTCAAGACCAGCCTGGGCAACATAATGAGACCTCATCTCTACAAACAAATTTTTAAACATTAGTCTGGTATGATGGTCCCAGCCACCCAGGAGGCTAAGACAGGAGGACTGCTTGAGCCCAGGAGTTCAAGGCTGCAGTGAGCTAGGATTGCACCACTACATTCCACCTGGGCAACAGTGCAAGACCTTGTCTCAAAAAAAAAAAAAAAAAAAAAAAAAGAAGAAGAAGAAGAAGAAGAAGAAGAGGAAGAGGAAGAAGAAGAAGGTGGTGAGGGGGATGGTACCAGTTTGAGGCTGGACAGGCAATTGCTGGGTAGATTTTCATATAAAAGTTTTTTTTTTGTAAGGTTGCTTTGGCCTTTATGCAAGATTGTGAAGTTGGTGAATCTTTTGTGATAGTTCTTATTATAAGGTATTTGTGCATGACAACCCTTCCTTCATGGGCTTCCCTAACTCTATTTGTCTGAGTTTTTAACACAAGTAACTTCATCTTGATTCTAACAACTTCCACATTTCCCCCTTTTGATCAAGATCTTTCTCCAAAAGCACTGCTGATCAATATTCCTGTAGTTAGATTTTGATTGTCCCTTAGTACTGGGACCTGTCCCAGTTTGGCTTGGTCTGGTCCCACATTAAAGGGATGTGATTAGCAACTAGGAGTCAGTGTCAAAATCCTTTTAGCCGCATTGGAGCAATTGAGGTCCGGAGGGAGTGACTCTCAGGCTAAGTCTACCTAGAATCTATTGTTAATTTCAGTTTGTTCTGTAGGCATCTGTTATCATCTCAAAGTATAGGCCAGCATTATTTGTTAGGAGTTGTACTTCTGCAAAAATTTAACAAATAACAAATAAAAATTTAAAAGGAAAATATCAAGCAAAATAATAGTCTCAGTTTGTGTAGTAGTTTTGATTCATGAACTAGACTCAAAGGCAACCAATAAATAAATGAAATGATCATGGGGAATTAGGTGAGACTTGTAACCATGTGGCCTGTTTTGCTTTTAAATTTTGTGTATATGAGTCTCAACTTTCCCAGAGGAATTTATCCATGTAATATTAGCAATAGTACAGACATTTATTTAATCAGTAAAGAATATAGAGCAATTTTATCACCTGGTATCCCATGACTGGGTTGAATTAAAGCAGAATGAGCAACAATTGTATTAGGGATGTTGCCAAGGTCACCCACTAGGTGGACTAAAGGATCTCTTAGGTAAGATTCTGTCAAGTTACAAGCAGAAGCTACGGATTATGAAATTT
The DNA here is from genome assembly GCF_001698545.2 of Rhinopithecus bieti. Taxonomy (NCBI): domain Eukaryota; kingdom Metazoa; phylum Chordata; class Mammalia; order Primates; family Cercopithecidae; genus Rhinopithecus; species Rhinopithecus bieti. Next base: position 2,456,387 of record NW_016811019.1, on the reverse strand, counting down.
CAGTTATAGCATGATCCTGCCAAGTGAAAACTAGAGGCATTCAAGGGGTAAGCATCTCATTAGGATGTGGAGCCTAGTTCCAACATCTTGGGAAAAGCTGTCTACAGCTGAATGCTGGGCCACCCACCTCTCAGTGCAATTGAGCCTTGGGGGCACTGAGCGCCTCTCTCTGGGAAGAGACAGAACCGTTGGGATGAGAGTGTTCCCTAGGACCTAGCTGGGGAAGTGCGGTCTGCAGAATCAAGGACATTCAGGATGGCCAGAGGCCCTCACATCTTGTTGATAGTTTCTAAAACACAGGGATCTCTGATTTTATTTTATTTTATTTATTTTATTTTATTATTTTATTTTATTTTATTTTATTTTATTTTATTTTATTTTATATTTTGAGATGGAATCTCTCTCCGAGGCTGGAGTGCAGTGGCGCAATCTCGGCTCACTGCAACCTCTGCCTCCCGGGTTCAAGTGATTCTCTTACCCTCCCGAGTAGCTGGGATTACAGGAGTGCCACCACACCCAGCTAATTTTTGTATTTTTAGTAGAGATGGGAATTTTACCATATTGGCCAGGCTGGTCTTGAACTCGACCTCAGGTGATCTGCCCACCTCAGCCTCCCAAAGTGCTGGGATTACAGGCGTGAGCCACCACACCTGGCCATATTTTGACAGAGTGAGAATTGCCATTGACATCTCCACACCTCCACCCGAGTGGCCCCTCTGTGTCATGTTGGGCCCTAAAAGCTGTAAGGAGTCTGTTCTGCCCACCTAGCAACTTATGTGGCTGGTGGCTGCACCCTTCTGGGCCCTGCTTGCTTCATGTGAGCAAAGTGGAGATGCCAGATGTCTACTGAGAGGATGGAATGGAAGGTGAAGGGTGTGTGCAAAGCAATGTTGACACACAGTTGTCCTGCTCCACTCCTGGGGCCTACGGACCAACAGCCAGTATTCCAGTGACCCTGCCCTTGCCAGAATTCTTATTAGGACCCCAACCTTGCAAGTGCAGTGTGTTGCCCCTCTGCTGAGTCCTCAGAGCACTGGGAGCCAGGCATATCGGGGCAGGATGGGTATGGATGATGTGCTGATTCTCTGAGCTCTAACAAAGTTGGAGGACGCACAAAGAATCTCCTGAAGCTCTTCCAGGGCCCTATTTCCTGGAACATCTATCTCTATGCTCAAAGCAGCTTGCTTTGTTGGGGGAGTGGGGCAAGGAATGGATGCCCAGCCATTCACTGAGCATGCATGCTCCCTGCCACTTGCAAATTTGCAAGGACAAGAACTTCCTTTTGTTGTGATGTGTGTGCATGAGGTGTAACAGGAAGGGAGTGTGTGTGTTCTCAGTTAACATGGCTTGAAACCAATTTCAAGGTAATTGAATGAGAGGCTTCCTGTTTTCTGTTTACATTTCACTTTGCTAATTGCCCATTACAATTTCACTTTGTTAATTGCCAGAGTAAGGGGTCACTTGGAGCCAGAGCCTTGGAGAACCTGAGTGTCTGCAGCTTGGCCAGAGTAGCTATGGCTGAGCTCAGCCTGGGCAGACTCCAGGGATGCTGGGGGAGCTTGGACACCCCCTCCATGACTTGCCTCAGCCCCCACCCTCACCCTCCACAGCTGGGACTGCCCAAGCCTCCTGCCCTCCTCCACTCAGATGCCTCCTGCTCACTGTTTGTTTCCTGGTGTTCTTCTCCCCACCCATCCCCAAGCCCAAGCCCACAGGCTCTCCATCAGCCAGTCCCGAAGGGATCCAGCCATGCTCCATAACCTGCACACTCCTCATTGCTCTCAGTGGATCCAGGGCTGGCTTTGCCCACATCTCATACCTGCCAGCATTTTTTGGAGCTGGAGCATTGCTAAGTATTAGCTGTTCCTCCAGCCTGTGTCACTGCAAGTGTTCTCCTTAACTCCTTTCCTGATAATGCCTGTAGCTGTTGCTCCTGACCATCCATTGCGCTCACATATCACACTGGGATAGATTTGGCCAGCCTCAGCTTCTCACCATCCTATTTGTATCCTAACTGTTCCTAGGCATTGCCTTAGCCTCCTCAACCAGACTCTGAGTTCCTGGAAGGCAGGGCTATGGCTGAGCCCGTTCTAGCAGCCCCCACTGAGTGCATGGCCTCACACTGAGCATGTAGAGGCACTGAGAAAATGCTTGCCAGGGGTAATCTAAGGAGGCTGTGTCAGAAGTTGGGGCAAGGGCATGGATGGAGGCTGTGGGACTGAAGAGACAGAGGTGGTGGTGTCCTGGGAAGGACACTGAGTTTGCCCTAAAGTTACTGTGACAATAAACATGAGAAAGGAAAAGAAACAGATCAATGTAAAAATAATGAACTATAGGCCAGGCGCGGTGGCTCACGCCTATAAGCCTAGCACTTTAGGAGGTCAAAGCAGGCGGATCATGAGGTCAGGAGATGGAGACCATCCTGGCTAACAAAGTGAAACCCTGTCTCTACTAAAAATACAACAAATTAGCCGGGCTTGGTGGTACATGCCTGTAGTCCCAGCTACGCGGGAGGTTGAGGCAAGAGAATCACTTGAACGCAGGAAGCGGAAGTTGCAGTGAGCTGAGATCGTGCCACTGCACTCTGGCCTGGGTGACAGTGCAAGACTCCGTCTCAAAAAGAAAGAAAGAAAGAAAGAACTAGGCCAGGTACGGTGGCTCTCGTCTGTAATCCTAGCACTTTGGGAGGCCAAGGCAGGTGGATTAGTTGAGGTCGGGAGTTCAAGACCAGCCTGGCCAACATGGCGAAACCCAATCTCTACTAAAAATACAAAAATTAGCTGGGTGTGATGGCTCACGCCTGTAATCCCAGCTACCTGGGAGGCTGAGGCAGCGGAATCACTTAAACTAGGGAGGTAAAGGTTGCAGTGAGCCAAGGTCATGCCACTGCACTCCAGCCTGGGCGACAAAGCGAGACTGTCTCAAAACAAACAAACAAAAAAGAACTAAATAGAGTCCCTGACAGGTCACCATCACCAGTTACAGTGACACGTTCCCCGTCTGGAGTGGTTGAAACCCATGAAGGGAGCAAACAGGGTCCTGAGCAGCCAAGACGGATGTCACAAGCTCTATGCATGAAAGCTTATGCGCTTTACCCTGAACTGAACCCCTCTGTTCTCTGTACTCAGGTTCTCTGTACTCAGGATTCCTGCTTTTATAAACATTTCTAACAAATGGAGGCATCTGGTTTATAAATACACAAAAGAGTAGAAGCAACGAATCAGTCCCATTAAACTGCTTTAGGCCAACATTCTGACAGTGCTGAGAAGTAACAGGTGATAGCCTCAGTGAGGGATGAAACTGTTCATCTTTTGAAGGGTAGCCTGAGGCCTCCAGAAGCCCAGCAGCCTGGGGCTATCCAGTGCAGGGCAGAGTCACACCCAACAAGGCAGTGTCCTCTAAGCCCCTCCTCATTCTGTAGCTCAGTATGGGAATGGATGTTCACAGTGATCAACACTGCACGGTGATTAACACTGAATCATGAAGAAAAGCTAAGTGATGTTCAAGACTCTCTGTTTAAGAAGATAAGGGCCAGATGCAGTATCTCATGCTTAAAATCCCAGCATTTTGGGAGGCTGAGGCAGGAGGATTGCTTGAACCCAGGAGTTTGAGACCAGCCTGGGCAACATAGCAAGCTCCCATCTCTCAAAAAAATTAGCCAGGTATAGTGGCACATGCCTGTAGTCCCAGCTACTTGGGAGGCTGAGGCAGGAGGATCTCTTGAGCCTGGCAGGTCAAGGCTGCAGTGACCAGTGATTGTGCCACTGCACTCCAGCTCGGGCGACAGAGCAAAACCTTGTCAAAATAAAAATAAATAAAGAAGACAAGGAAGTGTCTTATGCATTTTAAGTAAATTTTCCTCCAAAACTTAGTGGTAGCTTCCATTTCTGGCTTTCTAGGCACTTGGTTTACATGCTGTCATCTGGGAGGTTGCACAAGTTATTGTCATTTCAGAGATGAGGGCAGGTGACTCAGCAAGGGTCCCATGGCTAGTGAGTAAAAGGGCAAGTCTCAGTATCAAGGGTTCTGCAACAAGCTCTACTTCCCCACGCTGCCTCTCTCCAAGTAACTCAGGCCCCTGAATGCTCCAGATGCGTGCTACTGTCCTGATGTTACAAAATATCCTTTCCTCAGATGTCTCCTTTTCTCTGGTCTGTCACTCCCCCCATAGCAGCCTGCGGCTGCTGGGTGTGACTTTCATCCTTACCATATGTCTCCCATTAGCACACATCAGTGCTAGGGATCATTGATAGCACTTTGGTTCAAGCACCAGATTCCTCCAGATCAGTTCTTCAGGAAGAGATGGCCAAGCATTACTCCATCACACCCATAATCCAGAGTTAAACATTTACCAAGACGCAGTATGTCACAGCCAATTCTAGGACCAAACTTCCTGGGTTCAAATTCCAGCTCTGCTACATACTGTATAGCCTTGGGAAGGTCACTTAACCTGTCTGTGCCTTGATTTCCCCATCTATAAAATGCAGATAGTAGTAATATCTAATTCACAAGGTTGTAACCATCCAAAAAAGTTAATATGTGAAAAGTACTTAAAACAGTGCCTGGCACTTAGTAGACATTTGACAAATATAAGTTGTCATTGCTAATACAAAGCAGCTTATATGTATTATCTTCATAAGCTTATAAGCTATCTCAAATCCCCCCCCTTTTTTTAAAAGAATAATACTGTTTGTAAAAAATCTCTAATTCTAATTATCACAGCATCCTAGAAGATCAGTGTGAGTTTTCCCATTTCATAGCTGAGACTCCTGAAGCACAGAGAAACAAAGTGACTGATCCCAGGAAAGAGTGCCAGGAGCTGGCAGAATCGGGAATATTACCTGGGTCTACCTGGTGTTTGAGTCATAAGCTTTCCATTACATCATAACTGCCTTTCTTAGTAAAAATGCTAAAGAGATTAACTTCCTTAAGAAAGTGAGTAGAAGAGTGTTCTGACAGCTTATGACAACTGGAAGTCCCACTTTTTTTTTTTTTTTTTTTTTTAGAGGGAGTCTCACTCTGTTACCCAGGCTGGAGTGCAGTGGCGCAATCTCGGCTCACTGCAAGCTCCGTCTCCCGGGTTCAAGTGACTCTCCTGTCTCAGCCTCTGGAGTAGCTGGGCCTACAGGTGTAAGCCACCATGCTCAGCTAATTTTTGTATTTTTAGTAGAGACAGGTTTTCCCCGTATTGGTCACTCGTGACCTCATCATCTGCCCGCTTTGGCCTCCCAAAGTGCTAGGATTACAGGCGTAAGCCACTGTGCCCGGCCTGGAAGTCCCACTTTCAAATCTCACTTTGAGAGACTGAATCACCTGATAGTAGGAAGTTTCAGAATCTGAGAAGGCAAGTTCAGAAGGAAGGATTGGACTTCCATTTTTCAATAAGAGATGCCTGAGAGGCAAGCGTTGTCCATTGTCACTGTTCATGGGTATTCTGATGATCTATTGCTACGTAACCAATCATCCCAAATCTCAGTGGCTTAAAACAACTATAATCATTTTATTACCTCTCATAGCTCTAGGGGCTGGCCTCAGCCGGGTGCTTCTCACGCAGGGTCTTTCATGCAGTTGCAGTCTGGGGTTGGAGGCATATGGACAGTCTCCTCATTCACATGTCTGTTGGCTGGTGCTGATTCCCCTAAGGGGGAATCACCAGCCAGAACAGCTGCCCGTGGCCTCTCTGTGTGGCTTGGGCTTCCTCACAGTATGGTGGCTGGATTCCAAGAGCAAGGGTTACAAGATCATAGGGTAGAAGTGCATGGCATTTTTCTGACCTAGCTGTGGAAGTCACATAGTGTCTCTTTTGCAATGACTTCCACTCGTCAAGGTAGTCATAAAGTTTCTTCCACTAAGGTACAAGGAGAGGTGACATAGACCTCTCCTGGACTCAGTGGGAGGAGTGTCAGGGAGAGCATGTGAGATGAGATATACTTTGAAAGTACAATCTGCCACATGGGCAGGCTCTCCTGGGAGAACTTGCCATTTGGAGGAGAAAGGTGACGAATAGCAAATTTAGGCTCTAACAAGGACCCCTCCCTATAGTCACGTCTGATGGTAGTTCCTTCAGGGAACTGGCCACAAGAGACATGGTTGGCAGTAAGATTTACTGCTCTGCCAAAGCTGTCATTGAAATAAATAGGATTAGGTCTGCAATGACTTCATCATCCGGACTGTTCTAATAACAGGTAATTTGCCGCCATGCTGTGACCAGCAAAGCCGCCAGGGCATGTAGTGGGAATGCCTGGTCACCTGAGAAGTGTTTCCATCCCCTGGAAATCTTACAGGTCTTTGACCTTGTCCACAAGCAGACATACCTTACTTCCTCTTCTTACCAGCTTCTTTTATGCAAACAAAAACTGGAAGCAATTTTGCTTTTGAAGCTCCTGAGTCAGCCAAAGCCCCAGGAAAAGCCCTGGTTCTTCCCCCAGCCTCTCTCCCTGAGGTCCCCGTCCCAAGCCTGAGAGCTCTGGAAATCCAGTTAAAACAGTTGAGAGTTTTCCTGCCAGACAGCACAAGTGTGCTGGGGCCTGGCTCCCAGGGGCCCTAGGCCCAGCCTTGAGGCAGGCTCATGCTCTGTGCTAGACTCAATACAGTGCTGGCCAAGCCTAGCAGGCCCTGCTAAAGGGTGACTCTGAAGATGTGGAACACGGGCCCTGGGATGGTGGGAAGCCCTCCTGTGCAGCTGGTCCTGTCCATCACTCCCTGGCTCCCCAAACAAGCCAGCTGCTAGCTTCTTCCGCTTCTGTCACCTCCAGCTCCTGTCCTACTACAGAAAGAACAGCCTCCTCAACCTGGTGTCCAAGACCCTCCCATGCAGGCCAGACTGATGCCATTCTGGGCCCACCTTGCCTATGCAGTCAGGGGCAGGGCTGGCCTTCCACAAAAGCCACAGAGCAGAACCCCGCTTCACCACATCCGTGACGCTCACACTCCCAGGTGTGCTTTCTGCTCACTGGGGCTGTGGGGTGAGGCTACAAGTGAGCAGAGGGCTTAACGAGGGGGCAAGGCTTAGGCCCTTGAGTCAGGGGTTGCTGTGGCTGCCTTCGGATGTGAGCTCACTTCCTCTGGGCTGCCTCTCCTGACCCTGTGGAAGCTCATCCCACTGTGGGCCCTCCTGATCCACAGAGCATTCCTCTACCTAGTGAATCATCCCTGTGAACTGTCAGTATAGAGCAGTAATGAAATCCAGACATTTCCCCAACTCCTGGGCAGGTGACTCTACCCAGAATACCCAGAACTACAGAAATGCTAACAACTGCCACCATTTATGGAGGATTTACTATATAGCACGGACAATACCAAAAGCTGTATTCTCAGTTTTTTGGGTTTTTTTTTGTTTTTGTTTTCGTTTTTTTGAGATGGAGTTTTGCTCTTGTTCCCCAGGCTGGAGTGCAATGGTGCAATCTCGGCTCACTGCAACCTCTGCCTCGTGGGTTCAAGCGATTCTCCTGTCTCAGCCTCCCAATTAGCTGGGATTACAGGTACGTACCACCACGCCTGGCTAATTTTTGTATTTTTAGTAGAGATGGGGTTTCACCATGTTGGCCAGGCTGGTCTCGAACTCCTGACCTTAAGTGATCCACCTGCCGCAGCCTTCCAAAGTGCTAGGATTACCGGCATGAGCCACCACACCCGGCCAGTATTCTCAGTTTTTAATCCTTATTAGAACCTGTTCTACAGATGAGAAAACTGAGGCTCAGAGAAGTTAAATAAATGTTCCATTGTGTCACAACAGTACATTTTGCAGCCACCATATGAATTCAAATCTGTCTCTTTGCAAACTATAGACTAGAAGCTATGAAGTGTTTCTGGTGTATTCTGGGCCTGGCAGACAGCCCCTGAGTCCATGAAGTCACCTAACCTGGGAGACTCCCATTTCATCCTCGATCCCCTTTATGGGGCAGAACCAGAACCATGGGGCTGGGCCGAGGGAGGGGACAGGGAAAGCAGCAGGCAGACAGGCTTTGGCTGGGTAGGAAGAGGATCTTCCCACCATGGAGGCCCAGTTGAAGCTGAGTATTTCCCTGATGGCCATCTAGAGTGGACAGGAGTCAGGCCTCAAACATTAAAGGGTCAAAGATGAAATGGGATTTCCAAAGATGACTCCACCAGGCTAGGGGTGCACCAAATGAGCGGTGCTGCTGCCCTGTACTGCCCAAGAGATCTGAGACATCTCTTCACCTCCAGCCCCCGCCAGAAGTACCTTTCTTTATGCAGCAAAAAGTACATAGACTTTAGGGTCAAGTCCCTGATCTATCACTTACTAGCTGTGTGACCTCAGGAAAGTCACTTAACTTCTCTGAGCCTCAGTTTCCTCCCCTGTGAGTGGAGATAATACCCATCTGTCAAGGTGGTATATTGTCACCCTGCTGTAGTTGTTGTGAGGACTGGGGATCTTGGGTATGAAGCACTAAGTGCCCAGAAGGCACAATGACGCTGGTGCCACCGTCCTGACTCCCTCGAAGGGCAGGACCCCATAATTGTGTCAAACAGACCCAGGTCAGAGTGTACAGAAGCTGCTCTGTGAGGATCCTGCATGGTCAGCTGAATTTCCCAGTGAGGCATGTATGGGGCTTGCTAATAGGGCCCCAGGTGGCTGGCAGACACTGCCAGTGGACGATGGCCACCATGGGACTAAGGGTGCTTTGATGAGGTTCAGTGAGGAAGAGACCTTTTTCTGTCTGGAAGAGGGGCCTCGAAGGAGCAGGAAACATGGATCCAGGGGAAGGGAGGGACCCATGACGCCCTCCTCCAAGCGGCTTCCTCCACTCACCATCATCCTTCTCCAGACGGGGGAAGGTTGTTCTGAGGAGGGAGGCAGCAGCACAGGTCAGGAGGTAGGGCAGTCTCATTCCAGCAGCACACAGCTCGGAGGTGGGACTTAGCCTAGCAGGCTCCAAGGAGAGCACCAGAGCAGCTGGCTGTGGGCAAAGGGAGACAAGAGTAAGAGCTGGGAAGCCCAGGCTCAACCTTGGGCATGACCAGTGTCTGGCAGGGTTGGGCCACGGGCACAGACAGCCCCAGGGTTCAGGACTCTGGGAACCAGAGTGGGGACGAGAACTACCAATCAGGGAATGCCTGCAAGATGCAGAGGGTTGTGGCCTACATCTCCTCAGGTAACTCTCACAACAACTCCACTAAAGCAGGTGCTGCGATCCTGTTTTACAGTGTTCCAGAGCGGGAAATCAGGCTGGAGAGAATACCTGGCTTGGCCCCAGGCCTCATTGAACCCAGGACTGTCTACCACTTTCCATTGCACCAAGCAGAGAAGAAGAGTGAGTGGGCTGGCTGGAGCAAGGTCTTGTTTTTCTGGAACCCAACCCAAGAGACCTTTGTGTGAGAACTGGTGAGAGTGCCCTGCCCTCTCCCAGGGCCCTAATGGGGCGGGAGTGCCAGGCAGGAAAGGCAGGTTTCCTGCAGCCTCAGGCTCCGGATCAGCCAGGCCAGACTGAGTCTTTCTGGCACAGCAGGCTTGTTCTCAGAGCAGCAGCTTCACTGCCCCTAGGCAGGAGTGCCCACCCCCGTGACCCTTGGTTTCCCACACTCAGAGTCACTGATGGGTCAACACATAGAAGCCACCTTCTCCCAAAGATGTGGTGGAAAGAATGATGGGATTGTCAGATTCAGGTTCTGACGCCCTCCTCCAAGCGGCTTCCTCCACTCACCATCATCCTTCTCCAGATGGGGGAAGGTTGTTCTGAGGAGGGGAGGCAACAGCACAGGTCGGGAGCCCTGCATGTCTGCTTATGGGAAAAAGGGGTTCCCGAGAGCCCCCTCAACGATCAAAAGACAGAAGTCTGGAAACCCATGGAGTGAGGGAGAACACAGGAGAAGTGGCCACTGTGGGATCGCTGAGGTTCTTCCAGAAGTGTCCGTCAGAGGCTGCCCTGGTGTCTGGTCCTCAGTAGCGCCCTCCGCCCCAGCTCCCCAGTGCGGACTGGCAGGGCTAAAGGCCACGTTCCCACGCTGCTCCTGGAGGCTGGCCAGGCCCCGCCAGCGCCTTTCACAGCCCAGCCCAGAGCACCTCAGGGTTTGATCTGAGGGGAATCAGTCAGGTTCAATTACCTGCTGGGAAGGCTCACGCAAATCAGTGGAAGCCTCATGCTTACGGCAATGGCCAGGGACAGATGTGCAGTCCCTTTCCAACCAGGCAACCTCCTGTGGGCTCCTGGTGAAAACAGAGAGGTGTCCCCACCACCCGCACTGAAGAGCTTGCTCTCAAGACCTTCAGGCCATAGCCCCAACTGGGAGCGGGGAGGGAGTGGGGATGGGCCAAAGAGATATGACCTAACCAGGGACTGGACCTGGCTATTCATTCACAAATACAAGCATGTCTGAGTGTTTACCACCTTCTGGGTGCATGGTTGGCCCAGGGTATGGCAGCTATTGAACACGGCCTAGAACCGACGTGAGCAAGAGATCTGTGGGCCCCACGGTCTGCACAGTAAGGGAGAGAGCTAGATGGAGGGGCCTTGACAGCTCTGGCAGTATGTGGTTTTTGGCCATCATTTTCTGGCCTCTGTTGAAGCCTTGACTAGGGTAGGCCTAAATGTTGGGTCTACCTAGGAAAAGAGACCCCAAATAGCCCAAGCCATCTAGGTGTCATGGGGTCAGTGACAATATAGTTGTCAATCTGGCTGTCATGGGGTCAGTGACAATATAGCTGTCAATCCATTCACAGGTCACTGTGGTCAGGGAGGAGAGGTCACAGTGTCTGGATTAAACTCACATTTGCAGATGGTGACACTCTAGGTCCCCTGCTTTAGGACACTTAAGCAATTGCTTGGCCGGAAGAACCCAGCAGCCTAAGATGAAACCTCCAGACCACAGCCCTGCCCCAGGGATCCCTCACTTGGTGTAGCCAGAATAAGGAAGGACTTGCCCTCAGGCCTCCCGTCCTGCCATTGCCATGGAGCCAGGGACTTGAGAGTTTCAGCACTTTAGAAGCATCCGGATGAAGCCTTCCAACCGGAAATCCAGGCAAGGCCTCAATCGGTGGGGCAAGGGCCGCTGGTCAAGGCCATCCTGCCAGGTGGGACCAGGCAGGGCCAATGCACAGCACAGCTTCTGTGGCCCCCATGAGAATCTCGGGTGTCCTGGAGACTGGGCTTCTGGCCTCCTGGCTGCCCTCTGCACCCACCCTGCCTGCCACCATTTTCATCCCTCCACAGGAGGCTTCTGGGAACCTCCATTCCTCTGCACACAAGCAGAGGGACGAGAGTGAGGAACAGGAATGGCCACAGGTTTCTCAGGCATGGGAGAGGCAAAGGCCCCCAAAAGGAGGGCTGAGGCTGTCAGGGTGGGGCCAAGGCTGGGTGTGCCCTGCCTGAGGGACCTGCTCTGAGCCAGCACAGAACCTGATCATCAAAAACCTGAGAGATAAGCCACAGGCAGATAAGAAGCTGCATTAAGCTGCAAACCTAACAACCTCATGACTCAGTTTCCTCCTGCACCACTTAGGCAGAAAAGCCCGGGTGACTGCTGGGGGTTCTTCAGCTGGGGGTGAGAGGTCTTCGCAGAGTGACCTTGTTAGAAAGCATATGGAGTGGGTGGGGAGTGTCCAGGACACTGAGGCAGCTGGGTAGCAGTGCCAGGGTTGACCCTTGCCTGCGGTGTGACCTGGCAAGCTCATCCGTAAAATGGGCCCATGATGCCCATCCTCCTCCCAGGCTCGGGGGAAAATCAGGTAGGCCAAAAGAAGTAGACCTAGGGGGTGAACAGCAGGCTGGCGCGTGTACATACTGCTGTGTGCTGCACATCACACACACGCACACCATATATACGCCTACCCATGCATTGCACACCTACACACTACTCACATGTACTATTGCACATATACACAGATACACATGCATACACATACATGCATCACACACAAATATACATACATGTACACATACATGCTACATACACACATATACAGCATGCATACACATACATAGCATGCACACACAAATATACATACGTGTACACATACACTCACATACCACACACATCACAGTATCATGCACACACATATCGCACTGCATACACATACATGCATGCACACATACGACACATCGTGCATGCACACATATACTAACATGCAACACACTACATATCCACATCGGTGGCAACATGCCATATACATACCACACATAGACATGCATGCCATATACATGCATACATAGACACACATGCATAAACACACAGATACAGACACACACCAGAGGAACTCTCGCCCTATTGTTAGTATATTATTTGGGCCCAGCAGTCAATTGTTCTATAACATGCACAGTCAGTATCAAGATAATGTTTCCATAGCCACTGTTATTTACTGAATTGTGTCCCCCCAAAATTGTATGTTGTAGCCCTAACCTCCTCGTACCTCAGAATGTGAGTGTATTTGGAGATGGGGTCTTTAGAGAGGTGGTGAAGTTCAAATGAGCCTGTTAGGGTGAGACCCTAATCCAATGGGACTGGTGGTCTTATAAGAAAGGGAAAGGCCACAGGAGGGCACAGCGAGCAGGCAGCTGTGGCCGTCTGGAAGCCACAGAGGGAGGCCTCCGAAGGGACCAAACCCAAAACACCTTGATCTTGGACTTCTAGCCTTCAAACTGTGAGAAAATAAACTCCTTTGTTCAAGCTGCCCAGCCTGCGGTACTTCATTATGGCGAGGGCTGACAAGGTCACTCAGGGGCGTCCGGCTCAGCCCCCGGGTCTCCCCTCTTGTCTTGGCTTCTCCTCAAGGCATCCTCACAGGCAAGCCTTCCTTGGACCCTTGCTTTGCTGGGCAGGGTCATGCTCCTCTCCCAGCCCTGACTTTTGGGGTGGGGTCACCCTCATTGTCTCCAGCCCCCCCCCATTTCCCTGGCACCGCAGCCTCACTCTGCTCTGCAACCTGCAGCAGCTGCCTTCTCCTGCCCAGCAGGGCTGAGGCCAGCAGGGGCTCTCCTCATTGGTGTCGCTTCTGGGCCCTCTGTCACTTGATCTCGGTCTTCCTCCCGGCTCACGACCAGGTGGAGGACAACTTCAGGAGGGCTCGGCAAGTGCTCCCAAGGCTGGCTTCTCAGATTTCTTCTAGAAGTCTGACTGGGGTTTCCATTCTTCGTCCAGCTGACCAGGCACTGAGAAGGAGCCTGGAGGTGGAGGTCAGGAGCAGCTTAAGGAGCAGGAGGAGCCCAGAAGTGGAGGTCAGGAGCAGCTGGAGGAGCAGGGGGAGCCTGGAGGTGGAGGCCAGGGGCAGCTGGAGGAGCAGGAGGAGCCCAGAGGTGAGGTCAGGGGCAGCTGGAGGAGCAGGAGGAGCCCGGAGGTGGAGGTCAGGGGCAGCTGGAGGAGCAGGAGGAGACACGGAGGTGGAGGTCAGGGCGCAGCCGGAGGAGCAGGAGGAGGACCGGAGGTGGAGGTCCAGGGGCAGTCTGGAGGAACAGGAGGAAGCTGGGGTGGAGTCAGGGGCAGCTGGAAGGAGCAGGAGAGCTTTGGAGGTGGAGGTCAGGAGCAGCCAGAGGAGTAGGAAGGGAGGACACGGAGTGGAGAGTCAGGAGCAACCCAGAGGTGGAAGGTCAGGAGCAACTGAGAGCAGGAGGAGCCCAGAGGTGGAGGTCAAGGGGCAGCCGGAGCAGGAGAGACAATGGAGGGTGGAGGTCAGGGGCAGCGGAGGAGGAGGAGTCAGGGGCAAGCTGAGGAGGCAGGAGTAGCCCAGAAGTACGAGGTCAGGAGCAGCTGGAGGAGCCAGGAGGAGCCAGAGGTGGAGGTCAGTGGGCAGCTGGGAGGAACAGGAGGAGCCCGAGTGGGTTAGGGGCAGCTGGAGGAGCAGGAGGAGCCCAGAGGTGGGAGTCAGGGGCAGCCGGAGGAGCAAGAGGAGACACGGAGGTGGAGAAGTCAGGGGCAGCCGGAGGACAGGAAGACCTGGAGGTGAGGTCAGGGTCAGCTGGAGAGCAGGAGGAGCTTGGGAGGTGGAGGGTCAAGGAGCAGCCCAGAGGAGCAGGAGGAGACACGAGGTGGAGGTCCAGGAGCAACGCTGGAGGTGGAGGTCAGGAGCCAACTGGTATGACAGGAGGAGCTCAGAGGTGGAGGTCATCAACAGGAAGCAAGCCGGAGGAGCAGGAGAGACCAGATGTGGAGGTCAGGGGGCAGCCGAGGAGCAGGAGGTCGGGGAGCTGGAGGAGCAGGAGAGCCAGAAGTAGAGGTCAGAGCAGCTGGAGGGAGGCAGGAGGAGCCCAGAGGTGGAGGTCAGGGGCAGCTGGAGAGCAAGGAGGAGCCCCAGAGTGGAGGTTGGAGCAGCTGGAGGAGCAGGAGGAGCCCAGAGGTGAGGTCAGTGGGCAGCTGGAGGCAGCCAGGAGGAGCCCAGAGTGAGGTCAGGGGCAGCTGGAGGAGCAGGAGGAGCCCGGAGGGTGGAGGTAGAGCAGCTGGAGGAGCGGGAGGAGCCCGAGCAGGAGGAGCCCAGAGGTGAGGCAGGGGCAGCTGGAGGAGCAGGAGAGCCCAGAGGTTGAGGTCAGGGGCAGCTGGAAGAACAGGAGGAGCCCTGGAGGTGGAGGTTAGTGAGCAGCTTGGAGAGCAGGAAGGAGCCCAGAGGTGAGGTCAGGGCAAGCCGGAGAGCAGGAGGAGCCCAGGAGGGGAGGGCAGGGCAGCTGGAGGAGCAGAGGAGCCCCAAGAGGGTGAGGTCAAGGGGCAAGCTGGAGGAAGCAGGAGAAGGGCAGGGTGGCTCATCTCTCCTCGGGCCAGGACCCGGGCCACATCCCTTTGGCCCAATCCCCGAACTGGGAGCTCTGCAAACAGCTGTCCCTGCTCAGTGTGGCTGCTGACTGGCTGACCTCCTGGCCCAGCTGTCCCCAAGGTGGCCTTTCCACTTGGGGGCAGAAAGCTCAGCCCAAGGTCCAGAGCCTCATCACTGTGGTGGGAACGAGCACTGGGCCACAGGGCTGCTCCTGCCTCTGCGGGGTCCCTGCCGGGCTGGAGAGGAAGTGGGTGTTTTCGCCTGTGGGTGGGTGCTTGTTCAAGGTGCACATTCATCTGTTTATTCGATAGGAAAGTATGAAGCAGCTTTCTGTACCAGGCACCGTGCTAGCTTTGCCCCGGGATGGGTGAGGAAGCTGTGGAAAGAGCCAGTTGTTCGTGCAGGCACGGATGACTAATGTGAGAGATGAAGAAGCCTTTTCTCTGGAGGCAGGTGGGTGCCAGATGATGTGGGAGAGAGACACACATACACCCCAATAAAACTCCATCTGAGCAGCTCTTTGTGCCTGTGCTGGGTCCCAGGACAGCCTGTTTGTCTTCCAAGTACATTTGAGGCCAGGCCCAGCCCCACAATGTGTTATCTTGTGTTCCCAGGTCCATCGTGTGGTTCCTCTACCTCATGCTGGGGTGGGAGGGATGTGAAGAGAGCTGAGCAAGCAAGGACTGAGAATCCCATGCAATTATCCCACACGCAGGTATCCCACCCCAGGTAGCTCCTCTGCCACTGAAAGGGTTTCTTGAGCGCTGAATACACCAGGAGTCAGCAGGGGTGGCACAGACGTCTCTGTGGGTGAGTCCAAGATCAGCAGAGACCGGCAGATGTGCTGATGCTCCCAGCCCAGAAACAGGGATACCCTGGCCCAAGGCCTGAGCCCCATATTTCCACAGGACAGACTCATCCTCTCGATCAGGCCCAAGCTCTGGGTTACCTAGGAACTACTTGTCTTAAGTGTCCGCCTCCTCTGTGCCCACACCCATGTGTGGACAGAAACACACCATGCCGGCTTTCTCACTTCATGGCACCCTCCCTAATATCCCTGGGATTTTCGCTCTGCCTTCTTCTCTCTCCTTTAATGTCTTTGTGCTCTGGAATCCATCCCTTTGCCTTGGAAAGGTCATTC
Organism: Rhinopithecus bieti; assembly: GCF_001698545.2. NCBI lineage: Eukaryota > Metazoa > Chordata > Mammalia > Primates > Cercopithecidae > Rhinopithecus > Rhinopithecus bieti. The sequence goes on along the minus strand of NW_016811019.1, from coordinate 2,440,551 downwards.
CCTTGAAATTACCTCATTATCTTCCTATATCATTTCTCTGTCTCTATAGGGCCTTTCCCATCAGCATAAACCCATGCTCTAGGAGTGCCCATCTCCTGAAAACAAAAATCAAAACAAAAACACAACGGAGGCTTGGTGCAGTGGCTCACACCTGTAATTCCAACACTTTGGGAGGCCAAAGTGGGTGCATCACTTGAGGTCAGGAGTTCAAGACCAGCCGGGCTGATGTGGTGAAACCCCATCTCTACTAAAAATACAAAATTAGCCGAGCGTGGTGGCACATGCCTGTAATCCCAGCTATTCAGGAGGCTGAGGCAGGAGAATCGCTTGAAACTGGGAGGCAGAGGTTGCAATGAGCCAAGATCGTGCCATTGCACTCCAGCCTGGGTGACAAGAGCAAAACTCCGTCTTAAAACACACACACACACACACACACACACACACAATGGAAATCTTCCCTCTGAGGCCCCTTTCCTCAGTAGCTGCTGTTTCATTCTCTGCTCTCCTCCACAGTGGGATGGTTTCCCACACACTCCACACTCGCCACGCTCACAAACTCACTCCCCCTCTCCATGCTCACCCCATTGGTCTCCCCTTGCTTCCAATCCACTAAAACTGCCCAAGTCCCAGTGCTTTGAGAGGTTGAGGCAGGAGGATCGCTTGAGCCCAGGAGTTCAAGACCAGCCTGGGCAACATAGCAAGACCCTATCTCTACAAAAAATTTTAAGAAAATTAGCCAGGCATGGTGGCACACACCTGCAGTCCCAGCTACTTGGGAGGCTGAGGTGGGAGGAGCACTGAAGCCCAGGAGTTTGAGGCTGCAATGAGCTATGGTTACTCTAGCCTGGGTGACAGCACAAGATCCTGTCAGAGAAGGAAGGAAGGAAGAAAGGAAGGAAGGAAGGGAGGGAGGGAGGGAGGGAGGGAAAAGAGGGAGAAAGAAAGAAGAGAAAGAGACGGAGTGAGAGAGGGAGGGAGGGAAGCAGGGATAGAGGAAGAGAGAGAGAAAGACAGAGAGAGAGAAAAAGAAAGACAGAAGGAAAGAAGGAAGGAAGGAAGGAAAAAAGGAAAGAAAAGAAAAGAAAAGAAAAAGAAAGAAGGCCGGCTGGGCACGGTGGCTCATGCCTGTAATCCCAGTACTTTGGGAGGCCAAGGAGGGCAGATCACAAGGTCAGGAGTTCGAGACCAGCCTGGCCAATATGGTGAAACGTCATCTCTACTAAAAATACAAAAATTAGCTGGTCATGGTGGCAGGCACCTGTAATCCCAGCTACTTGGGAGGCTGAGGCAGAAGAATCTCTTGAACCCTGGTGGTGAAGGTTACAGTGAGCCAAGATTGTGCCACTCTACTCCAGCCTGGGCGACAGCGAGACTCCATCTCAACAAACAAAAAGAAAAGAAAAGAAAAGAAAGAAAAAGAAAAAGAAAAAAAAAGAAAGGGAAGGGAAGGGAAAGGAAAGGGATGGGGAAGGAAAAGGGAAAGGGGAAGAGGAAGAGGAAGGGGAGGGAAAGGGAAACCCTGCTCTGGTCAAGGTCTCCAATAACGTGGATGTTGTTGAAGCCAGTGGTCACTTCTCTGTCAATGCAACGGATCCATCAGCAGCATTTGAATGGTTGGCTGTGTCTCATCATTGAAATGATCTCTTGGTTTCAGAGAAAACAACCTTCTTACTTTTCTTCTCTCTCTTTTCCCATCTCAGGCTCTTCTGTTGGTTTCCATCAACCTCTATATGTCCTCGTGTGTGTCCGGCTTGGTCACAGGCCTTCTACTATTTTCTAGACACTCTTGAACTAGATGAGCTCTTGGAGGCTTTGAAAACCATCCACCTACTCAGGCCTCCCCCACTTGCATCTTTAGCTCTGACCTTTCCACTGAGCTACAGGCTCACACCTATTTGTCATCTCTATTTGGATATCTACCAGGTATTTCAAAATTAACATAGATAAGATAGAACTTTCGATTTCTGTCCCTACCTCAACCCTTCCCATCTTGCTAACTGGCACCAGCACACACTCCATTTCTCAAGACTAGAAGGCCTCCTGGAGCTCCTCCTTCTCTTCCTAGCCACCTGAGATTCATCGCCAAGTCCCACAGACTCAACTCAGTATGTCCCAAGCCCCTTCTTTCTTCTCTATCTCTGTCACTGCCACGTTAGTCTGAGCCATCACCTGTCATATCCACATGGCTGTTGGAGCCTCCCAATTGTCCCCTGCTTGTTTCCCAAAGTCCATTCCACCTGTAACAGCCAGGATGATCTTTTAAAAAAACTTTTTTTTTTTTTTTTTTGAGACGGAGTATTGCTGTGTTGCCTAGCCTGGAGTGCAGTGGCAAGATCTCGGCTCACTGCAACCTCTGACTACTGGGTTCAAGGGATTCTCCTGCCTCAGCCTCCTGAGTAGCTGGGATTACAGGCACCCACCACCATGCCTGGCTAATTTTGTATTTTAGTAGATATGGGGTTTTGCCATGTTGGCCAGGCTGGTCTTGAACTCCTGGCCTCAGGTGATCCACCCACCTTAGCCTCCCAAAGTGCTGGGATTACAGGCGTGAGCCACTATGCCCGGCTGATTTTTTAAAATTTTAAATAAGATGGATCACTTCCCTACTGTTACTTGAGTAAAACCTAAAGTCCTTGCCATGGCCTGCAATTCAGTGCAAGGCACCTGCCTCTCTGACTTCAACTTCTCCAACTCCTCCCCTTCATCGACCTTCATCCTCTTGCTCAAACTTGGGAAGTAGGAGATAGTTCCACTTTAGGAAGAGCTCTCCAGCTTGTCCTTCTGCCTAGAATATTCTTGCCCGGATTTGTGCACATCTCAGCTCAAATACCAGCTCTTAAAGAAGAGGCTCTCTCTCACCCTCCAGGCTCTCCTGGCTGCATCACCTTGATTTGTTTGATTATCAGTGAAATGTGTGTTCTGAGCACTTGTTTACTTGCTTGTTGTTTCTCCCCCTACTAACCTGGAAGCTCCGTGAGAGCAGATGCCTTCTCTGTCATGTTCCCTGCAGTGTTTCCTGCATTGAGAGCAGTGCCTGGTACATTAGCTGGGGCTGTTGAAGAAATGAGCAAACCAAGACCAGGTAGTGGGGACAGGCCCAGGGGCTCCCAATCTGAAGAAGCGATGGAGACAAACTGATATCTGTAACATGCAGCTCCATGGATACTTTGCTCCACGGCAGACAGGGACTGCAGGAGCCTTGACCATGTGACTCTACCCCGCATGCATGGGAGGCGGTGCAGGGGAAAGTTCCTGGAGAAGTTGTATCCAAGTTGAGACCTAAAGGATAAGGAGGTAGGTACAGGGCAGGGAGAGGGTCATGTCCCAGGCAGAGACACTTGAATGTACAAAGAGCCAGAGGAAGTGACAGCACAGTGAGGATTCAGAAAACAGCACTTACAAATCATCTAGCCTGCCCAACAGAGAAGGGCTGCCCCTCTTCCTCCTGGAGACACTTGGAAGAGTGGAGGGGACTCTGCCCAGGCCATCCTGACTGGGTGGGGGAGGCAGAAATAAAAAGACCCAGATTTCTGTGGTTGAAGAGACAAAGCTGAACCATGGAAGTAAAGGAAGTTCCAGCCCAAGACCAAACTGCAAGACCATGGTACCCAGTGCAGAGGGCACGGCTGGATCCCTCCGCCACATACAAGCCTGGGCTCTGGGGCTCCTGCCAGCCCTGCAGAGACTTGTCCCTGAACTGGTCCTGACTCCTGAAGAGCCTGTCTTTCTGCTCACTCATCCCTCATTCACTCACCACACACGCAGCCATGCACATCACCTCTGCTCTGGTCACATGCACACGCCCACACCTACCCTCAGGATCTCAGGTGGGTGCCTGTATCGTCACACACACACTCCACCCCAGGTAATGAGCCCAGTGTACACATCCTCACAGCTAGCCTGATGTACTTCTGCTCCTAGAAGCTCCTGAGCTACTTGGGAGGGGACCACATAGTTTCCAAAAACCATCCCCCACCTCCAATTTGTAATAGTACACACAAGCCTGTATAAGGCAATGTAATCTGAACTATATATACTACACGATGGGGTGATTTGAGTAGGCTTCTTGGAAAACGAGAATTTGAGCTGGGTATTTTTTTTTTCTTGCTGTGTCACCCAGGCTGGAGGACAGTGGTACAATCATAGTTCACTGCAGCCTCTATCTTCTGGGCTCAAGCAATCCTCCCACCTCAGCCTCCAAGTACCTGGGACTATAGGCACACGCCACCATGTACAGCCAATTGTTTTTAATTTAAGTACAGAAAAGGTCTTGCTATGTTGCCTAGGTTGGTCCTGAACTCCTGTGCTCCAGTGATCCTCCCACCTCAATCTCCCAAAGTGCTGAGATTATAGGCATGAACCATCGCTGCACCCAGCCTAAGCTGAGTCTTGAAGAGAATCGTAGAATAGTGAAAATGAAGAGAAAATATTTTTTATTATTGTTATTTTATTTTTTTAGAGATAGTGTCTCACTTTGTTACTCAGGCTAGAGTACAGTGGCACAATCATGGCTCGCTGCAACCTTGAACTCCTGGCTCGAGGCTCAAGCAATTCTCCTACCTCAGCCTCCTGAGTAGCTGGGACTGAAGACATGCACCACAACACCTGGCTAACTTTTTAAGTTTTTGTAGAGATAGGGTCTCACTATGCTGTTCTTGAACTTCTGGGTTCAAGTGATCCTCCTGCCTGGGCCTTCCAAAGGGCCGGAATTACAGGCATGAGCCACCATGCCTAGCCCAGATTTTTTAAGACAATTAGTTAGGCTCCTCAGGCTACAAAAAAGATAACACATTGGTTCGTGGAACTGAAATGTCAGGGTTGGTCTGACTTCAGGCAATGCTGGATCCAGAGGCTAGAATAATGTCAACATTCTGCCTCTCATATATATATGCTCAAATCACCCCATCATGTAATATATATAGTTCAGACACACACACACACACACACACACACATTTCCCAAGTGGGCTCTTATTAGATGGGAGGCCAGACTGACCTTAGTAATTCAACTGACAGAAAGTGTCTTTCTTGAGAGCTCTAGCAAAAAAGTCTTGGAGGACTCTGATTAGCCTAGTCTGAGGTCACATGCTCACTTCTTTTTTTTTTTTTTTTTAGACGGAGTCTCACTGTGTCGCCCAGGCTGGAGTGCTGTGGCTGGATCTCGGCTCACTGCAAGCTCCGCCTCCCGGGTTCCCGCCATTCTCCTGCCTCAGCCTCCCAAGTAGCTGGGGCTACAGGTGCCCGCCACGTCGCCCGGCTAGTTTTTTGTATTTTTTAGTAGAGACGGGGTTTCACCGTGTTAGCCAGGATGGTCTCAATCTCCTGACCTCGTGATCCGCCCGTCTCGGCCTCCCAAAGTGCTGGGATTACAGGCTTGAGCCACCGCGCCCGGCACATGCCCACTTCTGAACCAATCCATATAGTCAGAGATAGGGAGTCTTTGACTGGCTAGACCTAAGGCAGTGTACCGACTTCTCAGTAGACTAGCCCCATCCAAATCACATGGCATGGGTTTCCTAAGGGAAAGGGCTCTGTTGTCCGAAGTGGGTAATGAGTGCTAATCAACAGAGGTCATATGTCTCTGCTTTAAATAATAGTCCTTCTGCTGGTTATAGCACTCCACACTTTTTCATGCTTCCACATAATTTATCCAGTTTAATTATCAAGAAATAATCTTGAGTCAGGCATGGTTACTGCCTGCATTTCACTATAGGCAAAGGGCACTTCCACATATTAAACTTGATTTTTCTGCTCTACTATAATAGGGGCTGTCTTTGAGCCATCTATTCGGGAAGGACACATGGCCTTGGAGCTCCTGGGCAAAGTCTCCTCTAGAGAGTGTCTAGGTGGGAGGCAGGGGATTAGCTCTGGATGTACTGATGTTGAGGTGCTTTTGGGAGGAGCAAGTGGAACAGCTCAGAAGGCAGTTCTGCATAGTAGACTGGAGTTTCCCTTACAACAGCCAGACCACTACTGCCATGCTGAGAGCTTCTTTAACTCTGCGTTAAAGTGACCAGTCAAGGGGCATCCATTCAGAGCATGGTGGGGCCAAAACCCTGAGCACAGGCACAGTGTGCAGAGAAGTGGGGGTGAGAAAGTGTGATATATAAGCAGATCTACCTGGGCTTGGCTCCTGCTGTGCTAGGAACACCGAGCCAAGATCAGCCCCAGGACCTACTTATCCCAGTGGAAAGGACCATGAGACGTGGATCTATCACTGACCAATCACTTCTCTCCTTGGTGCCTCAGCTGTGCCTTTAACACTCTGCCATGCTTGACAGCTGGCCTCCAGCAATGAGCCCCAATGAAGCACACTCGTGGCATTCATACGCTGATGTAGTCCCCTCCCACACTGAACCTAGGCTGGCCTCTGACACACACTATCCAACAGAATGTGGTGGAAGTGATACCATGCCAGCTTCAGGTTTAGCCTTTAAGAGGAATGCTAGGCTAGGTGCAGTGGCTCATGGCTGTAATCCCAGCACTTTGGGAGGCTGCGATAGAAGGATTGCTTGAAGCCAGGAATTTGAGGTCAGGCTGGGCAACATAGTAAGACCTCCATCTCTACAAAAAATTTAAAAATCAGCCAGGTATAGTGGTGCATACCTGTGGTCCCAGCTACTCTGGAGGCTGAGGTGGCAGGATCACTTGAGCCCAGGAGTTCAAGGTGGCAACGAGCCATAATCATGCCACTACACTCCAGCCTGGATGACAGAGTGAGACCCTGTCTCTAAAAACTAAAGACAAACAAAAAAGTGAAATGGAAGCTTCTATTAATACTTCTTTCTTTCACTTGGAGAGCCCTGGGTCACCATGGAAGATTTCTGGCCACCCTACTGAAGAGACCACATGGAGAGGCCGCATGGAGAGGAGGAGAGGTTCACTGATCCAGCATTTTAGTTGAACTTCCAGCTGACTGCAGCCTCAGGCTTTATCTGAAAGCACCTGCATGAGAGACTCCTAAGCAAGACCGGCAGAAGAACCACCCGGCTGATTCCAGACAATCCATAGAACCATGAGAGAGACAAAAAAATGGTGGTGGTTTTAAAGCCACTGAGCTTTGGAGTGGTTTGTAATACAATGATGGATAACAAAAGCAATCTCCCTGATGGTGAGGCTGGCTGGCATTCCTGAGCCTTGTGCTACCTTCCTCCCAGCCCCCAAGAATTGACACTGTTAAGTCAGGTCAGGTCTTGGTTAATGACCAAGTTAATAATCAAGTTAATAACCATTCCAAGCAGGCAGGCCAGTTTTTAGGACAAATACAGGAAGAGTATATATTTCCTGTCTGATCTTAGTCCTGAGATTCCAGAAGACACAAAAACCCAGTTCCCGCAGGGCTGGAGACAAAGGCAGAGGGGCTGACTGGGTACCCAGCTCCATTCTCTGGGTGCTGACCCCAAGCAGCAGCTCGTTAGGCTCAGGTGTCTTTCAGGTGTCCTTGCATGGCCCTGAGATTGAAACCTGTGTTGTAATAGAATAGTTAATCCATCTCCCAGCATGGCTCATGGGAGAAGTGGGTCAACTGAACATAGCTTTGCCATTGCGGCCAAGTCCAGGTTCCCCTGTGTTTCCCACCACACCAGGTGTGGTCCTGCTGCTGCTCTGACTCCCATCTGCTGGCAGGTCTGAACCCACCCCTCCGATTGTAGTCACTTCTTCTGTGCTCTAGGGAACCCTCCCTTCTCTTTCTCCCAGATCCCCAGGGTCACAGGGCCATTGTCATATGCAGCCTGTGGTCACTGAAATGTGTCCCGTGTGACTCTTGTCCCACTACTGGGCCATGAGCTTCTAGAGAGCAGAGACTAAAGCCTCATTTTTCCCTCGAATACATTCATTAGTAAATGTATTCAGTCCTTCATTCACTCAACAACCTACTCCATGCCAGGGTCTATGTTAGGGGCAGAGGACATAAAGCTAAAAAATAATGCCCCTGCAGTGCCATCATATTTGGTCCAGTTGGACAGGCGTGGAACTTGGCAGTGACGACACAGTCATATAATTGCTAGGATGGAGGTGTGTATGTAATGTGGTGAGGGCACAGAGAGGGCCAAGGCAGCCCTGGGAGGGGCGACAGGCAAAATTCCTTAGTGATCATTCTAGGCCAGACTCTGGTCTAAGCACTTCATTTATTCATTATTCATTTATTCATGTTTTCATTATTTTGAGGTGCTTTTTAAAAATAAATTATTATTGGCCAGGCGCGGTGGCTCAAGCCTGTAATCCCAGCACTTTGGGAGGCCGAGACGGGTGGATCACGAGGTCAGGAGATCGAGACCATCCTGGCTAACACAGTGAAACCCTGTCTCTACTAAAAAATACAAAAAACTAGCCGGGCGAGGTGGCGGGCGTCTATAGTCCCAGCTACTCGGGAGGCTGAGGCAGGAGAATGGCGTGAACCCGGGAGGCGGAGCTTGCAGTGAGCTGAGATCCGGCCACTGCACTCCAGCTCGGGTGACAGAGCAAGACTCCGTCTCACAAAAAAAATAAAATAAAATAAATTATTATTTTCGAATAGGTAAATGTAGACAAATTATACAACATTCAGATGGTGCTAATGAGCACCCTATGAGCATTCCCAGAGGAGCACACCCTTTTCCAGAATTTCTGCCTTCCTGACATACGATATTTTACACATAATACAAGTTTGTCTTATGCACACACACATACATGCACACACATTTTACATAAATGGTTATATAATATTCTGTATTTTTTCATTTATTTATTTATTTTTATTTATTTAATTTTATTTTTTTGAGATGGAGTCTCGCTCTGTCACCCAGACTGGAGTGCAGTGGCATGATCTCGGCTCACTACAAGCTCCGCCTCCTGGGTTCACACCATTCTCCTGCGTCAGCCTCCCAAGTAGCTGGAACTACAGGCACCCGCCCCCACGCACGGCTAATTTTTCATATTTTTAGTAGAGACAGGTTTCACCGTGTTAGCCAGGATGGTGTCGATCTCCTGACCTCATGATCCAGCCACCTCGGCCTCCCAAAATGCTGGGATTACAGGCGTGAGCCACCGTGCCCGGCCTATTTTTTTCATTTAATATATCATGGAGCTCATTCCACGTCACTATAGAGATATTTCATTCTTAGGCCAGGCATGATGGCTCATGCCTGCAATCCTAGCATTTTGGGAGGCCAAGGCGGGTGAGTTGTCTGAGATTAGGAGTTTGAGGCCAGCCTGGGTAACACCATGAAACCCTGTCTCTATTAAAATAAAAAAAAAAAAAAAAAAAAAAAAAAAGTTAGCCAGCATGGTGGTGTGTCCTATAGTCCTCGCTACTCCGGAGGCGTTGAGGGCCCACGAGAATTGCTTGGAACCCTGGAGGAGCAGAGTTGCAGTGAGGGCTAAGATCATGCCCAACTGCCCACTGCAAGCCTGTGGTTACAGAGGCGAGAATCTTTTTTTTTTTTTTTTGTTTGAGACGGGATCTTGCCTCGTGCCGCCCAAACAGCCTGGGAGTTGCAGTGGGCCCGTGCCCTCTCAAGCCTCAACCTGGCAAGCTCCGCCATCCCGGGGTTTACGCCATTCTCGACTGGTCTCAAGCCTCCCGAGTAGCTGGGAACTACAGCCGGCGCTCGTCGCCCGGCTAGTTTTTGGTATTTTTTTGTAGAGACGGGTTTCACGCGTATTACGCCAGGATGGGTCCTCGATCTCCTGACCCCTCCATGATCGCCCGTCTCGCGGGCCTCCCAACTCGGCCTCCCAAAGTGCTGGGATTACAGGCTTGAGCCACCGCGCCCGGCCAGAGCGAGACTCTGTTTCCAAAAAAAAAAGACAGAGATTTCATTCTTGGTTAATGATATTATGACTTTATAGTATCACAGTGTTCCATTATAGGAATGTCCTGTAATTTGTTTAACCAATTGCCTATTAATGAATATTTATGCTTTTTCTAACTGTCCACTACTGATACAAATAATGCTACAATAAATAATCCTGTGCATAAATTATTTTGAACAAGTGACATCTATTTATAAGATAAATGCATAGAAGCAGAATTATTAGAATAGAAGTGGGTCAAGAAAAGGTGCATTTAATTTTTTTAAATTTTTAAACATTTTAAATTATTTTTTATCTTTGAAGAGATGGGGTTTCACTATGTTGCCCACGCTGGTTTCAACTCCTGGCCTCAAATGATCCACCCCCCTCAGCCTCCCAAAGTGCAGTGATTATGTGCATGAGTTACTGCGCCTGGCCAAAGGTATATTTTAATTTTTAACTGCCCTCCATCTAACATTTAGTTCTCAAAAACACGTCTCAGCTTTAGAAAGCTTTCTCTCATCTACCAGCAGAGACCTCTGCCATAGTGTAAAGACCCAGGCCAGCAGAAAAGGAGGAAGACAATACTTCATTTTAAAATGCTTTTATTTTCCGCCTTTATCTTTTAAATATACATATAAATTTAATAAATTAAAACATTTACTATTTATATAAATTTAAATTTATTTAACATGTGTGTCATATTGTGTATAAAATATACTTATATATTACAGATTTATATAGTTTATTTATATTTAAGTTTTAGATAAATTTAAATTTGAATATAAAATTGGGCAGGGGACCATGTGGCCTGGGGCTTTGGACAGAGTGTATCTGAGAACGGAGGTCACACCAGGGAAATGGGGCTGAAAAATGGAGGGTAGGAAACTCAGCCCAGGTTTCATTGTTTGAGTCCTGGATAAACCCCTGCCTGAAGTCCATCCTGGGGTTGTTCAGGTTCATAAGCCAATACATACTGTTTTTGCTTAAGTCAGTGTTTTCTGTCTCTTGCCCAGGGAGGAGCCCTGACTGCCCCACACAGCTGGTGGGCAGCAGGGTTGCACTCACTGCAGAGCTGACAAGCTCCAGGGTCTGTGCACTGAACCTCAGCCAGTCCCAGCCAGTCTCAGTGGAAAAGGAATTTATTGATGTGAGACCTGAAGAATCAGGAGACAATCGGGCAGACCAGAAGGCAGAGAAGATGCCCAGAAAGAAAAAGAGACAGGTGAAACAGGTGGCATTCAGAGAGCTGCAGGTGGTTCAAAGCGGCTGGAGATTGAGTGAAGGGTGCAGGGTGTGCACACGCCGGGTGCTGTGGTTTGCAATCTTGATCTTTCCAATGAAGTGACCAGAGTTTCGCCTCTGCTGTGATCACAGGTGTAATTGAAGAGTCGGTTGGCAGCGTGCCCTGTGCCTCCCCACTCAGGGTTCAGTCCTCTGACCCCCGCCTCCTGTCTCCCTCGCCTGTTGGCCCCAAAAGGGAGTCACTGTTGGAGGCCTGACATCAGACACCCACTGGGCCACACCTCGGGCTCCTGGGACTGCCAAGGGTGAGCAGCCTCTCCATGGCCCTGCGAAGGAGAAGACCAATGAGGAGAAAGGCCACGGGCATGCTAGAACCCCTCGTGTGTGTGTGTGTGTCATTGGTGTGAGTGTGCATGCGTAGCTGCACACACATAGGAAGTCAATTGTTCTTTCCCAGTTGAGCCGTTGGGAACATTCCCCAGCTTCCTCTGAAGTCATTACCTTATCTCAGGTGGCCCTTTGGAGCCTTTGGCTCACCATAGCTGGGTGAGGCAGGAAGAAAAAAACAAGGGCAGGGGAGAAGAGGAATTTGCCCTCTGCTGTGTTTCAGCTCTCAGGCAGGCTATGCCTTCCCGCATTGCCCCTAGCTGGGTCCAGGCCATGTCACCTTCTGCTGCACCTACAGCAGCTCCCCAACGTCAGTGTGCCCCAGCCACTTCCCACCAGACCATCTTCCACAGCAGGGATCCCCCCAAAATGCTGCTCCCCTCTTCCTCCTGTCTCACCTGGACTACCTTGGGCTAGGGCAAATTCCTTGCTGTGACTTGGAAGGCCCTGTGTATCACCTGCCTATCTGTCCAGCCTCATCTGTCCCCACTCCACCTCCCCCACCCCAGGCCCCAGGTACATTGGCCACAGCCCTTCCCTAAAAGCACCAGGGCCTGGGTATTAATTCCTGTTGTTGCTACAGCAAACTACCACAGACTTAGGGGTTCAAAACAATGCAGATTGATTATATTACAGTTCTGGAGGTCAGGAGTCCAGACGTGGGTCTTAAAGGATGAAAGCCAAGGTGCCAGCAGGGCTGCATTCCTTCTGGAGATTCCGAGAAAGAATCCATTGCCTTGTCTTTCCCAGCCTCAAAAAGCTGCCCGATTCCTTGGTTCACACCCCCTCCCTGCATCTGCAAAGCCACCGAGTAGCATCTTCCAATCTCTTTCTGACCTCTGCTCCCATCGTCACATCTCTCTCTGACACCGACCTCTCTCTCCACCTCCCTCTTAGAAGGGCCCTGGTGATTACCCAGGGCCTACTTAGATAATCCAGGATACGCGCTCCATCTCAAGGTCCTTCATCACATCCACAAGCCAATTCTCAGGGTCTAGCGATTAAGGCTTGGACATCTTCGAGGGTTGTTCTCCTGCCTGCCACAGAGCACACCAAGCTTTCGCACATACAGGCCTTTCTGTCACTGTCTACATTTGCCCAGAGCAGACACCTTTGTCTAATTTGCAGAGGTACCATACACAGGCCAGTGGACTGCCTGCCTGAAACACCCCTCTCCTCACTTCCTCCACCTGGCCAAGAGCTTCTCATTCTTCAAGGCCCAGTTTAGTCCAGGACACTTTACCTTTCCCTGCTCTCCCTGAAGACACCCAGCTGGGTGAGTCACACCTCCTCTGGGTTCCTGCTCTATCCCGTACTTCCTGTATCCTGGCATAAACCACAGGACATTGATATTGTCTGTGAGTCTGCCTGGGCCATATCAGAGCCTGGGGCCGGAAGCCCTCACCTGGGGCTCAGCTCTTCCCCACTTAGGCAGCAGCCCCAGGCCCTACCGTCTCTCTTCCCAGGGCAGACTCCTCCTCTGGAGTCTCCCAGTTCATGTCTCTGTCTCTCCTGTGTGCAGGCCTCACACTGAGCTATGGGGCCTCTGTGAGGAAGACAGAAATGAAGCCGATGAGGGTGTTGAGTTTGAGGCATCCAAGCCACACAGAGGGAAGCTGGCATTTGAGAAGAGAGGGCTGGCGAGAAATTCCTACTCTCAGGAAGTGGCTGGGGGATTTTCAGAAGAGGAATATTTGAGGTTTTCAAGTTAAAGTGGCAGCTTAAACACACATCTAATTGCATTTTCCCCCAATTCTCACTAGAACAACAATAGAGAGTTTTAAAAGGAAGACATAAAACCACAAAAATGAGGGAAAGAGAAGAGGAGAAAACAGGAGCAAAACTTGGGGAGCTGGCAGACGAGCATTCCTCCACGAAGATGGAGAAAGCCAGCTCCTAGGCCGGCACGGGGGGAGAGCTTAGAACCAAAACCATTTACGAACAGGATGCTTAGAAGGCTCAGGAACTGGCTCTAGAGGGAACCTCTCTAAGCTGGGTAAAGAAGGAAGTTAAAATAAGATGGGTTGAAAGTTGTTTAAGAAGCAGTTAGAGGCCGGGCGCGGTGGCTCAAGCCTGTAATCCCAGCACTTTGGGAGGCCGAGACGGGCGGATCACGAGGTCAGGAGATCGAGACCATCCTGGCTAACATGGTGAAACCCCGTCTCTACTAAAATACAAAACACTAGCCGGGCGACGTGGCGGGCGCCTGTAGTCCCAGCTACTTGGGAGGCTGAGACAGGAGAATGGCGTGAACCCAGGAGGCGGAGCTTGCAGTGAGCTGAGATCCGGCCACTGCACTCCAGCCTGGGCGGCAGAGCGAGACTCCGTCTCAAAACAAAAAAAAAAGAAGCAGTTAGATCCCTGGAAACCCTCCCCTCCCCTCCTCTTTTCTCTCCTCCTGTCCCCTCCCCGCCCCCACTGGGAAATTACTGAGGGTGGTTACTGCCCAGAAGGCAGGAAGATTCTGGGTCATATGCTATGGAGACCCCACCCCAGACTCTGACTCTAAACACCCAAAACACAAGGCAGCCTTCCTCTCAAGGAGTTAGAACAATCTTCTCTAAAAGGTCTGGGCAACTCAAAAGGAAGACTAAATCCTGATATGGGGGGATCTGGCTCACATCACAGCCCTGCCTAATGCCTCAGCTACAGGGAGCCTGTGTTTCCCTAGGCTCACTCATGGTCTTGTCCAGTGATGTCCCCAGAAAGGACTTTTGTAAACTGTTAACAAAAAAATTAACCAGACATGGTGGCGCACACCTGTCATCCTAGCTGCTCGGGAGGATAAGGTGGGAGGATCGCTTGAACCCAGGAGGCGGAAGTTGCAGTGAGCCGAGATCACAACACTGCACTCTAGCCCGGGTGACAGAGTGACACTTCATCGAAAAAAAAAAAGGCTTCTTAGATATTAGTAATACCACATTTAATGGGCACACAGTGTTCCTTTTTGGATGATTCATTCAGTTGCATCTGTTTTATACACTGTTCTGAATGTATGAAATATGTCACTGTAAAGACTGTTTATAGCGGGGCACATGAGAGGCTCCTGGAGCGCTGGCAATAGCCTATTTCTTGAGTTGGGTGACTGTTATATAGGTCTTCACTTCATAACAATTTGCTAAAGTGTACATTTATGTTTCATGCACTTTAATGTGTGTAGATATATTCTACAATAAAATCTTAAAAGAAAAAAGAGATGGTCTGCTATGCTGTTTTGTGGTATCATTCACCCCACTTTCTGGCTCCCAGATTTCAACACTTAGCCTTGCATTGGTGTCCTTTAGGGAATAAAGGACCTCAGGAGTGTCTGGTGGAGGGCGACACAGTACAGCAAGCAAGAAGAGAATAAGCAGAAGCACAGCAATGAAGAGAGAAGGGACCTGAATAAAACTCACTGTCCTCTAGACCCCCTGAAGACATGGGAAGGGAAAACATCTTAGAATCTTCACCTCATGTGTGATACGGACCCAGGCCAATTCATGCAAATATTTCAGAAAAGTGTAATCCCATAACATCGCGGAATTTAAAGCCACCCTAACAACTCAGATGTGGGTTATGCCCAGAGCAAGCCAGATGCTGGGTGTGGGCGCGTTTATAAGTGCCCAGGTGGCTTGAAGGGTTAAGAACTGCTACTCTTTGCTAGGATTGCTTTTCCCATCCCCTCTGCATGGTGAGTTTAGAATTCTAACAGTGGTAGGGCCTCTGGGGGGAGGGGAGGTAAACTGCAAACAACACAATTCACCCCAGCTAGTTTTCACAGAAAAGCAAGTTATTAAAAGCCATTTTGAAGCTCATGGAATCTGCAGGAGGCCAAAGAGTCAGACTTGGATGCCACAGAGCTAAGAATAATACCTAAGGTGCACAGCAGAGGCTACCCCCACCCCAGAAAGCCCTGCTCCAGTGTGACCCCAAGACTCTGTCACCATTGCCCTGAAGGGCCAGAGGCCTCCACCACCCCTCTCTATAGAGGACTCCCTACAAGTCTCACACAGGGACATTTGAACAGCAGAGCCTGGTCGTAATGACTGCCCCCTGAGGAGGCTGGGGAGTGAGTTCTGGCTTCTACCTTGACTGGGATAGACTCAAAATGCGGAAAATTCTCCAGTTTGGGAATTACGTGCAAAAGATGCAGGGAGGCCAGATATTCGCTATGGGAAGGATCAAGTGGAAGCAACTGGGTAGAGTTCATTCTCAAGCCTGAGGCAGCTGCCAGAAAAGCAGAACTGAAGGGTGCCAGGCTGCGCAAGGACCCCAGGGCCCGGCTGGGTTAGGGTGCAGTGGATGGGGCTGGGCCCCTGCTCACCCCTCATTAAATCATCAATTCCTCATCACCAGGAACCAGGACCAGGTGAGCCTTGGATCTGCATAGCCCGTTTCACCTGCTGTACTTTTCCTCACTACCTGAGTCCCTAGGGCCCAGAAAATTTCACCCAAGTCCTAACCAAGGGACCACAGGTGGAGGACAGTGACATCTGGAGCAGCTGATGGAGGCTCTGGGGAAGTTCAGAAGAAAGACCTTTTCTCTTTGTTTTCATTTTGTTTTGTTTTATTTTGAGACAAGGTCACTTGATCTTGGCTCACTGCAACCTCCACCTCCCAGGTTCAAGTGATTCTCACGCTTCAGCCCCCCAGGTAGGTGGGACTACAGGTGCAGGCCACCACGACTGGCTAAGTTTTGTATTTTTTGGTACAGACAGGGTTTCACCACGTTGGCCAGGTTGGTTTCGAACGCCTGACCTCAAGTGTTTCTTCCACCTCAGCCTCCCCAAGTGCTGGGATTACAGACGTGAGCCACTGTGCCTGGCCTGAGAAAGGCCTTTTCTATGCCACAGAGAAGTTGGGCTCCCAGTCATGGGAGTAGCTGCGGCCGGTTCCAGCAGGGGGCAGCTCTCAATGACAGCTGAAGGGCATTGCAGAGCCAGATGTACACACGGCTTTTAGGAGCCGGGCTCTGCCTACCCTGAAGTCTGCCTGAACCTGGGGCATCACCATCTCACCGGGCTGGGGCTTTGATGCATCAGGCCCAGAGAAAGAAGCTTGGTAGAGGGGAGGAAGAAGGAGATGTAACCTTCCAGGAAGCAGAAATGTTCAAGGACTCTCAAAGGAATCTCCAGAAAACAAGGAGAGGCAGGAATTGCCTTATGGTCGCTTCTAGCTCTAAGTCTCACCTGTGAAATGAAGCATCTTCTCGGTCCCAGTGCAGAGACAGGTCCTGGGCGGAAGCAGGAGAGGAGAGAATCAGCTCCTGTTCTCCTGTCTCCCTCAACTTCCCCAGGCCTCCCCAGCCCACCTGGGCCAGGACAGAGGTGCTGGCAGCCTCTTCCCATTAACTACACCCTGCAGGCTGAGGCGGGCAGGCTGGGGGCTGAGGAGACACTCCTTCCCTGCATTCCATGGACATGGTGCCTTGGGCCAGGCTGCAGAGGCCGCAGGGCCTGGCATGTGCCCCGTGAAACTGGCCCTGCAGCAAGGCGGGGGTTGTAGGGATGGATGAACTCATTCTTTCCTCGTCTCAGGCTGCTCTGATCGTAAAACTGTGGACGCTGAGCAAATGGCCCCAGGTGTGTGCTCTCCCAGTTTCGCTAGGATAATAGTCAGTAACAGCAAGAGGCTGACCTGGTTTCGATGGAGCAGCTCCTGCTCTGGGCACAACGTGGCTCTGCTGCCTCTGCTCTCCCATCCCCTCCCCACCCCCTTTTGGAGGGCCAGGCCTTCACCGCAACCTGAAGGAGCCTCAGCAAGAGTACAAAGGGGGTGCTCTCAGAGGCGCAACAGGAAAAGCTCCTTCTCCAGAGAGAGGCTCTGCGGAGAGGCCCAGGGTGCCTAGAGAGGAGACAGCACCCTGCACCCACCTCGAGGGCCTCCTGCTCACAGCCCCCTTGAGTCACTGTTTACTCCACAAAGATCTAGACTCAGATCAGGCAGGACCCTTCGAGTTTGTCTCATCGCTAAAACTGCTTCATTTTACAGATGGGGAAACTGAGACCCAAAATGAAGGGAGCAGTCGCTGAGTCAGCCAGTGACAGAGCTGGGACTTCACTCCCACTTCTGGATTCTCAGCTCCCATCCTCATCCCTCTGCCTTTTATACAGCAGCATGGAAGGAATCAAAAACAGGCAGAGAACGTCAGGGGCTACTCTGGGCCGCTTGAGTGAAGACTAGGGTTCATGGGTGCAGTGCCTCCGGCTGCGGCTCTCCAGGCCCCCCCAGACCTGCTCCTGACACTCCCAGGGCTGCGCTGCCTGGGGGTCTTCCCTTCCTGACACTCCCAGGTCCGCGCTGCCTGGGCATCTTCCCTCCCTAGCCCTCCCCCAAGTGAGTGCCTCAGTTCCTCCAGCTGCCCCTCTCCCAGTGGGAGCTCGCACTAGACACGCGAGGGCAGTCGAGGAGAGCGCTTTCCTCGCTCAAGGATATGGGAGAGCTTTCCGCCCTCCTCCTTAGGCCCTGGAGGCAGCGAGTGTCTGTCAGGGTTACCTGGGTGCTCTGGGAAGGGCTCCACCTCCCTCGCAGGGCTTCACTGGACTGCCCAACTGGGCTGCTCTCGTTGCCTTTGACCTTCAGAACTCCCAAGATACTCCCACCTCCTGCAGGAAGAAGGCGGGGGAAGCGGGGGCTTTGGAGACCAATAAGCCAGGGCCTGACTCCTAACTGGCCACCTAATAACTTTGTGACATTGAGCAAGTGTCCTGGTCTTCCTGAAGGTGTGTTTTCAAGCTTCTTCCTTGAGTGGTTTTAGTGAGGGCTGGAGATGGGGACACGTAGTAGGCTCTTATGACACATGGCAGCTCTTTTTTTTTTATTATTATTATTATTTTTTTTTTTTTTTGAGACAGAGTCTCGCTCTGTCGCCCAGGCTGGAGTGCAGTGGCCGGATCTCAGCTCACTGCAAGCTCCACCTCCTGGGTTTACGCCATTCTCCTGCCTCAGCCTCCCGAGTAGCTGGGACTACAGGCGCCCGCCACCTCACCCGGCTAGTTTTTTGTATTTTTTAGTAGAAACGGGGTTTCACCATATTAGCCAGGATGGTCTCGATCTCCTGACCTCGTGATCTGCCCGCCTCGGCCTCCCAAAGTGCTGGGATTACAGGCTTGAGCCACCGCGCCCGGCTGGCAGCTCTTATCATTAAAGCTGGCCAGGATGTCCCTTCTGACCCCCAACCCTCCAGTTCCCATAGTGCTGGGCCTTGTAGGTATCACTGTTCTGTGTATGGGGTCAGGCTCTGGCCTCCCTCCCTCCCAACCCCTTCTGGGCAGGGTGAGAGTAAACAGGTCCCCTAGGTGTGGGACAGACACCTGCCGCCCTCCTCCTGTCTTATTATTCTCTCCAAAAACATGAATCACTGGTGGATGGACAAACTGTAGGGCATTCGTATGATGGAATGACCCCAGTAATAAAGAAGAATGAAATAGTAATACAATGAACGACATGGATGACCCACAAAGCACTGCGCTGAAGTTCAGCAGCCAAATGAAAACTGACTAACTCAAAAGGCTGCAGACCCCACCGCTCCATGCATCTGAACTCCAGGGAGGGCCGCACTGCAGCCAGAAAGCAGGTCAGGGCTTGCCTGAGGTGGGATGTGGGAGCAGGGATTGATTGCAATGGGGAATGAGGGAATTTTATGGGGGGATAAAAAAATCAATGTCTCATTTGATGGTAGGTAGGTGGCTATTTCCATTTGGCAGAGCTTATCAAACTGTATGCTTAAAATAAGCAAATTCTACAGTATGCAAACTACACCATAATGAAGCTGGCAGGGTAAAGACCTTCCAGTTTGGAAACTATGATCTGGGAAGTGACCCACATTGCCTGGCCATATACATGAGGGAAGAGTCATCTCCCTAGGAAACTCTTAAGAAATGCTCAGTCCTTCAAAGAAATAAGAAACTGAGTGACCAGAGAAAATGAGGGAGGATTTGAAGAAATACAGTACCAGGGCATCATAGAAGAGCTGGCTTTAAATAGACTACAGAGAGTGCACTCAAGTCTTGGTGCATTTGTATGCTGCCTGAATTACCTGGCCTTGGTCCCTTATCTGATATCCTCATTCGCCCTGGCTCTACCTGAAAAACCCTCACACTCATCTTTCATACATAATAAAAAGCTATCCTTTCATGAGATGATATTTTCTCTCTCCTGGCCCAGGACGGGGAAGGTGCCCTACCCCTCTTGAGTCACCAGGCTCTTATGCAGTAGAGTTTCTCTCTTCTGCTTGCTTCCAGAGCCTTCTGTAGGCTACCAAGACAAAGCTTTCTCGCATTCCTCTGGGCCTGGTCCTTCTGCTCTCTGCTGCTGCCCTCTCTGTCCCCCTCCCTCCTCTGCCTCCGGAATGACAGCATCTCCCAGTGGCTTTCATGTTGGAATGCTGGTTCCTTAACTTAAGGTCAGCTTCTGAGGGCAGAAGGCTTGTCCCATTTTCTCCCCTTCCCTCTGCCCTCTCCCTTGGAAGCCCAGTGTGGGATCCTCTCCCAGTGTTTTGAAATAAATGCACACATTTGCCAATGCAGCCATTCACTCTGTGGCTCACTCACACTGTTCAGGAGAGAGGCCCAGCTCAATCTAGCTTGAGCCCAAAGGGAATTTACTGGGCCACATTCCTGAGAAGTCTAGGACGTGTCAGCTAGGTTGAGACACAGCTGGATTCAGGATTGACAATCTCTTTTCCTGTCTCATTCTCTGCCTCTGTCTCAGTGTCTTCTTCCCTTCCTCTCCTCCCTTCCCCTTCTCCCTAATGTCTTTCTGTCTCTAAGTAAGTATCCCCTGAGTACACTTGCTCACTCCTCCTTAAGCCCAAAAACAAAAGAACAAGACATAATAAATCCCTCATGCAAATGGTCATCCCTGACCTGAGGAAGTCCAAGACATCAAAAGCACAGCCTATTATTTTATCTATTCTTTCTAGTTGTGTATGTAGCTGACTTTTCTGCTAGACTTGCCTTGTGTCCTCAAGGTGCCTGGCACAGGCCCAGGTACATGGCAGCCCCCAGCCCCACCCCAGGTAGGATGTGACACTTGGTTGGGGTGAGGTCAGAGTGGTGAAGGGAAGAATCAGGGTCGGGGATGGGTCAAGGCTGGGGAGGGGCTGAGGGGAGGATCCTTTTGAGCTGTTCATTCCCTCCTGGTATTTTTGCCCATGAGGCCTTGCAGAGTAGGAACAAACTCCACACACTCCTGTCTTCCTCCCAGAGCCCTCCACCCCCAATAAGCATCAGCCTGGGGGGCTGGGGCTGCGGGCTGAGGCCTGGGACAGAGTCCTGGTCAGCATCAGCCTAGCTGAGGCTAATTAAGACCCAGGAATCCCCTGCCCCTAACCCTGGGCTCAGATCAAAAGACCTTGGCCCTCAGATGAGGGTCTCCTGACCATAAATCTGAGGGAGCGCGGCCCTCCAGCTAATGAGCTGTCCTGGCTCAGACTAGAGCAGGGATGCCAGATCCTGTTTCATTCCAAGGAGCAGCCAGCCCAGAGTGAAGGGCTGAGAGAGGCCCTAGACCCCAGAGTGCCCGTCCCCCTGCAGCACCCAGCTTTGCAAGGACAGGCCCTGCTCTGCTCATAACCCCTGGGGCAATGTCCTGGAGGGTACATGAGAATGCACACTGTTCCTGGGCTCCTACCCTGCTGGGCCCCAAAACGGCTCCCCGTGTCCACCGTTTAGCCCCACAGGAATTTTAACCGCTAACATCTGGGTTCAGGAGACTCCGGAAGAGCAAACGTCTTCACCTCCTTTGATTCCCTTTACACAGGGGGCTTTTTCAGTTTTAATTTGAGGTGACCTCTGACCTGAGTTCCCATTCCCATAGATTCCAGATATTTCCTGTGCCCTCAAATAACCTCCAAGCCCACCCCTACCTGATCAGAGCCCCTGCGGAGCCCATGGCCTTCCCCCAACCACGGCCCAGGCTAGGCTGGGAGTCCCCTGGACTCTGGCCCCTCCCCATATCCCACTCTGTTCCCCCAAATATGGCTGCACACCCACCCACCCACCAGTATCTCTCCAGGGCTCTGGGCCCAGCTGAGCCTGCTCTCAGGACGCCAGGGATGGCAGGCACCCAGGTGCCAACCTCTCTGACTGCCATGTTTTTTAATGACAATGATAATAGAAACATCGGTGGAGCCTCTTCTCTGTGTCAGGTAACCCGGTAGCTCGAGAATAATTGCTCCTAATTTACAGATGAGGAAGCCGGCCCTGGAGAACAAGAGGGACTTCATGCACACACAGCTAGTCGTGGCCGAGCCAGACCATAACCGAGGTGTGTCAGCCCGGAGCCCGGTGCCCTCCAGGAAGAGGGGTCATCAAAGGGTTGCTGGCATTGGTGCATCTCCCCTGTATCATGAATCTCAGTTTGGGCCGCCCATCTCAGCGTGGTGACCACCAGCACAAGACACCAAGGGTCTTGGCAAAAGGCAGAGAGGACAGAGAAGTGAGAAGCAGGCATGGGGGTGGGAAGGGCCAGTCAGACCTCAGCTCCACCCCTGTCTCTTTCCAAAGCAGCTTTTGGGTTGAGGTGGATAGTTCCCTCAGTCCCCATGAGGAGTCCAGCACGGTGCTGAGCTGGGCTGTGCAGGGGGCTACAAGAGCAGGCAAGTCCCAGTCCCTGTCTTTGAGGGGCTGAGAGACAAGCACAGGTACAGGGACACGAGCAAGGCAGCCCCAGGACCAAAGTCAGGCCGAGGGGGTCAGGCTGGGTAGGCTGCTTGCAGGTAGGGAATTTGCTGCAGGGCTGGCTTACACAGAGGCCTAAGTCCCATGCCCACATGGTGCTAGGTCAGGGCCCTGGGAGCCATCCCTCTAGCGTGGCCACTCCCAACAAGGGCCTATGGCTCTCCAGAGCCCAGAGCCTGAACAGATCCAGGCCAGAGCCACGGGATGATGCACTGGCCCCTGCCCCGTGAGTCAGAGGCTGAATGGCACATTGGGCAACCTCTCGGGCTCCAAACCCCAGCTGCCTGCCAGCCTCAGCCTCCGAGTCGATGGTTTGACCACAGGACTCCCCACTAAAGCCTTTCCCTGGCTCTCCATCCTGCCCCTCATCATGCGCAGTGACTCACACTGCTTTTCTAGGCCCAGCTCACCACAGCTGACATCACCTTCGCCTCCACCCCTTTCCCAGCAAACCCTGATGAGCCCTCTCTTTCCTCTGACCCATCATCCTCCTCAGAATCAAGAATGCTAGAGCCGAAAGCTGTCTCAGGGATCATCTGGAGCAGCCTCACTTACAGCTGAGGAAACCGAGACCTGAGAGGTGCCCCACCGGAGTTTGTTCTAATTCCGAGGCTGTGATTCATTTAGAACTTTAATGCAAGGATTTAGGGCTCAGTTAGGATCTTAGGGCAAATCATCACTGCTCTGCCAGTAACTAAGCTCTTATAACCCTCACACCTGCCCAGCAGGGTCCTGGAAATCAATCTCGAGATTCCCTGGGGTCCAGGGCTGCCCCGTGGGTGCTGAGACACTGGAGATAACAGGAGGTCCAGGATGGCCCCCAGCCCCTCCCTCTACCCAAATCGGGGCATGGCTAATTCTTTCTCTAAGAAATCCATTGCTTTAAAGTCCAGAGTAGAAGGGAAGAAACAGGTGTCAATTCCTGCCAGGAAAATGAGATGGAGCTGCAACCTCAGAGAAGCCTGGAGGGGCACTGATAATGGGAACCCCCTGAGGCCCTGGGACTGACAAGAAAATCCAGGAGGAACAAGCGGTCATGGTTCTCATGGAAGCCTTGGGCTTCAGAAATAAGGCATCCCTGGAACACGGTTTCTAAAGCATCACCTGAGAACTTGGGAGAAATACAAAATGCAAATCCTCAGGCCCCACCTGAGACCTACCAAATCACATGCTTTGTGTTGGGATCCCTCAAGCCCTCCAGATGATTCTGATGCACGATCAAGTTTGAGCACTTCTGCCATAAAGGACAGCCAAAGCAGTAAACAGGTCTTGTAGCTGGTCGGCCCCGCTGGTCCTGGCCTGTGGTGGGCTGGCTGAGGCTGCACAGCCTGCTCTGCTTACCCATGTTATGGACCCCTTCTGGCCAGAACAGGGAGCATTTCTGCAGGCAGCTTATTCCAGAGGGGCTTAGAATGAGCCTGGTGGCCCGAGATGTGCTCTGGGAACATGGAGAGCCTCAAAGTCACCCACCCCCTCCATTTGCATCTGCCCATACAAAAGGAATTCAGCCTCAGTTTCCCTGCTTTGCATTCCAACCCACCATTGGCCATAGAACTCTGCCCTGGACCTCAGCCTGCTTCCCTGGGCACTGTTACCATGCCATGCATGGTGCTGGCCTCCTCATCGAGGTCTCATCCTGCTCCTGTACCCCAGCTGCTGGCTGAGGTGATTTGCAGACTGACAACACATTTATTATTGTGCTGTGGCTGCCCTGGGCCCCCAGGTACATGCGTGTGGATTGTCTACTGAACAAGGGCAGATGGCCAAGGAAGCAAGTGCAGGAATGAAATCCAGCTCACTTTCCACTCACCACATCCCCTAGGGTGAGGTGGCACTAATTCACACGTACGTATGCATTAGAGGGGCTAGTGCTTGAATGTCACACTCCCTTTCCCGAAGCTCCTGTTTCTGAGGGGACCCTCCCCCTGCCTTCCCATTTCTACACCAGCCAGACCTCCCTATTGACTAATTATTTAGTCAATAATTGCTTGAGCTCCCATAGGCTCATATTAACAGGAAGTCACTCCTCTTTACCCCTTCTTACTCCTTATTCCTCACCCACTCCCCCTCACCCACTCCCTCTCTCTTCATGTCTACACCAACCGGACACCCACCCTTCCAAATGGGCCATGCCCTCCTCAATTTCTCTCTTAGGGGTCTCTTGGCTGACTCAGTTGTGCCCCCGTTTCTCTCCTTATTCCTCATCCTCACAGGCTTTCCCGTCACACTGATGATGACATAATAACCAGCAGACAAAACATCTTTGTTGATAGAAGTTTGAGGTCATTTCATTACATCTTCTCCTAAGACATTCCATTCAGGGACATGCCTGCCAGGCTGCCGGAAATGCCTGCTTTTTATGGCCTGCTTGGTTTGGTCACTTGTAACTTCTGCACATGATAGGCCCCCCGGCTCCCTCTACCCTAGGGCAACCCCATAGAGACTTGAAAATCCTGTTCACAACTTGCCCCACCTGAATCTTGTCTTCCCAGCTCCTTGAATGAGTCCATGTGTGGCTTGGTCTCTCCCATCACTGCAGGTTAAACTGCCATGTAATTGATTTTTTTTCCAGACAATTGAACACACATCAGTAGGCACTTAACTTTTCTGTTTTAACCACTTGGATTAAGAAAAATCTTTCCCAAACATAATATACTTTTCTCTACCTCTTGGAATAAATGACAGCAGACATAATGTGCCTTTTCTTGGGGCCTCTACATAATAAGTTTTTTGAGCTACTGTAAAGTGTTTTTAATAACTCAAATCACTCCATAATCACTGTGGGGAGAAAACAGAAAATACAGATATACAGAAAGGAAAAAGGAGGGCATCCCTTGATATCTTACCAGCTGGAGGTGATGACTAATAACTTTTCGTTGTATAATTTTCTGGGCTTTTTCCTAAGCAAACACATTTCCCCAGTTTGGAGTGCAAATGTAATCCCTCTTATTTAGTCAATAATTGCTTGAGCTCTCATAGGCCCATATTAACAGGAAGTCACTCCTCTTTACCCCTTCTTACTCCTAATTCCTCACCCACTCCCCCAAGGAAATTGGGGGCAAACTCGGTCCTACAGGTAATTCTGATTGCAAATGGCAATCAGAGAGGAACTGGAGAACTAGGTGGTCCTGATTTCCATTGTTCCTTGCACAGCACCATGTGTCTCTAAAGAAAATGGTCTTGGCCGGGCGCGGTGGCTCAAGCCTGTAATCCCAGCACTTTGGGAGGCCGAGACGGGCGGATCACAAGGTCAGGAGATGGAGACCATCCTGGCTAACGCGGTGAAACCCCGTCTCTACTAAAAAATACAAAAAACTAGCCGGGCGAGGTGGCGGCCGCCTATAGTCCCAGCTACTCCGAGGCTGAGGCAGGAGAATGGCATGAACCTGGGAGGCGGAGCTTGCAGTGAGCCGAGATCCGGCCACTGCACTCCAACCTGGGTGACAGAGCGAGACTCCGTCTCAAAAAAAAAAAAGAAAGAAAATGATCTTGCAAAGTCTGATGAGATCCTGCCTCACTGGTCCTGACTCTTATGTGGTCTACAGAGGTGTGCCAACCTTGGACACACTTCCAAGCTCACACTTCCAAGGTTAGCCAGGCTCCCAAATAGCGCACAGTCCCGGCAGAGCTGAGCCCAGGAGGGCTTCTGTCCTCAGCCACACTCCATGCCCCAGGAATATGGAGGCCCTGGGGTTGAGCCTGGTCACCAGTTCTGACCCCTCTTTCTTCCTGGTGCCATTCCCTTGGGGGCTGTGGAGATTCTGTTGCTGGGCACTTCATCTCAAACCTCATCAGGAAAATTCCAACTTTAACATGGAAAAGGTCTTTGTCTCATCCCTTTCTTCCCAGATGTTCCTTGGCTCCAAGCAAATTATCTCCCTGCTCTTCCATGCAGGGACCAGAGGGTCCTGCACTCCTCAGGTCATCCAGGAACCAGCTCCCCCTTGCCCCACTAGCCTAACGTGTGAATAACCAAGAGGGACCACTCAAAGGACAGTTTCCTGAACAAAGAAGGCCTGTTCTTAACCAGCTGGATAAAGAAGGAGCTGATGGCAACTTTTATCAAAAAGAAAGAAAAGTTCTGAACCAGGAAACTTGCCATACACCCATTCACCAGATGACAACATTGAGATTACTCACTTCTTGGAAGAGCCCAGCCTCTAGCACTGAAGATTTATCACAAAGCATTTCCTTCTTGCAGCGGGCATTCCTCTCTTGCTAGGAGGAACTGAGACTCCCTGTCCCCAGTCCCCAGCCCTGAGGCCATGCAGGCTAGGGGTGGCAGAATTGAGCACTGCTTACTGGGTTCAGGCCAGAGATTGCCACATTTTGTCCTCTGCTGCCTGCTTTAGGGAGACCTCTCCCTGTCAACTCAGGGGCATGGCAGGAGCTGGGCTGGAACAGTCTCTGAAGTCAGTTCCCTCCTGGACCACCAACACCGGGAATGCAAGGGGTGGGTAGTTTGGTCTGTGCTTATGTGTTGATGTTGTGAGATCATTTGAGAGAATTAAATATATTTTCCCAGATGGAAAGAAAAGGAAAAGGAAGGGGCTGTTGAGTGTTGGAGGTGTTCATTCTCCTCTCCAGCTTCTCTCCTTTCCCGCCATCCCACCCCAGCTGTGGACCTGTGTTTGGCATTAGGGCGCTCCTCTGTGCTTTGCTGGATTCTGATAGGGAGCACAGCCTGGTGGGGGTGGGAGGACGGATGGTCTGCATCTTCCCTTCACCTGCTCCAGTCCTGAGGCCAGTGCTTTCTTTCTGCACTAGGGGGTCAGGGGATATTGAAGGTGCCAGTCCAAATGCCAGTCAACACAGTGGGCAGGCCTGGCCAACACTATCTGCGAGTGCCAGGCTCTGGGAAGAGGAGCACCCATGCTCGGAGACGGCCTACTCTCACTGGGCTCACAGCCAAACACACCCAGTTTTCAGGCCTCGGGCTGGGTGGGACAAGTGTATATCTCACCTGACAAGCTCTGTGAGCCTGACAAATGGAGGGAAAAAGCCACAACCGCAGCACCTCCCAGTGATCCGGAAGCTGGAGGAGGAGCAAGAGGACACAGGGTCTCTCCAAGAGGCAGAAGTGCGGAGGAGTGGCCTGGACATTATAGAGCTGGGACAGCCAAGTCCAAGGGCAAGGGCACCAGAGGACATGGAAGAGTCCTTCCCTTGGGCCTCTGCAGAGAGGCTGCCTGGAGTTTTCATAGTTCACAAATGAGCAGAGGAAACTGTCCATGCAAACAGCCCTCAGGGGATCTCCCAGAGAGGTGTCCGGGGTGCTAGGGGAAGCCCAAACACCCACTTCAATTTTCACGCAGGAGGAGAAGAAGCCAATGACTTGTCTTGAAACAGTCACTGCCCAGCAAGCACACGATTTTTATTTAAATTGAAAGTTTATTTGGAGTGCGCTTGGGGGAGTACTTCTTATGCACACACTTTTTCTGTCTCCTCATTTCCCCAGCCCAACCCTCCCCACATTCCTCTGCCTTCCTGCCTCACATTTTATTGGGTGTCAGTGGTCTGCTCCAGACCTTCAGTAGCTCCCATCTGTGATGAGGTGAAGTCCAAATCCCATAGCCTGCATTCAAGTTCTTCCATGGTTAGGGTGGACATACACCCCACTTTGTCTGGGACGATCTAGTTTATACCTGCTATCTTGGCATAATGATTCATAGCACCCTGCTTCATGCAAAAATGTATCCCAGTTTGGAGAATAAATGATGTGGTCTGCCTGCGTACAGTCCACTCCCAACCTCACGCTCCAGGCTAATGGCCAACTGTCTCTCTTGAATCTTCTGAGTCAGTGGTTTTGAACTCTGGTTGCTCATTAGAATCACCTGGGGAGCTTTTAATAAATATCACTACTTAGACTCACCCCCAAAACAGGTCAAATAAAGCAGAATATCTAGGGGCAGGACCCAGCCTTTGGTATTTTTTAAGCACCCAGGTGACTCTGATGTGCAGCCAGGATGGAGAACAACTGACTTCAGTAAAACAGGTGTCCTGGAACTCTGTCCCTGAGCCCATCTCACACATTTCTGCCCCTGGTTTTTGGTAACTTGCTCCCATTGTCTATCTGCCATTTAACTTCTTCTTTTCCTGTGTGTGTGGTCTTTCATTCATTCTTTAAGTCCTACCCAAGCTGCTAAGCCTAGCTCCAATGCTGCCTCCTCCTACATCTTGCCTGACCTCTGAGCCAGAAGGGGTCTTCCTGTCTACCTACTACTGCCCCCTTCCTCCCCCACTATTATATGTCATCTACGATCCATGCCATATTTTGCCTCCTTCATAGTCTATGAGCTCAATGGCATGGGTCATGTCTGATTAATCTCTGGAGACCCCAGGGCCCAGACCCAACTTACAGTAAAGCCTCCCACACCTGAGTGAGTGACTATCACTGCTGGTCCTGAACTTGGGCAGTGCCATCCACCCCACACTGGGCACCAGCACATGCTGCCTCTACAAGTTAAGTTTCTTTTCCTGCGTGTGGGCTTTCATTCATTCATTCACTCACTCATTCTGCTTTGTGCCAGGTGCCGTGTTCTACATTCCCTTTTCTTAATTTCCTGTACTATTGGAGAACTGTGCTTTCTGACTCATGTCCATCCCCTGGGCAGCCCTGCAGACTGTCTTGCGTATAAATGGTACTCAGTATTGATTGATAATCAACTGATGAATGGATAAACAAAAGTGGTATGTCCTTACAATGAAATATTATTCAGCCATGAAAAGGAGATGAAGTACTGATACATGCTACAATATGAATAACCGTAAAAACATTATTCTAAGTGAAAGAAGCCAGGAACAAAAGACCGTAAATTGTATGCTATTATTTATATGCAAAGTACAGAATAGGCAAATCCACAGAGACAAAAAGTAGATTAGTGGTTGCAAAGGGCTAGACGAAGGGGGAAATTAAGACTAACTGGTTTGGTTTTTTTTTTTTTTTTTTGAGACAGAGTCTTGCTCTGTCGCCCCGGCTGGAGTGCAGTGGTGTGATCTTGGATCACTGCAACCTCCACATCCCAGGTTCAAGCAATTCTGCCTCAGTCCCCTGAGGAGCTGGGAGTACAGGTGTGTGCCACCATGCCTGGCTAATTTTTTTGTATTTTTAGTAGAGACAGGGTTTCACCATGTTGGTCAGGCTGGTCTCGAACTCTTGACCTCAAGTGATCCACCCGCCTCAGCCTCCCAAAGTGTTGGGATTACAGGCATGAGCCACAGCTCCCGACCAGGACTAACTGTTAATAGACACAGGTTTTATTTTGGGGAGGATAGAAATGTTCTGGAATTGGATAGTAATGGTGGTTACACAACCTTGTGACTATACTAAAAACCACTGATTGTGCACTTAAGTGGTGAATTTGACGGCATTTGAATTATATTGTAATTAAAAAGAAATACATTGATTGATGGATTTTTCTTTCTACACTGTGTTCTCAAACCTTAAAGTTTTATTCTTATTCGTAGGAATCAACTGATATTACTGCTAAAAACATTGGTTTCTGAGCTTCACCTTGGAATTTCAGATACAGCAGATTGGGGCAGAGCCCAGGAATCTGCATTTGATTGTTGTATTCTAAGTGCCATTTCCCTGTTCCCCAAAGGCTTGGGTCAGAGAATTTCTGAGCCAACCTCAGAACCTCAGAAGACAAATAAAATTCTTTAACCTATTATTTCAGAAAAAAAGCTGAAGATTTCAAACACAACCAAAACTTTGTTTTAGTCTGCTTCTTATTAAAACAGACTGGGACCCAAAGAAACCCCATCAGGGTAAGTAATGAAGTAATCATGATCATAATAAAAGAACAGAATGGAAAAACTGCCTGGCCTGGAGCAAACCACAGAAAAAATTGTCTTCTGCCTCCAGTGCTCAACTGAGCCATTCAGATGAAAATATCCCACTAGCCACATCGAGAGCTTAATTTGGGGCAGGGGAACTAGACATTAGTAAACCGCCACTCACTGCCCCCTATACAAATACATACTTACAGACACCCACTCCTACACACTCAAAATTCGAAGCTTTGGTATGTGCTCCATGATTAGGGCTTTCTTTGGGGTTACAAGGAAGCAGAGTTGTAAATCGGTATTAGAATGTGATCAAAAGGAATGTCTGTATGCAATTATTTTGTTTTGAGACCAGTGTTCAGAGGCACCGACTTTAAAGCGCTGGCGTGGTCACGTGATGGCCTCTCACCCACATAGACGCATATGATTTTGGTCCCCACAAAAGAAGGAAGACGAAGGCCTGGGTTTTCTCATTGTTGCTTCTTTGTTTCAGGATGGAGTCTCACCCCAACAGCTCAAAGGACACTCTCCCCCATCTCCCCTGGCTGTGCATTCCCTAACTGTCATAAGAGGAAGTCTTGCTAATATAACCTCTTGCCCCGGAAAGTAGCAGTTACTGTAATTTGAGAACAGAGATCCCTTGCTTAACAGAAATTCACTTAACAAAACTTCAAATTAAAGAAGAGGTCAGTGAAAGGAAATAGCATTTGTGAGGCATGTCTACTGAGTTCTGGGTAGTGTGCTGGGCAATTTCACATAGATTTTTGCATTTCATTCAATGAGTCATCACAACCACTCCAAAGTGGAGGTATTATTATCCCCCGTATTACACCAAAGAATCTGAGGCTCAGAGTGGTTATGTAACTTGCACATGGTCACAGGGTTAGGAAGTAGCAAACCAAGTAAAAGATCTCCTCAAAGGAACATCATAGAAAAAAAAATGTTGAGAAATTCGGGTGTCCTATGAGTCCATCTTGTGGTGGCTGGCTTGCCCAGGCTGCTGCCATCTGTTACACATGCGCATGGGAAAGCAAAACTCAGTCCATCAGATAATGCCTGAGAGCAATCAGTGCTTTGTCAAGCCCAGCAAGCCACCATTCACCAATGGGCATAAAACCAAAGCATTATGTTTGGGAACAGAACTGTTAATACAGACGCAGTCTAGTGATTGCATTATTGACACCGTAAGTCACAAGGCTCTGGTCTGGGTCCCTGTTTACCCAGCTTCATTTGTAGTTGCCTTTCCCTTCCTCTCTGGGCTCCAGCCAAATAGCACCTGGCTGTCCCTCGGGGCCACCATGTTCCTTCCTGTCTCAGACCCTTGGCTACTGTTCTCCCTCTAATTGTCCTTCCCACAGTGTCCCTTCCCAGTACCACTCAGTAACTTTCATTAGAAAGAGGCTTTATGGGGACAGGGACTTTGTCTGACTGGTTCAACAAAGTATCCCCATAGCTGGAACACAGTTAACATTCAATAAACATCTGTCAAGAGGATGAATGAATGAATGAATATTTCAGACTTTAGTTCATACCCTGCTTCCTCAGTTCAGCCTTCTGTGGGCCACGTCTTCCTTGTGAAATGCTCCTACTACTTACCTACTTATCTCTTTATTTTAAATGTACATACATGTATGTATGTGTGATTATTTGTCTGATGCCTGGCCCAAGACTATAAGCTCCACGAGGGCAAGGACTACTCCTGTTTGCTTACCTCGATGCTCTCAAGAATGGCCTTATTATGGTGTGCAATAAGTGTGGCTTGAATGAATAAATGGCCAAGCAAGTCTTAGAGAGGTCAATTTCTTCTGAGCTATTTTCATAATAAAGTACTTAGAGGAACTGAGAAAAAAAATGGGTCAGGAATCCACAGATGAGGAAGGCATTTAAAGTCAGTAGGTAGTTTAGCCACATTCCTGGTGCTTTAGGGCCACTGGAGCTTATAGTGGGGATAAAGAGGGGACAGTGGTGTTGTGCCTGGGTTCCTACCACTGTGCTGCAGTCTCTCTTCCATTCTTTTTGTCACATGAATGGGACTTACTTAAATATGGCATCTCATGATTCATCTTCTGTTTAAGAGTGCAGCATTGTTAATATGCAAATCTTACTGAGATTTGCGTGAAATGTGCAAATATTTCATCCAATATTTACCCTTTTTGTGTGTATAACACGTTAAGATCTTCTATATCCTTAAGGAAGATTTTTTTTTGAAGTCATGTCTGGATGGTCAATTGTTTTTTCTCCAAAAGAACACATTCCTGATTTTAAAATGAAAATCAGTGGGGAAATGAGATTCACTTAAAAGTC
This sequence comes from Rhinopithecus bieti, assembly GCF_001698545.2. Taxonomy (NCBI): domain Eukaryota; kingdom Metazoa; phylum Chordata; class Mammalia; order Primates; family Cercopithecidae; genus Rhinopithecus; species Rhinopithecus bieti. The sequence continues at coordinate 2,408,393 of NW_016811019.1, read as the reverse complement.
CACTGCCTTGTAGCCATTTCTGATGGAATACACATGCTCGGTAAGTGAGGGACACTCCTTGAGGTTAATTTGATTTACTGCTGATACATTTCCTAAAGCATACGGTGACAGGCAGAAGATGTGGGCAATGAAAGTCTGGAGGGATGTGTAAAATCTTCTCGGGAGCCAAAGGCTGTTTCGTTTTTGTGGCTTGGTTTGCAGGGACTGCCTGGCAGATCCCAATGCTCCTCAACTGCATGGGCAAACTTAAAACCTGGACATGTGGGGGCCAGAGACAGGGCTGAGACAAGCTGCCAACTGACAAATGAATTCCCCACAGACCACCCTGCCACTTCCTATTTGCTGGCAAAAGTTTTGTCATCTGTATCCACACATGGACTGTCTTGGGCCTGGGCAGGCTGATGGGCATAGGAGGTAGCCTGAGTCCTCTGAGGCCCCAAATATTCCAGAATTCCTGAAAATGGGTAGATCCCACAGGAGCCCAAAGCATGCAGAATGCAGGGTGCCCGGGCTGGTGGCTGACGCCTGCTGAGAACCGAGACAGCCAGTCGTCCAACTCCCACACGCTCCTAGAGCCAGATGTCATTTTCACCTCTATTTTGGTGCTAGCTGGGGGAGGGGATGTCTTTGAAACAAGGTAATTTTTTTTTTTTTTTTTTTTTTTTTTTTTTTTTTGTCATCTGCCCCAGTAAGCTGGGTGGGTCCTGATGCATAGCAGGGAGAAATTCTAACAATAAATCCCCTCACTCTGTGTGTGTGTGTTGGATGGGGGGTTGGGGGGGCGGGTCAGGGGTAAAATATACATTACATAAAATATATCATTTTAATTATTTTTAAGTGTACAATTCAGTGTCATTAAGTACATTTACAAGTTGTGGAACCATCATCCTATCCATTTCCAGAACATTTTCATCGTATCAAACTGAAACCCTATGCCCATTAAACAATAACTTCTCCCAGGCCCTGGTAACCTTATTCTACTTTCTGTCTCTATGAATTTGACTATTCCAGGAACCTCATATAAGTGATATCATATCTTTGTCCTCTTATGTTCAGCTTATTTCATTCAGCATCTTATTTAAAAGGTCATCCACATTGTAGCTTGTGTTTTAAGAAAGAATTTTATGTTATTCTATATAAGAAAGAATTTTATTTCTTTCTAAGGCTGAATAGTATTCTATTGTATATATTCATACATATATATGTGTGTATATATATATATATACACATCACATTTTGTTTATCTGTTCATCTGTGATGAACATTTGAGTTGTTCTACATTTTAGCTATTATGAATAATGCTGCAATGAACATTGATGTACAGGCACCTGTTTGAATCACAGCTTTCACTTCTTTTGGGTGTGTAACTAGGAGTTGAATTGCTGGGTCATATGGCAATCCTATGTGTCAATTCTTGAGGAATTCCCAAGTTATTTTCCACAGTGGCAGCACCATTTTAAATTCCCACCAACAATGCATGAGGGTTCTAATTTCTAGACAAGCTTACCAACACTAGTTACTTCCCTTTATCTTAAAATAATAGCCATTCTAATGAAGTGAAGTGATAGCTCATTGTGGTTTTGATTTGCATTTCCTTAATGACTTATAATGCTGAGCATCTTTTCACGTGCTTATTGCCATCCGTAACGTCTAGTCAAGCCCTTTGACCATTTTTGAATTGAGGTGTTTGTTTTTGTTTTTGAGACAATCTCATTCTGTTGCCCAGGCTGGAGTGCAGTGGCACAATTTTGGCTCACTGCAACTTCTGCCTCCTGGGTTCAAGCGTTTCTCGTGCCTCAGCATCCCGGGTAGCTGAGATTGCAGGTGTGTGTCACCACGCCCGGCAAATTTTTGTATTTTTAGTAGAGACGGGGCTTCACCATGTTGGCCAGGCTGATCTCGAATTCCTGGCCTCAAGCAATCCACCTGCCTCGGCCTTCCAAAGTGCTGGGATTCCAGGTGTGAGCCACTATGCCCAGCAAGGTGTTTTGTTGTTGTTGTTGTTGTTGTTGAGTTGTAGGAGTCCTTTGTATGTTCTGAATACTAATTTCTATCAGATACATGATTTGCAAATGTCTTCTTTCATTCTGTGGGTTGTTTTTTCACGCTCCTGATAGCGTCCTTTGATACAATTTCCTTGCTCTTGTGGAGAATACTTCCCAGTTTACAAAATACTTACAAGTATTTGCTTTATTTTTAATGTCACAAGCAATACATGAATATAGACCCCTCACTAAATTAAAAATTTTTTTCAAGCCATACAGTTAAGCTAAAGTCAACTTTAAGCTCCATTCCCAAATCCCAGCATAATCCCATGAGATAAAGCCTTATCGGTTTGGTATTTATTCATCCAGATCTTTCCCCATACATCTGCATGAATTTCCTTCATTCAACAAATACTTATTGAATGTCTACTATAAGCCAGGCATTGCCATAGGCCCTGGGGACACAGAGGTAGCAACACAGACAAGGTCCTTACCCTGATGGAATTTACATTCTAGCTGGGGAGGGGAGGATGCATGCAATAGTAAATAAGAAAATCTAGATTGTGAAAAGCGTTGCTAAGGAAATAAACAGGATGATACGATACAATGATCTGTGGGGGAGGGGAGAGCAGGCCATGCTGGGGAGGAGACATTTGAACTGAGATCTAAAGCCATCCATCCAGCTGAAGACCTGGAGGAAGAGCATTCAGACAGAGGTAACAGCGGGGCAGGAACAAACTTGTCCTGTATGAGGGCAGAAAGAATCCTGGAAGGCGTGACCAGCAGTGGTCACAAAAGGAGAATGAGAGTGAGATCGGAGTGCTGGAGACTAGGGAGGGTGATATGGTTTGGATCTGTATTCCGCCCAAATTTCATGTTCAATTGTAATTCCCAGTGTTGGACTGGGGCCTGGTGGAAAGTGATTGGATCATGGGGACAGATTCCCCCCTTGGTACTATGTCACAATAATGAACAGATAGTGAATGAGTTCTCATGAGATCTGATTGTTTAAAAGTGTGTGGCACCTTCCCCTCTCTCTTCCTTCTGCTCTGGCCATGAGAAGTGCTGGCTCTCCCTTCACCTTTTGCCATGATTGTAAATTTCCTGCGGCCTCCCCAGAAGCAGAAGCCACTATAATTCCAGTACAGCCCGTGGATCTGTGAGACAATTAGACCTCTTTGTAAATTACACAGTCTCAGGCATTTCTTCATGGCAATGCAAGAATGAATGAATACAGAAGGCATTTGGATTTTATTTTAAGAGCAATTAGAAGACGTTAGAGCCAGATGCAGTGGTTCATGCTTATAATCCCAACACTTTTGGGAGGCCAAGGTGGGAGGATTGCTAGAGGCTGGGAGTTTGTGATCAGGCTGGGCAACAAAGCCAGACCCTATCTCTACAAAAGAGAATTTTAAAATTAGCCAGGCATGGTGGTGCACACCTGTAACTCCAGCTACTCAGAAGGCTGAGACAGGAGGATCACTTCAGCCCAGAAGTTTGAGGCTGCAGTGAGCTATGATTGCACCACTGCACTCCAGCCTGGAACACAGAGTGAGAAGCCTGGGAGGTTGAGGCTGCAGTGAGCCATGATCACACCGCTGCACTCCAGCCTGAGCAACAGAAAGATAACCCATCTTTGAAAAAAAAAAAAAAAAAAAAAAATTATAGGATTTTTAGCAAGAGAGTGAATGTGAATGACTTGTATTTTTAGAATATTCCTAGGATTTCCACGTACAGACGAGTTTGGAGAATGTTGAAGATATTCAAAGTAGGGTGGGGACGGCTCGAATTAGGGCAGCAAGAGTGAAGGGAGAAGTGAATGGCTTCAAATTGAACTTTGGAGTCTTGTGATGGTTGTGATGAAAGCGTAAAGGAAATAAAGAGACCAATAATGATTCTTGGGTTTTTGACTGGCGCAGTTGAGTGGGGTGGTACTGTTGCCCAATTCAGAAAAGACATGGGCGGAGTAGGAAAGGGCAGCCCTGTAACAGAGGGTTCTGTTTTGGATCTGTTACGTTTATGATGTCTGGGTGAGATGTCAGAGAGTTGAGATATATGAGTTTGGAGTCTCAGAGAGAGGTGGGATGTGATATAGAACAGTGGGAGTCCTCATGATATTTCATGATCATCCAGGAAGGAAATACGGCTACAGAAGCACATTCGATATAGCCCGGGACACACCAACATTTAGACATTGAGAAAAGCAGGAGGAGACAGCAGAGGACCTTAAGAAGGGGTGGCCAGAGAGGTGGGGGGAAGAGGCTGAAGAGAGTGAAAAATCATAACATCCAAGAAGAAAATTCTTTTTTTTTCTTTTTTGAAACTTAAAATCCCTCTAACATTGTTTATTATACAAGTGAATCCTGATCCTTGTGATGAGCTTATTGCTAGGATTTCTTTCTTTCTTTCTTTCTTTCTTTCTTTCTTTCTTTCTTTCTTTCTTTCTTTCTTTCTTTTCTTTTCTTTTCTTTTCTTTTCTTTTCTTTTCTTTCTTCCTTTCTTTCTTCTCTCTTCCTCTCTTCCTCTCTTCCTCTCTTCCTCTCTTCCTCTCTTTCTCTCTTTCTCTCTTTCTCTCTTTCTCTCTCTCTCTCTCTCTCTCTCTCTCTCTCTCTCTCCCCCTTTCCTCTCCTCTCCTCTCCTTTCCTTCCTTTCTTGAAATGGAGTCTCATTGTCTCACCCAGGCTGGAGTGCCAATAGCACGATCTTGGCTCACTGCAACCTCCGACTCCCAGGTTCAAGTGATTCTTCAGCCTCAGCCTCCTGAGTAGCTGGGATTACAGGAACCCACCATCATGCTCAGCTAATTTTTGTACTATTGTAGAGATAGAGTTTCACCATGTTGGCCAGGCTGGTCTCGAACTCCTGACCTCAGGTGATCCGCCCACCTCAGCCTCCCAAAGTGCTGGTATTACAGGCGTGAGCCACTGCACCTGGCCTGTTGGTAGGATTTCGAGTAGCAAGCACAGGCACCAGAGCTTCCAAACTTTTTGGACTCATAGCGAAGCAGGCCAGCTACCAGCAAGGTCTGGTCATTCTGGATGAGGAAGTCTTTGATCTCCTTCTTGGAAGCCTCATCCATATATTTGTGGTAATAGGCCACCAGGGCTTTGGAGATGGACTGATGGACAGCACAAATCTGGGCCACATGACTACCACCCTTCACATGGACACAGATGTTCACACCAGCAAATCGCTCTTTGCCCAGAGCAGAAGTGGTTCCAGCAGCTTGTATTGCAGCATGCGCAGCTCGATCATCTCCAGAGGCCACCCATTCACCTTGATGAGGCCATTGCTGTGTTTGCTGTGAGTCACAGCTGTAGCCCTTTTCTTGCATCCAAAGACCTGCGCATATTGCAGCAGGCCCTTGGACAGCATGGCTACAGGCATATATTAGAGATCCTCACTGCACGGCGCTGCAACCAGAAAAAGGAAGAAAATTATTTCAAAAAGGAAATGCATTTGTGTCTGTTTGCAATCTCTCTTCCATGATGCTTTTTAAAATGAGGCAGCAGACACCTGTGTCAGTTGCTGCTGAGAATTGAATCAAGTGAGGCAAGAGAAATGTACATTTGCATTTTGCAGCACAGAGACCATCTTGACAAGAGCAGTTTCAGTAGAGTGGTGGAGACAGAAGGGAGCTGGAATGGTGTGAGTGGCTTAACATGATAATAATAGCTGAATTTATATAAAACTTACCATGTGAGAGACACTGATCTAAGTGCTTTACATATATTAATCTGTGCAATAGCTGTTTGAGGTAGGTACAATTATTATCCTATTTTACAGATAAGGTATAGAACTTTAAGTAATTTGCCCAAGATCACACACATTAGGAAATGATAAAACTGGAATTTGAACCCAGACAAAACTGGTTGATCTGGCTCCAGGGAATAGAGACAACCCTTTTGAGAAGTCTTGTTATAAATAAAGAGTGTATTACTTAAGATAAGGACAGATGTTATAACAAATAAACCACCAAAATCTAGGCAGTTTAACTAAATAGAAGTTTATTTCTTCCTCTTTTAAATTCCTATCAGTGATAGGAGTGGGAGAAGTGAGGATAGAGCTCTGCTCCATACAGTCATTCAGGGATCCAAGTACTTACCTTATGGCCTAGACATCTTCAACACATGGCACCCTTAGTTTCCCTAGGTGTCAACATCAACCTGGCAGAAGAGGAAAGAGAATGTGGAGGATCGTGTAGAATTTTATGGGCCATGCCTGGAAGTTGCATACACCACTTCCGCCCACATTCTGTTATCCAGACCTCAGTCTCATGTTCTCATGAGTATGCTAAAGGAGCCGGGAAGTGTGGTCCCTGGCTGGGCAGCCACTGCCAGCAGCAGCGCTACACTGTGCAAAGAGGCCATGGATTTTTGGTGGACAGTTGTCTGTCTGCCCCAACGAGCAAAGACATGGTAAGAAAGGTATGTGTGAAAGGAGATTTGTTTTTGAATATGGGAAATACTGGAGCATGTTTGTGTACTGACAAGAATGACGGAGTAGGGAGGGGGAATCTAATGATGCAGGAGACAGAGGATAATTGCAGGAGCAAAGTCTTTAGCAAGGTGATAGCAGATGAAGGGATTGTCCTTTGAAAGGAGCTGGAGGGAGGTTGGGAGGTTGGCAGGGTGAGGGAAAATTGATGTTGGCACATATTCGAGAAGGATTGGAGATTTCATCGTGGGAGGCACAGTTGTCCCTGGCTGAGGGCTTCTGGATTTTTTTTAGTTGAAGTGTTAAGAAACGTCATCAGCTGGATGTGACGTGGGGAGAGGATATGGGAGATGGGAAGTGCGAGAATGTACAAAATAATCATTTTAGACAGAGAAAAGAAACTTAGTAGAGAAACATTTTAGAATTACCAGATTGTGTTGCGTGACCATTTGAGGTTTGTGGTTATGCATATAAAATGAAAATTACCTCCAGAAATTGTGTGTGTGTGTGTGCTTATATTAATGGTGTCTATCATTCTCTGTGTATTATTTAGCAACTTGGCTTTGTCTCTTTCCTATGTGCTGTACGTTCAGCATTCCGCAGAATGGATGCACCAGAGTTTATTCCCCAGTGATGACAGCTAGGTCACTTCCAGTTCTTTACTACGACAAGGAAAGCTGCAGCAAGGATTCTTTGCCTGCTGCCTCATGCACACATGACTGTTTCTCCGGAGATACACTAAGTAGATTTGCTGGATCATAAGGGAAGTACACTTGAAGTTTTAGTAGCTTCTATCAAATTGCCCTCCAAAGTGACTTCACCAATTGATACTCCCATCAGCAGAATATGAGACTACTGCCCACATCTTCACCCACCCTACATTCAATCAAACTTACTATTTTGCTTGTCTGGTAGAATAAAAAATGGTCTTCCATTATTTTAATTTACATTTCCTTTATTATCAGGGATACTGCAGCTTCCCATAGATTTTTGGCCATTTGAATCTCTCCTCTCGTGATTTTTCCCTTCGTATTCTTTTCCTGTTTTCTTGAGCATTGCTTACTTTTTCATATTGACTTATAGCAGATTTTTACATATTTTGAATATTATTTGTATATTGTAATTATTACAATTTTTTTAGTTGGTTGCTAATTTTCAATTTTGTTGATGGTGTCTTTTTTTTCTTAAGAGACAGGGTCTCACTCTGTCACCCAGGCTGGAGTGCAGTGGTGCGATCATAGCTTACTATAGCCTCAAACTCTTGGGCTCAAGTGATCCTCCTGCCTCAGCCTCTCAAGTAGCTGGAACCACATGTGTGCACCACCACACCTGGCTATTTTTTTTTGTAGAGACAGGGTCTCACTCTATTGACCAGGCTGGTCTCCAACTGCTGGACTCAAGCAATCCTCCCCGCTTGGCTTCCTAAAGTGCTGGGATTACAGATGTGAGCCACTGCACTGGGTCATGTTGGTGGTATCCTTTTATATAGTTAAATTTATTGATATCTTCCTTAATGATTTTATATTAACTGCCTTATTGCACAAGCTTTCCCCATCACTAATTCATAAAAATAATATCCTATATTTTCTTCTAATTCTTTTGTAGTTTTTTAAAATAAACTTTTAATTTTGAGATAATTGTAGATTCACATGGAGTTGTAAGAAGTAATATAGAGAGATCCATGTTCCCTTTACTCAGTTTCCCCCAATGGTAGCATCTTGGAATATCACAACTAGGACACTGACATTGGACTTGACATTGATACAGTCAAGATACAGAATGATTTTCCCACCACAAAGAGCCCTTGTGCTGCCCTTTTAGAGCCACACCCACTTCCCTTTTCCCACTCCCCCACCCACTGCCACCCCCTCTTTAATTCTGGCAATCACTAGTCTGTTCTCCATTTCTATGATTTTGTCATTTCAAGAATGTTGTATAAAAGGAATCAACTGTATGGGACCTTTTGAGATTGACATTTTTTTCAGCCAACATAATGCCCTGAAGATTTATTCAAGTGGTTTTGTGTATCGATAGCTTGTTCCCTTTTATTGCTGAGAAGTAATCCGCGGTGTGGTTGCACTCCATTTGCTTAACCATTCATTGAAGGATATCTGGGTTGTTTCCAGTTTGCAGGTATTTTGTACAAGTTTTGTGTGAACTTAAGTTTTCATTTCTCTGGGATAAATATTGAAAAGTACAATTAAGGCTTGTGATAGTTGCACACTTAGTTTTTTAAGAAACTTCCAAACGATTTTCCAGTGGCTATGCCATTTTACATTCCCATCTGCAAAATATAAGTGATCCATTTCTTCGTATCCTGGTCAGCATTTGATGTTGTCACTATTTTTTATTTTAGCCATTTTGATAGATGTGTGGTAAAATCTCATGTGATAGTCTTGGCACTTTCCTAATGGCGAAGGATGTTGACCATCTTTTCATGTGCTTATAACCAGAAGTACACCATTTTTGACTAAATGTCTGTTCATGTCTTTTGCCCATTTTTGAATTTGATTATTTGTTTTTTATTGTTCAGTTTTGAGAGAAATTTATGTATTCGAGGTGCTAGTCCTTTGTGTTTTGCAAATATCTTCTCCCAGTCTTTGGATTGTCTTTTCATTCTCTGTACAAGGTCTTTCACAAAGCAAAAGTTTTCAGTTTTGATGAAGCCCAATTTATTTATGTTCCTTTTATGGATAAAACTTTTGGTGTCAAGGCTGAGAACTCCGTCTAGCCCAAAACCACAAAAATATTTCTCACATGTATTTTCTTCCTAAAAGTTTTGTAGTTTTAGGTTTCACATTTATGTTTGTGATTCATTTTGAGTTAATTTTTGTATACAGCCCAGAGTCTAGGTCAAGGTTCACTTTTTTACCTATGGATGTTCAATGGTTCCAGGACCATTTGTTTACAAGGCTATCCTTCATCCATTGGATTGCATTTGCGTCTTTTTCGAAATTCAGGTGGGCATATCTGTGTAGGTCTATTTCTGGGTTTTCCATCCTCTACCATTGATTTATGCTTCCATCCCTCCACAATACCACACAGTCCTAATTATCATAGCTATATAACATCTTGGAATTGAGTAGGCTAATTCCCACTTAGTTCTTCTTTTTCAAAAATATATGTATATTATTTACTTCATATGCTTTGTCTATCACAGAACCACAAAAACAATCTCCTACATTTTATCCTAATTCTTTTGCAGTTTAAAAAAACATATTTAGTTCTTTAAGTAACCTGGAGTTTATTATTATGACTGGCGTGAAGTAGAAATTAAACTTGATTTTCATTTTTTGCAGTTGTTTCTCCTAAAATTTTTAATTGAATGTTTTGTCACTCGTCTGAAATACCAACTGTATTGTACACTTAGTTTCTACATATTCGAGAGTCTGTTCGTGCACTCACTATCCTATTCCTTTGGTCTATTTGTCTGTTTATTCCTTTATTATTTTTAATTCTATAACTTCATAATATGTTTTGTTAAAGTAAATTAAAATGGAGACCGTATCGGAAGAATCCCTACATAGACAAAGGCAGTTAGGATAAGTGACCTTAACCTTGCTTGATTTGTAAACATGAGTGAAACTTAACCTGGGCCATTTCTTGTAAATGCTTTTTTTTTTTTTTTTTTTTTTGAGACAGGATCTTGCTCTGTTGCCCAGGCTGGAGTATAGTAGTGCCATCTTGGCTCACTGCAGCCTCGATCTCATGGGTTCAAGCAATCATCCTGCCTCAGCCTCCTGAAGTGCTGGGATTACAGGTGTGAACCACTATGCCTGGCCCCAAATGCCTCTGTTAAAGAAAAATAGAATTTAAGCTCAACCAATCAGAAGCAGCCAACAAACTTATATAACTAGAAGCAGTTTCCAACAGGGTAAGCCAAAGAAGGCAAGTGTATAACTACAACCAATCAATTTTTTTTTTTTTTTGCTTTACTTCCCTTTTCATCCTATAAAAGCCTCCCTCTTATATTACCTCAGTGAAAACTTCCCAACCACTTCTGGTTTGGAACCCAATTCATAAATCCCTGTCTGCTCAAATAAACATATCGACATTTTGTTGTGCTTCAATTTATCTTTTTAATAGTTTTTTTGTTTTGTTTTGTTTTTTTTTAACAGAATCTTGCTCTGTCACCCAGGCTGGAGTGCATGGCGGCATCTTGGGTCACTGCAACCTGGGTTTAAGTGATCCTCGCACCTCAGCTTCCCGAGTAACTGGGATTACAGGTGCGCACCTCCATGCCTGGTTAATTTTCTGTATTTCTTGTAGAGACGGGGTTTTGCTGTGTTGGCCAGGATGGTCTCACACTCCTGGCCTCAAGTGATCTGCCCACCTTGGCCTCCCAAAGTGCTGGGATTACAGGTGGGGGCCACCGTGCCTGGCCACAGTCTTAATAGTTTTGATATCTGGCAGGATACGTTCCCCTTTACTGTTCTTCCTTTCCAAAGGTCTTTTCTTATGCATTTTTCTTCCATGTGAATATAATCATCACCTTGTCTATTTTAATGAAGAATTCCAGTGAGATGGTTGTTGGGATTGCACCAAATTTATAGATAATTTTATAAGAGATATTTTTATAATATTGAAATTTCCCAGTGTAGTAGAATATATATCTCCCTTTATTTAGGTCTTCTTTCATGTTCATCATTACGTTTTGTTCTCTTCGTAAGTTTCTTCCATTTCTTTTCAGGACTGGTACCAAATATTTTGTGAATTTTAATTGTGCTGTACAGACAAGTTGTTAACATATAATATCAAGTGGTCACTATCATATAGGAACACAGCCTTTCACCTAGCTGTTCCCATGAGATACTCAGGAACCCTCTGTGGTAAGCAATGTTTGAACCATCTTATGGAAGAAGAGACTGAAGCTCAGAGAAGGAAGTCTGGGGCCAAATGCAGGTCCCCCGGCTCTAAGTGCCAGGCACAGAAAGCTTCCACTCCAGGGAAGGCTCTGGAGTGTGAAGACAGTGGAGCTGCAGGGTCTCCCTTTGGCTTACAGAGTGTGGACCCAGCAGACAGTTCATGGCCTCCCAGCGAGACTCCAAGAAGACCTAACTACGGCCCCATTTTTCCTGCTGCTTCACCTTTGTTTTTCACAGGTGAGGTCTGCCTTTCTCTTCAGGGGGCAAGTGCCTGACTCTGTGACCAAGGCAGAGCCCAACTTGGTAAATGGATTCTATGGTCATTAAAAGATTAGAGGATCATTAAACCCTGGGTTTGGTGATGGGGGTCAGGTGGCTGAGCACTCCCTGAGGACAAGATGAGAGATTCGTATGGAGGAGACAGGTTAGAACCAGATTCCTGGCTTGGGCAGCAAAGGGGTTGAGGAATGAAGGAGACCAGGGCGAGTGATGACACCCTGTACGGGGAGGCAGGCCAGAGAGCGGAAACTGAGGGGTCTGGCCAGTGGTTTGGGAGGCACATGAGGTGCGGTGCGGAGTGGGATGGTCTGGGAGTCTGAGGAGCAAGAGAGCTGTAATCACATCTGTGGGTTAGAAGTGAGCTGGGGGAGCTGAGTCATGTGTGTGATCCTTGGCTTCTGTTTATTTCCTTGCTTATCTCACTCAGGATTCATCATGGTGTCAGTAAGAGACCTAGTCTGTGTCAGGAGGCCAAGCGAGGCAGGATGGGTACCCTGGGGCCGGCATCTTGCAGAGGTGTCAGTGGGAAGCAGAATGAGAGAGTTCCTCAGAAAGGAGACTCGAGGCTGGAATCCCACCTACTCTTCCTTGCCTGAAATACTGATTTCAGTTGCACCATGCAAATTCAGGGTTTGCTACTAATGAAGTTGATTTAGCTTCTTAGCTTTGTGATCACAGTTATTTTCCCATCTGTAAAATATGGATAATAATTCTACCCAGTTCCCTAAATTGTAGAATGCTCATCACTGGAGATTCGGGGTGGTAGAATAGATTATTTTATGCAATATGTGGCCATACCTTTAAACAAGTTAAATAACACAGTGAGAAATGCATCTCTTTTTTCTTTTCCCCCAAATTTGCCTGATGACATAAGGAGAAAGTCTCCTCCTCAGAATGCCTCAGCCTCAAAAAGCGTATCCAAAAGGCAATGCAATGATAACATCGTACTGAATTTTGCAGATATTCATGACAAGTGATAATGAATATAAAACTTCCTTTAAAGGTTAAGTGGGTTTGAGCTGTACACGGTGACTCACGCCTGTAATCCCAGCACTTTGGGAGGCCAAGGCAGGCAGATCACTTGAGGTCAGGAGTTGGAGACCAGCCTGGCCAACGTGGTGAAACCTTGTCTATACTAAAAATACAAAAATTAGCTGGGCGTGGTGGTACGCGTGCCACGAGAATTGCTTGAACCCAGGAGGCAGAGCCTGCAGTGAGCCGACATTGCACCACTGCACTCCAGCCTGGGTGACAGAGTGAGACTCCGTCTTAAAAAAAAAAAGGTGAGTGGATTTAAGCTTTTCTAAAGGTAATTGATTTAAAAGAAAATTGATTTAAAGAAAAGAAATAAGAAATTGTACAGGTGGTGTGCAAAAGACAAGGCAGAAATCTTAAATGTGGTAAGCAAAGGATCCAAGTTTGGGGTGCGGGGTAGTGGTGTGGGGAGGTGTAAATGGAAATAACACATTCAAAGACTCAGCCCAGTACCTGGAACATAGAAAGGGCTCGCTCAATGATGCATGACAATAACTGTCGTTTCCCTTCAAGTGAAGTTTGCCAGATTCAGCAAATAAAATCAGTGCACTCCCAGTTTAATTTGAATTTCAGATAAACAATAGGATTTTTTAAGTATAAGTATGTCCCATGCAATATTGGGAACATACTCATCCTTTAAAAAGTATTTATTATTTGATTAAAATTTAAATGGAACCGAGTGACCTGTGTTTTATCAGGCAGCCCTACTTCCCATGCCTTCCCTGGAATGCGGGTGAATTGGACATGGCTCAGAGACCCTGGGATGTCACTCGGGCTGCCTGTCCCCCACCAGAGACTTGGGCAGAAGATGATCAGGGGATGTGGAAGTTCCTGAGGAGGCCACAGCATGCCGAGAGCAGCCTCCAGCCGGGACACTAGACACCCCTGCCCTCCCCACAACCCTGGCTTGGCCATTTGACTCTCCGGTTTCCTGTGTCCTGTCTTCCACCTGGCTGTGATGAGGAGGGCACTAGCGTGGCCTGGGAGGGAAGTGTATTACAGACATAGAGAGGAGCTAGGAACACTCAGGATTCCGCTACGTGATGTTCAAGGCTTTCCACAGGGACCTGAGCCCAGAGACACTCAGTGGAAGAGGTTTTACGAGTATCAAGCTGAACTCGGCCCTCCTCTCCACCTCCCTCTCCCGTCTGCATTGAGCCAGGCAAGGAAACCTCTTCCATCCATAGAAGGGCGGGAGCTTGGCCTGCAAAGGGGACTCAGGCTTTGTCACTTTTCCTTTCATTACCCTCCCTGGCCATGCTGAGCAGAGGTCCTCTGCCAGGCCACAGCGGCAGATGTCCTGGTCCTTCTCAAGGATCCATCCCCACATACTCACACACACCACACCCACAGCACACACACCACACTCACCACACACTCGCACCACACACACCACACTCACAGCATACACAACACACTCACCACCCACACACCACACTCACCAAACACACACCACACACACCACACACCACACCCAACCACATACACACCACACACTACACACACTACACACCATACACACACCACACACTACACATACACACCACACACACTCACAACATACACAACACACCACCCACACACCACACTCACCAAACATACACCACACACACTACACACACGCCACACACACCACACTCACCACACACATCACACACCACACTCACAACACACACACCACACTCATACACACCACACTCACCACACACCACAATCACAACACACACACCACACACACCACACACACCACACTCACCACACACATCACACACCACGCTCACAACACATACACCACACACACACACCCCACACTCACCACACACCACAATCACAACACACACACCACATGCCACACATATACACCACACACACCATACACACACACCACACTCACCACACACACACCCGCATACGCACTGCACACACCACACTCACAACACACACCACACTCACCACACACAACCACATATACACCACACACACCACACTCACAGCACACACACTACAGACACAGCACACTCACCACACACTCGCACCACACACACCACACTCACAACATACACAGCACACTCACCACCCACACACCACACTCACCAAACACACACCACATACACACCACACACACACCGTACTCACACACCACATTCACCACACACAACCACATACACACCGCACACACCACACACACCACACACCACACATACCACAATCACAACATACACAACACGCTCACCACCCACACACCACACTCACCACACACCACACACAACCACATATACACCACACATACCATATGCACACACCACACTCACAACGCACTCACGCCACACACATACCACACACCACACTCACCAAACACATCACCCTCACCACACACTCCCACCACATACACACTACATTCACAACACACACTCATACCATACTCACAACACTGACATCACGCACACACCACGCTCACCACACACTTGCACCATATACACACCAGACTCACAACACACAACACACTTCCCAAACAACACACACACTATACTCACAACACACACTGACACCATACACATATCACACTCACAACACACACTATGCTCACAACACATAAAACAACACACACTCACACCACAGACATGCCACACAACATACCCTCATGGCACACTCACTACACACAGCTCACACCATACCACACTCACAACACACAACACACACTAGTTCTATACTCAATATACACTGACACCACACACACACCATACTCACCACACACTCACATCACATACACACCACACATAACACACTCACATCACAGACTCATACCACACAATACACACTTACAACACACAACACCCACTCACACGACACACCACATACATATACCACAGTCACCACACTCACACCACACACAAACTCAAACACACATCACACCGCACATTCATACCACACTCACACAAAACACACAGCACACTCATACCACACCCACACCACACACACCACACTCAATACACGCACCACATTCATATCATACTCACAACACACAACACACTCATATCTCCCTTACAACATGGATTCACAACACACACAACACACCACATACAGCACAGACACCACACACACCCACACTCACCACACACAACACACTCAAGACACACACATTGTACACATACACAGCACACACATACATGTATCCACGTTCACACATCACACAAGCATACACACACACCACACCACAGACATGCACACATATAGTACACCCCACATACCCACACCATATACACACGCCACATGCATATACAACACACACACCACACATATGCACCACACATATATACACACTCACAACACACACACACACCTTGTCAGCTTCAGCAAAGCATGACTGACCCCTTCCACTTACTAACTCAGCTCTTTTCAGGGGATGGGGATCTTCAACCCAAGACTTCAGAGGACTTCAAGCAATGCTCCCTGTCTCTGAGCCGAGAGGCCAAGCAGGAGCACGTGGTCATAACAGCACCGGCCTGTGTGCTCAGCTCCCCTCCCCCGCCCCATGCCGCTGTGTCTCTGTGCTCTATGGTAGAACCCACTTCAACTCTCCCCATCTCCTGGGGCTGACCCTGCCTGCCAGGGACATCGTGAGGGAGCAGGGTTTAAATGAGACGCACTCTCATTTAAATTAGACAGCAGGAGCCTGTCACAATCTAGGGAGAAAGGCCTCAGAAATCTGTGGATGCTCATGTCTGGAAAAGGGTGGCTGTGGTTCATACCAAACCAAGAAGAAAGAGATTCACGAGCCCCGCCTGCCCCATGGCATTGATCAGCCCCGTTACTCACATCCATAGAGTAGGGTGACACAGCCACTGTCTAATGCTTACTCATGCACTGCCTTCTAGCCTGGGTGTCTGGTGTGTGTGTGTGTGTGTGTGTGTGTGTGTGTGTGTCCTTCCTGGATAGACTGAAATCCCTCTACAGCAGAGAGACCTCTCCTTCCTCAGTGGCCTCACAGAGATACAATAGGTGCATAATAATTACTACCTGCCCTGCTCAGAGCTTCTGAGCATTCCAACCTGTGTGTGTGTGTGTGTACAAGGTAGTCTAGCTCCCATATTTGCTCTTAATGGTGTTATAATTTTTTTTTTTTTTTTTTTTTTTGAGAGGGAGTCTTGCTTTGTCACCCAGGCTGGATTGCAGTGGTGTGACCATAACTCATTACAGCCCCATACTCCTGGGCTCAAGCCATGCTCCACCTCAGCCTCGCAAGCAGCTGGTACTACAGGGGTGCGCCACCACACCTGGCCTGTGTTACTACCACTGCACACCTTCCTCTCAGTCTTTCAGGCACAGACAGAGAGCCCTGAAGAAACCACAGACAGTCCTTTATTCCAGGGTCATGTCTCCCAGTCCATTGGAAGCCTCAGTAGAAGGAGGTCCCCTGTGCCTCCTTCACTCCATTCCTCTTACCCCCTTGTCCCCAGATGTCCTCACAAGGACCCATTCTTGAGGTTACAGGGGAGCAAGCCTCCCACTCAGGCCTCCCTCTGTATCCAGGCGTGGCCACTCAGGCCTTCTGCTCCTCTTCTTCAGGCCCTGCTTTGGCTCTTATGTCCTATCCATCCTCTCTGACTCTGCCCAGAGAATGAGGGGGTCTGACCAGATTTCACAGACAGAAGCTATCCCAGGAACGTGTCCATCACATCGGCCAGTCGGCCCCTGTCAGCATGAGGCCAGCGCGGAATGAGGCTGAGTCTCTGTCTCTTCACTTGGAGTCCAATGCCCATCCGTGGCCATCGCTGTGTGCCAAGGATATAGGGGTTGGCCAGGCCCAGAAAAGGGGATGTGGGCAGTGTGGGAAGAAAGAAAAAAGCCCTCCAAATACTTGAAGATGGACACAGTGGGCTCCATGAGCCAGCCACAGCTCACCTTGCTGTCTTTACCTTTCCCAACTTGGTGGGTAGGGTGGGGGGGCCCTGAGCACTGCACAGGAGGGAGGGTGCTGCAGGGCCACCACATCTGTGAGCGGCATTTGGCTGAGGGGTAAACCCTCCCCAGCCAAGAATGCCTCCCCTGGAACCTCCCCTCCCTGAAAGCTTAGTGGCAATTCCAGCAACACGGGGATCAGGCAGTGCTGACTGGGGCGAACAAACAGTCTCCTCCATGGGAGTCGTTTCCCCTAATCCCCGCTCAAACAAAGGCCTGAGATAGGGGTCTGCCGGTCCACACACTTGTGGAACACCACCCTCCTTGCTCTCATGCTTTCTCTCAGACTAAAAGGCCCCAGAGACAAGCCCCATTGAGGCAGCCCAGCCCGCACCTCTGCTGCAGGACGCTGGACCATACCCGCCGCCCCATGATGTGGTCCTGTCTCCAGTGCACGGGGCTTCAGGTCCCTCCCTGCATGGCATGGACAGTTCTGAGGGATGGCTGTGACACGCAGCACGGGGTCACCCTGCTGCCCGTCGGGGAGCTCTGACATCAGGAGTCAAGACATCTTTTTGAGATGAGTGGGGGGCATGGGAAGAGCGTTTGGACGCTAGAGTCGTGGTCTCCAAAGTGGGGACTGACCCAGCTGCTGGGCCTCCTCCAGCAGCTCAGCCCTGGGTGGACAGGCTGCTCTTATGATGATGTTAACTTTTTATAGATATTCCTCCTGCAGCAAGTTAAATTGCATCTGCTCGGGCAGACATCCAGGCCAAGGGCAGGCGGATGGAGCGGCCGGGCCCCGAGGCTCTGGCGGGCAGGCTTTCCTGCCGTAAAGCTCCGTGTCTGATAGGAAATCCAGGCTGGGGTGTGGGCGCAGGGCAGCCTGGGTTGCTTCCTGAGGGTCTAAGAGCCTCAGATGACTCATCATTTTCTTCTGCAGCCTCTTCATGTGGCTCTTAGTGCTGGGCCTGGGCAAACTTCCTTGTATGAGAAGTCATGAGCGGGTAGAACATGGAGTCAGAGCTGTATGACCAGCCAGGGAGGGCGGCCTCAGCCAGTCAGCTGTGGTGGGGCAGGGGATCGGGGGCCTGGCCCGGGTGGTGGGCAGGGATCTGGCCCTGAGGAGCAGGGCCCCAGGAGTGGGACCCTCATCCCACAGGACCAGCAGCACTGGGCAAGTTATTGCCACAGGGATTTGGCCATGGAGTATGGGGTACAAACCAAAACAGGGATACCCCCAAATTCAGCCTGAGGTGACAGCACTGCCCTCTAGGCCTCCACTCCCCACAGGGAGAAGGGCTCCCACTCTGCTCCCTCTGATGCCTGCAGAACCACTTTTGATGGGCCACTTCACCTTCCAGCCACCCCGCCCTTGGTCCTGGGCATTGGCGACTCAGTAAGATGCACCGAGTTCAACTTTCAACACATATTTATTGGACACCTAACTCCCTGTAGGCTGTGTGTTAAGTTCTGGGGCTTCAAAATCTGCCGAATACAGTCCCTTCCCTGGAGGAGTGCCTGGGCTGTGAGGGAGCGAGAGCAGTAAATAGTCGGGGTGATTGCGCGATGATAACACAATGCACAGAGTGAGGCTGCGGACTGAAGAGAGGCCAGTCTCCAGGGCCTGCTGGGATCACTGCTATCCCAACCCAGCCTCGGCCCACTGCTCCCAGTTCCTCCTCATGCTCCCCACCTCTCCCTGGGATGCCTGTCATGGCCAACAGTCAACAGGAAAATGAACACCTCCCTTTCTGGTCTTCCCCCAAAGGGACTGGTTCTGGTCTGGGGACACATGCCCTCTCCAGGAAACCTGTGGACCCACTGGGCTGGCGCAAATAACCCTCTTCTCCAGAAAGCTCCTAGTAACTTAGATGGCTTAGTAACTAAGCAGAAGTCCCATCAGGTCCCAGTTACCCCATCACCTGGCCAATTTGCAGGTCCCATACATTCAGTGCTGCTGAGTACCTGACATGTGAAAGTATTATACCAAGTGATGCTTACGACTTCCCTTGAAGGTAGGCAAGGTGCCCAGATATTACCTAACCCTGCACAACAAACCACCCACATGTTTTTGTTTTGTTTAAAACAAAACAGCAGTATTTGTTTTGCTCATGAATATGCAAAGTGGGCAGGGCTGGGCGGAGCAGTTGTTTCTGCTCCACTTGGCTTCAGCTGGGGCAGCTTGGAGGCTGGAGGCTATAATCATCTGAAGCTGCTCATTCACTCACATGCCTGTGCCTGGGGTGGGAAGACCCGATGCAGGGGGCAGGCACAGCTGAGGTGCCTTACACAGCTCTGTCTATCTCCTTGCAGCCACGCCTCCCTCCAGCATGGCGGTGTCAGGGTAGCTGGAACCTCTTACGTGGGCTCAGGGCTTGTGGGGTGTGCGTCCTGAGCAACAGCAAGCCAGGCCGAAGCCGCATCCCCTTTTCTAACCTAGACTCTGGAGTCACGCAGCACCATTTCCGCCTCTATTAATTAGAAATGTCTCCTCAAACCTGGCCCATATTCAAGGAAGGACAATTAGATTCCATTTTTTCATGGAAAGAGTGTCAAAGGATATGTGAACACAATTGTGAACCTGTTTTTAAATCACCACTCAAGACAAGGTTGTTGCCTTATTTTAGAGAGCAAAAAATAAAGTGGCTTGTCCAGTTCATGCAGCAATTTAGAACTGATGAGAATTCTAAGCCACATCTCCCAGCTCCAAGGCCAAAGCCTCCTTCTAGTCACCATTTTGTGCAATGATAAAGGGATCAGAGTCCCTCGGAGCATCTGATGAAATCCATAGACAATTTTCCCGGAAAAAAATTCACATGCATTAAATCTTGGGTCTATATGTGTGTGGGGGAGCAGAACAGTATAACCAAAAATATAAGGCTGCACTAACCAATTGTGAGCTCAGTCTGCCCCTGGCGCAGCCACCGCACTTAGGGCAGCCAGTGCGTGGTGCAGCTCAGCCTCGGGTTGGGAGAAGGACTTGCTGTGGGCAGTACCCTGGGGCTTGCTGTGGAAGTCCCATGCTGTGCTGTGTCAGCCAGCACCTCCCCCCAAGCACACCACGTGCAGGAAAACAAGTGTTTCCTTCCTGCTCCTGACATGGGTGGACTCCAGGGTCCTGGATGGAGAGACCCAGAATCCAGACTTCCCTACAGCAGCCCCCAGCCTTCTCACAGCCCCAGGGCCAGCTGGGCAGGGTCCCAGGGCAGCCACACAACAGAACAAGAGGCCCTGTGGGGCCTGTTAGTCTCTCTGCGTTTGACACAGTGAGGGATGGCGGGGTGGTCCCCACCCTGTTTTTCTTCTGCTCACACCTGAAGGAGGAACAGGTACATTGGAACTGCAGGAGGAAGAGGGTTTGGAAAAGTCCCTGGAGTGACTGTCATAAATAACTCCCACCTTATCCTTGCCCTCGAGAACCACACATATAGTAGATGACATAGAGGTGTTTAACAATTACATATAATTTAATTGTTATATTAAACAATTGTGTTTATCAGTTGGCTCAGAAAATCCCTTGAAAATAGGACAAGCTATTCTCATGGGTGTGTACAAGTTGTCTCTAGCACACCGCTGATTTAAACCCAGGACCTCTGACACCAAATGCAACCCCCATTGAACACAGCCAAAGGTACTGGAGCTCCACAGGCAGTCAGTAGTGGGGCTGAGATCTAAAGCTAGTCTGACCCCAAAGCCAAGTTCTTTTTTTTTTTTTTTTTGAGACGGAATCTCGCTCTGTCGCCCGGGCTGGAGTGCAGTGGCCGGATCTCAGCTCACTGCAAGCTCTGGCTCCTGGGTTCACGCCATTCTCCTACCTCAGCCTCCCGAGTAGCTGGGACTACAGGTGCCCGCCACCTCGCCCGGCTAGTTTTTTGTGTTTTTTAGTAGAGACGGGGTTTCACCGTGTTAGTCAGAATGGTCTCGATCTCCTGACCTCTTGATCCACCCGTCTTGGCCTCCCAGAGTGCTGGGATTACAGGCTTGAGCCACCACGCCCGGCCCAAAGCCAAGTTCTTAACCATTATCATTTGGATAATGATCTCCATTGGAGGGCCTGATGGGAGAAGAGGAGAAGCAAGGAAGTTGACCCAGAACGCCTGTGGGCTTTACTTCCCTGATCCTAGGCTACCGGAGCATATTGAGGGGGGATGGTACAGGGGGTGTCATTAAACCTCAGGCATAGTCAAGCATTGCTCCCTCGCTGCAGAGGGGCAGACCTGACCAGGGTCACACACAAAGCATGGGGCTATGCTCACACTAGAACCTGGGTCTCCTCAGTCATCCCCAGGCCAAGGCATACCCTCAGCCCTGGTGACCTGTGCCCAGTGGAGACCAACAAACCAAAACCATTACTGCAGACAGGTGTGAGCTGGGAGGAAGTCCCACAAGACAGAAAGGCTGACGCCTGCTGTAGCCCAGCCTAGGCCAGACCCTCTTGGGGGTGCTGTAGTTTTAGAGAGGAGGGCGCCAATGAATCAAACAAGAGCCCTGCTCACAAGCCACACTGTCTGACACAGTTGCTGCTAGCCGCATTTGACAATTTATGTTTAAATTCATTAAAATTAAGTGCAATGTAAAATTCAGTTCCTTAGTCACAATAGCCACATTTCAAGCGCTCAACAGCCGCCTTTGGTTAAAGGCTATTGTGTCAGATAGTGCAGATAAAGAACATTTTCATCAATGCAGAAAAATCTGCCGGACAGTACTGGCCCTAGAGGAAAGTCAGATAAAATGAAAAACAACAATTTTGCCCGCCGGAATGGAGCCAGTTGCCGAGGAGTGGTTCTTGGAGGAGGAAGGTCTTGAGGTTCCAACTCACAGGAGCCCTGCCCACCCCCAGGTCTGGGCCCTCCCTCTTCTCCCCTCCAAGCCCAGCCCCAGGCCTGAGCACGCTCTGGTTTCTTTCCGGCTGCTTGTGTGTGGCTGTCCTCCACCACCCTGGGTGGAGAATGGGGCGTGTGGGGACCTGCAGAGAGTTGCCCAGGAGCCAGCAGACGTGGGAGCAGCTGAACCTCCTCAGGCTGCCAGGGCCGCAGCCCACTTGCCCGCATCCCTAAGGCTCAGAAAAGGAAGGCTCTGGGGAGCTGCTGGGGGTTGGAAAGTCACAGTGATGGTGCAGGCAGGGGCGGGCGCTGTGTGTTTGTCTCTCGGCATCTTTGATGCGCCTCAGAACCTTTCATGTTGGAGGCTGTCCTCTGCCAAGGGCCCCATGTGCTGTTTGCTTTTTTCCTTTTATTCCTTTTATAATTCATTTCATTAAATTGGTTCTGTACAGGGCAAAAGAAGAGCCCAGCAGACAAGAAATGCTACTCAGGTTATAGGGGAAGAGAAGTGGGGGTGGGAGCTCCCTTCTTGCTGGGCGGGTGCAACTGAAAGCAAAGCACTGGCTCATACACCCACACTTCAAGGCTTCAGCTGCTCACACACTAACACCTCTTAGAATCTTTATAGAACCCATGCCTACTTCTTGTGGATGAACGTGAAATCCTTATGCAATCTTAATGGAATCCATATAGAAGCTTCATAGAATCCTCTTAGATGCCATATAAAAATCCTCATAGAATTCACCAGATTGCTCATAGAAGTCTAAATCCCCACTGCCGTACACACAACACACACACATAACATACACTGCACTCCAGTGGAAATAGCAAATCACCTTGAACCCCATCTCCTTTCCTCAGAGAATGGCCACTTGACAGATCTATTTTGTAGATGGAGGGACTGGCGACATTGCCCAGGGTGAGATTGCAATGCAACCTTTTGTGGCCTGACCTGGCCAGGCCTCTGTTAAGGCCCCTTAGTCTGCAAACCAGGTCCCTCGGGAAGAGGCGAATGATTTGCAAAAGGATCCCAGGGCTTCTGGGAAGAGAGGAGAAGCCAACCCCTGTGTGAAAATTCATCATGGTGGCCCCGGGTGCTCAACCCGCTGGGACGGAAGCCCCGTGATGCAGCAGGAATTGGTGTTAATGTGTCCCAGCACCTACTCCTGAGCCCGGCACACGTGGCAGATCCTCGATGAGTAAATGAGGGAAGGTGCACTAGCAAGAAAGGACCCCCAGGGCCCTAACAAGCACGCACCAGAGGACAGGGCACACAGCAGGCCACCACAAGTCTGCGGCAGCTACTGGGCATTGCTGTGGGCTGGGTGGGGACCCAGACAAATGAGACCTCTCCGCGAGTGGATGGATGGCGGCCTGGCTAATGTGGGGAGAAAAGGGGTTCTGACAGCACGAGGGTGAGGTCCGTCTGGCAGGCATCCTGGTGGCTGATGACCAGGAACTGCACGGCCAGTCTGCAGTTGGCTCTGGGCATGCAGGCTGAGACAGCTCCAAGGATTATATCCTTGCAGGGCCTGGAAAAGTTTTCCAGTTATTTGTTAGCTTCATGTCAAGCAGAATGGCTTTCTTTCGTTCTTCAGAGTTGTACTCGGCCAGAAGTCCTCAAATTCAACCTTCAGGAGCTTTGTAGGAACTTAGAGACAGGAGTCACCCAGCAAACCTGACTGTGGAGTTCGGATTGTAAAGAGGAAAGAAATTCTGCCTCTTCCAGGCACAGAAGGCAGTTGATCCTTAGCGGGAGCCCTGGGCTCTGAGAAGCCCCTGGGGAAGCAGTGGAGCTGACACTCATCTAACAGGCTGAGCTCTGTGTGTCTGCCATCTGTCTGTGCGGGGATGATGGCACCTGCACTCCCAGCAGTTCTGTCTGCACACCGTGGTGGAGCCCCAGCTCTGTGCCCTGCCCTGGGCATGGCTGAGAATGGACAGGTGCCCTCTGCATTTGGGAGTTAGTAGTTTTAGCCAATTAGGAGCAAAGTATGCCCCAGATACATGTTTTAAAAAAGAAAGGTAAGAAGGAAGAGACCCCCTTCCCCTGCAAAAAAAAAAAAAAAAAAATCAGGCCAGGTTGAGCCACTTCTAGCCCAGAACTCTTTTCACAGCAAACCCTAATATCCTACTTCTGCCAACATTCAAATTCAGGTAACTTAGAGGGACAGTTAAAATCCAAATGAACAAAAAATCCATGTCCAGGTTGCCCACCAGTGCCTCCAGCATGCACAGTGCCATGCCCCATGCAGCAATATCTGCGAGCAGCAGGGAGTGGTGGCAGTCACCAGATTCCTTGGGTGATGCAGTCACCAGCTGGAACCACACCAGCAGCAGGAGAATATCAGAGGAGACGGCAGGAGGGCACACCACAGATGGCCTTGAGACTTGGGCTGAGTCAAGAATTTGTATTTAGCTGCTGGGAGCCTTTAGAGGCTTTGAGCAGGGGAATGACTTTTCAGACACGTGCATTAGAAAGGGTTATATTTAGGGAAAACAAATGCTCCATATGCCTGGCTCAGTCCTGGTTTGCCTGGACAGTTCCAACTTGTGCCTGATTTTCCTAGTAAACTGATTGCCCATTACACACTCTCAAGAGTATCCTGGTTTTACCTACTGGATATTTTATGATATTAAATAATTATTTTAATTTTAAAGTATAATAATATTATAGTTACATTAAAAAAGAAAGAAAGAATTATGGGCCAGGCATGATGGTTTATGCCTGTAATCCCAGCACATTGGGAGGCCAAGGCGGGTGGATCACATGAGGCCAGGAGTATAAGACCAGCCTGGCCAACATGGCAAAACCCTGTCTCTACTAAAAAAATACAAAATTTAGCCAGGCAAGGTGGCACATGCCTGTAATCCCAGCTACTCGGGAGGCTGAGGCACAAGAATTGCTTGAATCCAGGAGGCAGAGGTTGCAGTGAGCCTAAATCATGTTACTGCACTGCAGCCTGGGGGACAGAGCAAGACTGTCTCAAAAAACAAACAAACAAAAAACAGTTCATGATAGTGCATGCCTGTAGTCCCAGCTACTCTGGAGGCTGAGGCAGGAGGATCACTTGAGCCCAGGAATTCTGGGCTGTAGTGCATTATGCCAATTGAGTGTACACACTAAGTTTGGCATCAATATGGTGACCTCTTGAGAGCAGGGGACCACCAGGTTGCCTAGGGAGGGGGAACCAGCCCAGGCTGGAAACGGAGCAAGTCAGAACTCCCGTGCTGATCAGTAGTGGGATTGCACCTGCTCTGGGTACCTTGCCCGGGCTGGATCGACTACTCTTACTGTGTTGCCCAGGCTGGAGTGCAGTGGGATTCAGGCTTCACTCTGTTGAGTGGAGCCACTGCACTCCAGCCCGGGCAACATAGTGAGACTTCATCTAAAACAAAAGGGTTATCTTTTAAAGATGGATAGATTGATAGATAGATAGTTCAATTGATCTAGTGCTCACCCTGGCAGCACATACACTAAAATTGGAATGATACAGAGATTAGCACGGCACGGCACAAAGGATCACATGCAAATTTGTGAAGCATTCCATATTCTATGATAAATGTTTGAGAGATGAATATGTCAATTACCCTGATTTGATCAGTACACATTATATGCCTCTAACATCACTATATACCCCATAAATATGTACAATTATTATGTGCCAACTAAAAAATCTAAAAAATAAAGATATACACTTAGATATTTAGAGATGAATATTGTCTAGAACTTGCTTCAAACCAGGATACATGGGGCGGTGGTATGTTGATGATACTAGTCTCTCTATTTTTGTATTTAGTTAACATTTTCTGATATGTAAGTTTAAGAAGAAAGTATGTAAGTTTAAGAAGAAAGTGTCCCAGAGTGGACAATAAATATGGTCACTTTAGTTCCATGGTTCTCAACCTGGAGAGATTTTGCCTCCAGGGAACAGTTGGCAAGGTACGGTGGCCTTTTGGTCATCACAACTTGGAGGCGGAGGAGGGTATGCTACTATTATCTATTGAATAAAGGCCAAGTATTGGTTTTTATTGCTAAAGGCTGCAATGCTCAGATTGCCGCCAACCCCAACAAAGGATTCTCTGGCTCAAAACGTCAATAGTGCCAAGGGTTACACCCCAGGTTAGTGTAATGTCTGTTACTTACTTTAAAGCTCCACTGTAGGAACAGAAGAGATAGTGTCTCTGTGTGTGAGCTGATTGTAATGTATGCTCTAGGGGTGATGAGTTAACACTTAAAGTAACTCACGCCCTAGAAGTGGCTAGCAAGAGCTTCAAATTTACTTATTTAAATCTTTTCCCCCAAATTAATTAACTAGCATAAACAATATCCAGGTAATTTGTTGTTGGTGAGGTAAGTGATGTTCGAGAACTATATTCAGCTGGAAAGATGGTTTAGGTACCTATGTCTTTGCTTGAGCAAGACAGAAGAATCCACCAAACCTGGGTGCCTGACAACCAGGGACTGGTGCTCTGGGTCTATTCCCATTTTATTCTGAGTCACCTCTTGGCCTTGACAACTCTGTCTGCTGGTCAAACCAGAAGCTCGGTTGGTCTCGCTGACAGAACATCGCCACGTCTTTGAGCTACTGGACTTCCCATGTGAGTGCTCTTCAGCATGCCTAGTGATAGAGAAAGGGGATGGCCTAAGTTTAGTGGAGGCAGACAAATGACTATTTTTGTGACTATTTGCTAATAAAAGTATGTCATTGTGGCAGAATATGGTCTGAAATTTGCTTTCATTGTAACATATCTCCTTGTGGCAAGGGTATAGGCCTGAAGACCCTTTTCCATCTTACCTTTGGGGATTAGGAGACACTAATTTTTATCCTAAGAACCTGATCATCATTGAACAGCCAAGTTGGCTGAGATGAGGAAGATGATAATAGTAGTGTTTGTGTAGAGAACAAACTGAAGACAAGATTAGAACCTTCGCTTCCTCCATGATCTGTGTATCTTTCTCATGTCTTCCAGGAACACCACATACCTCGCTAACACCACCACCATGTATCACTGAACAGCTGGACTGGCTGAGATAGAGAAGATAATACTGGAGGTCTGTGTGGAGGATAGACTGGAGAGGAGATTACAACTTTTTCACCTCCTTTAGGATCTTTCTAATATCTCCCATACACCCATCTGGCACCAACACCATGTATCACACACACTTTTTCTGCCCTACCAGGGTCTCACCTATGTCCCCCAACACCTATATCTGTGGCTTCAGCCATGGCCAGGAAGTGTCTCCTTGTGCCCGAGGCCTCTCAGGTGTGTCAGTAAGTAGGTAGGAGAGTCTCATGGCTCAGTCTGGCCTCAGGGGCTGGAATGTGTCATGGTGGCCATGACTGGTTTCAGCTGCCTTTACTCCACAGCCGGGCATGTCTTCCATCTCCAGCAGGAGCCAGGCAGCAGCAGGCTGCCTCTGTGTCCTAGAAAGCCAGGTCCTCCCTGGTCATAGCTGCTGCCATGCATGTAGGGACAGGAGGACTGTCCTTGGAAGGTGAGAATGGCTGGGAGGGCCACACAGGAGCCCTCATTTTCAGCCACCAACAGCTCAGGGGAAATGACTTTCTCAGAGGATATTCTGAGAGCCTATTTGGATGAGGAGAGGCTGAGAAGGCAGGGGGCACTGGGCATTAGACTGAGGGCAGGTGTGAGTGGGCGCCCCCAGAAGGAAGGGTGGTGTGCCCGTGAGGCAGGGGGAGGTTCCTGGGGCTGTCATGAGATGGCCATTGCCAATTTCACTGTTCTGAGGAGGAACATTGCTGCCCTAGCCGGCCGTCAGTGCACATTCATGCACACACAGATACAGAGAAACACACACACACGCACGCACACACACGCACATATACACACACATACACATACACAGGTCCCTGAGCTGCACTCCTTGGCCTCAAGGTCCTTTCTTTCCCAGGGTCTCAGATTGTGTGTCTGACATGGATTTTTCCTAGCTGCCTATCCCATGGTGTACAGGCTCCCATGGGGCCCACAAATGCCCCCACAGACCCCGGGGCAAGCTGCCGGATGCCCGGAACTCTCCCTCAAGGTGCAGCTCTGAAGCAAACCACAGAGCCCGCGCCGAGGGCTGAGACTCTTCCCAGGAGACGAGTGCTCCTCTGTCAGGGCCCTTAACAGGAGTCTGGCACCTGTTTCTATGGCTGTCTCTACTCAGTCCCAGCTAGTAACAGCATCGTGAAGGAGCCTCGGGGAGGAGAAGGGGATTCTAGGCCTCTGATCTCTGCAGCTCACCCCTAACTAAACCATGCCAAATATACACACACTGAAAACAATCACACAAATCAAACCCAGTGTGCCGCTGCAGGGCCCTTTTCCCACCAGCTTCCTCCTTGACCCTGCCTGTCTGGGGGTCCTGGAGCCACCTGGGTCTCAGCCATGGTGGTGCTGGGCTTCTGCCGGGCAGTGCATAGCTCACGCTATCTCCTCATCCATCAAGGGTTTTCTGGGCCAGGGACTGGGCTGGGCATTGTTGATCTCTGTCTTTCTCATAGCAAACTCAGTCCAGAGCCTCCTCACCACCCCTCTACCCACCGCG
This sequence comes from Rhinopithecus bieti, assembly GCF_001698545.2. Taxonomy (NCBI): domain Eukaryota; kingdom Metazoa; phylum Chordata; class Mammalia; order Primates; family Cercopithecidae; genus Rhinopithecus; species Rhinopithecus bieti. The sequence goes on along the minus strand of NW_016811019.1, from coordinate 2,379,511 downwards.
CTCAGAGAATGTCAATGAGCATGGGCAGAATTTAATTGCCTGGCAAGTTCAGATTTGCATCTTTGATCTGCAAACCTGGCAGGGCTGGGTGATAGGGAGAACATGGCATTTGGGTGCAGATGGACGTGGGCTTGAAACCCAGCTTCGTCATTTCTATCTTGTGACCTTCAGCAGCTGCTTCACACATAACATCCCTCCCCACCCCTCTCCTGAGCCCAAGTGTTCTCATCTGGGAAGTGGGGAAAGTCGTACCTAATTCACAGGAGAACATGTGAGGGTACAAACAGCCCAGCCCATCATCTGCTGGCCACTCATCTTCCTTTTGGGAATGAGCTGGGAGCCGTGATGAGTGTTTCAGTCTTGGTTCGGGCACTGGGATTTCTTTGTCATGGGCCTAGTAAGCACTTTATATATATCCTAATCCTCCCAACAGTCCTATGAGGAGGGCACTATCGTCATCATCAATACCTTTGTACAGCCGAGGAAACTGAGGCACAGAGAGATTATGAAATTCTGCCAAGTTCACACAGCCTGTAAGTGGCAGGGCTATGGTTTGACCCAAAGCATTTGGACTCTGGGGCCTGCCCTCATAGCTATGTTACTAAACTGCTGGGAGTTTACCCCAAGACAAGAAACCTACAAAGGGGTGTTCTTTGAGTCTATCAAAAATATTTACTGAGTTCCTCCTAAGGAATTAGGAGAGGTGGTCTCAGCCCCACTGCAGGCTGCTCTCTGTGGGGTCCAGGGGAGAAGCTCCGGCCCTGGGCCTGCTGGCAGAGCTTTGCTGAGACCTGGCAGAGGCGGCCCTGCCCTGTCACGTCTCCCTCCACAGCCCACTTGCCTGCCAGGGTGTTTGAACAATGATTAACCAGCAGCGGGCAGGTCAGTGCAGGCCAGGCCGGGCACGGCGGGTGAGCTCACCCCTTGCACAATGGTGGCCGCACCCGCCGCCCGCACCCACCACCCAGCTCAGAGGCCGGCCCAGTAGGGCAGGGCCAGGCGGGCTCCCAGAAGAAGGGACATGAAGCTGGAGGGAAATAAGGGACAGCTTGGCCAGATGTGTAGATGTGACTACAATCACATTTGATGCCATCCCCCCGCTCCAGCCCATGCATACTCCAGCCCCTTTTGCCAGCCATCCATTGCTGGGATGAGACCAGCCTCGAGGGGGATGTTCCTCAAACAGTGTCACCTAAGCCTGTCCCACGCTGCTCCAGCCACAGAGCATCAGACTCCAGACGGGACTGGAGGATGCAGGAGGACCCGCCCACTCCAGGCCCATGGCAGACAGGGAGACACACCTCAGGCCCCTCCTCCCCTTTCTCTATGAACCCTCTGAGCCTTGTGGAGCTGGGTCTCTGGCCCTGGCTGCTCGGGGAAGCACAGGCATGTGCCCACACCCACACCAGCCCCCGGGCCCCTCCCTGGGAGCGTCCGGGGTCTCAAGCGCCAGAGCCTGCATGGTGGTGGTGGTGGAGAACGCACAGCTCATTTGGAGCCAAATCTGCCTCCAGATTTGCCGACATTGCCATACCTGTCCACCCCAGCCTCGCCCGAGGCTTCAGCCTTTTATTTGCTTGTTGAGTGGAGCACTAAAGTCCTTTATCCTAAATAAACTGTGCGTCCATTTCTGGTCCAGCTTCACTGCCTCAAAAGCTAGGAAGACTGAAGAAGGTTGGGATGTGCATCTGGGGTTCGGGGCAGCACTGTGTGTGGGGTGGGGAGGGGAAAGATAATATTATGTGAAGGTGGGAGGGGTGGAGGTGCCTTTACCCCACCCCCACCCCACTCCTCAGCGTTCTGAAAAGTCTGAACCCTGCTAGTCTGATGAGGCTCCCAGTTGATCTGAGGGCTCAGTCAGCCTTGCTGGGTGCCCCTCTAAAAGAACCCAGGAGTCTGGGTGCCCAGGCCTGGGCCTGCCAGAGCTCCCTGGCCCCTCCTCACAGCCAAGAAACACTGTGATCCTCAGATTCTCTGAAGGCCCCTCAACAATCAAAAAAGGGTGGGCTTCTGCTTATTGAGAAGTTGTGTCCTTTTTTGTCCTAGATTCACCTGCCCAGCCTCAAGGACCCCAAGTTCTGGGTCATGTGCTTGGGACATCCTCACAGCCCAGTCCATGAAGAGCTGGGTGTTCTGGCTCCCATGGTGCCCTCGTTCTCTCAGGATGCCTGAGGCCCTGGCCCTGAGGCCTGTCACGCCTTTCTTGCAGCATCGTTGTTTGTTTCCCGAACGCCTCTCTGGGCTAAGAGTAGAAAGGACGCACTCGCTGCCTCGGGGGCCTGCACCCTGGTGGGGGAGCCAGGCATGGATGCAGGCTGCATGGGCACCAGCTACCATGATGGCTCCCTAGCAGCACCGTCTGTATACCACACCTTGTTCTTAGCAGATCACATGTGTTTGTTTATTTATTTATTTTGAGACAGAGTCTTGCTCTTGTTGCCCAGGCTGGAGTGCAATGGCCCAATCTCAGCTCACTGCAACCTCCATCTCCCGGGTTCAAGCGATTCTCATGCCTCGGCCTCCTGAGTAGCTGGGATTACAGGTGCACGCCACCACGCCAGACTACTTTTTTGTATTTTTGTAGCGACAGGGTTTCGCCATGTTGGCCAGGCTGGTCTCAAACTCCTGATCTCAGGTGATCTGTCTGCTGGTATTACAGGCGTGAGCCACTGTGCCCGGCCAACATGTGTTTAATTATTTATTACATGAGCTTCACAAGCCTGTGAAGCACATAGATCATTCCATGACCACCATTTTAAGGATGAGGGAAAGGCTAAAGCATAGAGACAGTAAGCAACTTGCGCAGGGAGGTACAGCTAGTAGGTGGCACAGCCTGGTTCAGACCCAGGCAGCCGGTCTGGCACCCATGCTCTCAGTCTCTACAAGATGCTACCTTTGGAGCAACATGTGCCAGGAAGGCAGGGCCAGAGGCCGCTTTCAGAGGGTGTAGACCAGATGGCGGCAGCACTTGGCCCTGAGGTGTGATGGGATTTTGTGAAACAGAAGCAGCACAGGGCAACCCAGACAGAGGAAGCAGCAGCAGTATCTGCAAGGCTCAGAGGTGTTAATGGCAATCACCCGAGGAAGGAGGTGGGGGCAGGGAACTCCGGTACTTTTCCCCATATTCTTGCCTTGTTTGAATCTTCCATAATGTGCATATATTTGTTAGTTACAGGTGAAATTTAAACACACACAAAAATACAGTGAAGACTGAGTTGTGTGTCATAAAGTCATACAACTCAGCAGGAGTTGGCAAACCTTTCCTGTAAAGGGTCAGAGAGTAACCATTTGGAAATATTTTCAACTACTCAACTCTGCCACGGCAGCACAAAAGCGGCCATAGACAGGAGACACACAAACGGGTGGGGCTGTGTTCTAATAAAACTTTATTTATGGACATTGAAATGCCACATTTTCACGTGTCACAAAATAGTCTTCTTTTGAAGTTTTCAATTGTTGAAAATGTAAAAAGCATTTTTCCCTCACAGGCCATACAAAAGCAGGCATGGAGGCAGTACTGTGGCCTCTGGGCCATCGTTTATACACCCTGCCTCAAAAGGCTCAGATAGGCGAGAGAGCAGGGAGGCTCCTGAGAACCAGTCACTCAGGTTGGCTGCAGCCCAGGAGCCCCAGAAGCCCCAGGAGCGAGGAGCAGCAGGGCTGGGCCAAGAGTGGAGAGGGCTGAGGACAAACCCATAGGGCCTCGAAGGCCCCAGGAAGAGATGTTGTCACAGCTGACTCAGCCCCACGCTCAGACTCTAGTGTTACCAGGTCCTGGATGTGAGACACATGCGTCTGCTTCTCCGAGCTTCAGTTGCTTCAGCTGTAAAATGGGACACTGCCATCGACCTTGAAGGTCGTGATGCACACAGAGAGAGAGGGTTAGATCTTGTGAAAGGGGCCGAGGCTGGTGCCTAGCCTGGACCAGAGACCCAAGGGGTGACGATGGTGTTTGCTGTTCATTCACACAATTGTTTTGGTTATTCTCAGGATGTTAAGCAGGCTTATGTCCAGGTACGTGTTTTAGAAACATCTCCCTGGTACTATGTGGCGAATAGGTCTGCATCTGTATGAACACCCTTCCTTCACCTTCCAGAACATTCTCTCTGCTGCCCTGTACTAGGAGAACCAACCTGAGCAGACAGCATCCACGGGCTCCCTCACCCTCCCGTGGACAGACAACTCAGCTACTGGGGAGCCCCAGCAGGAGATGCGGGGAGGGAGGAGAGCAGGGTTCTCCCTGACTCCCTCCTGCAGGCTGTGTGCAAGCTGGCTGCATCTTTTCAGAAAAGGCACAGCACTCTCCCAGCTCACCTCAGAGATTCAATGGGTCTTCCTGCCCCTTGCCCACATCTTTGTACACTCTTCTCGAATTATCCAAATTTGAATTCGACCTGCCTGATTGATAGAGGGCATGAGACTGGGGAAAGTTACTAGCTAGGAGACTATTACTATCATCTTGATGAAGGAAAATGAAGCAGTAAACCAGGACAGTGGTGACAAGGGTGAAGGAAGAGCTGGAACCAAGACATATGTAGACATTCAACAGGTGGAACCAGGAGCATTTCAGAGAGGGAAGAATCTCCAGGAGCAGTTGCACGTCTGGCTCAGGCAACGGAGGGGATGGAGATGCTGAGAGAGGATACCCAGGGGGAGAGGCTGGTGTTTGGGATGGAAATGATAACTTTGAGGCAGTGCCTGCAAACATCCAGGTGGATAAATGCACATGTATACCCAGCCTTCCTGAATCCCTGATTTTCTACCATGTTTAGCCAGGACCCATCCAGTTCTCCCAGACAAGCCATGTCAGGAATGGCCTGGGAGCCATGGAGAGGGGTCAGTGAATAAATGGCTGCTGGCCTCGTCCTTCCCCTTCGGATGCAGGAGGAAGGCTCTCAGATGCATGAACTCAACCTAGAATTCCTGGGTCTCCTGCTGTGCCCACAGGAGAGGTCTGGGAGGACTCCATCCCCAGAGGTGCCAGTAGTTAAACAAAGCCAGAGCTGCCAGCCAAAAAACACCTCTGCCCATCAGCCAGGAAAGCTGAACAGGCTGCAGTGCTTCCATCTGGGAGGCATTGGGCTTAGATCTTCCTTTAGCCATCCATTCCTTGGAGCTTTCAGGGGGCAGGAGGTCAGATCTAGGCTTTCCTTGGAGGTGGGCCCTGGTGCTGAAGCGGGACCACAGGTGGCAGAGGGTGGTGGCTTAACTCCTTGGGCCTCACTGGTGGTTCCTAATTGGACTGCCTTCTGATTACATTGTTCTTTCAGAAACAAGCACTTGATGGCATATTTCTCAATTGAGTCACTGTTCAGTTTGCCTCCTCCCAGGAAAGCAAGCACTCTCAGGCTTCACCTCCTCATCCTGACCACAGTCATGCATTAGCCTCTCTTCAGATGGCCTCTCAGCCATTCCTTCCCTTTCTCACCCACAGAATACCCTGTGGTCAGTCCCCAGAGGGCAAGGGCCAGGTGCGGCCTTAGAGGCTTATCTTATACTCACGCGTCTGAGGGGGTGGTAGTTTGCACAATGCGTCAGTCCATCTACCCATGGTGACTTACCATGACTCTCTCTCCTGAGAGGCCGATTTGCCTTTGAGCCCCCGACTCCCACCACCTCTATCCCCAGTCCACGGGCCTGGTATTCATTAGTGTCTGTCGAGGCCTGATCCGGCCACATTGCTTCACAGGCAGCCCAGCGGGCAGACAGCTAATGCTGTGGGCAGCACAGGTCTGAGCAGCTGGTTGGTCACATGAGATGTCATGCAGGTAACAGGGGCGGCTGAGTGGACGTTAACCTTGGCGGGCTGAGACAGTGTCAGGGCCCATGGAACAGTGCCCTGACCTGCCCCACCTTGCCAGGTCATGCTGAGACCTTGAAAAGCTCAAGAAGGCTTTTTTCCCAGGGAGCTTCTGGGCCCCGGCACAGGCCCGGGGCCCCTCCTTAGTGTCCCCGCAATCGCTCTTGTTCCCTGTGCACAGAGCATCTAGTGTAGGAGTGGCTGAGCGTGGCGATCTGGACTTGAGCACATGGAAGCCGCCGAGGACTAGGGCCTCCCAGAGGATCATCAGGGGTTCAACCGTGGAACTCACACCATGCTGGGCATGAAGAAATTAAAATATAATTCAAGGGTTTCAGTTGTGTGAATCAGGATGAAAGGTGGAATTTAATGTCGCTACACAAGAAATTAGGGTAACTGTGCTTCTTCCAAAGCATTTTCTTCTCAGATTCCACGCAGGAAACAGGTCTCCCCATCACAGAATTCCCCATAAACACTGGGAGGGTCAATGATCCCCACAGACTGCACTCTCAGAGCTCAGATGAGAGCTAGGGGCCCGCATCTTGTATTGGAACGGCCAGGCTATCACAGCATTAGAGGGCTGCACAGTCTCCATAGACACCAGCAGGTAGAGACTTTCTTAAAGCAAGGCATAGATGGCCCAGCTCAGAGAAGATGGTGTTGAACAAGAGTGCTCAGGGCAAGAATTGGCCAACCTGGTTTTGCAAAGGCCCCTGGTATGGACGGGGTGGGAGTAGAGAGTGGGCTGAGCCCACTGCCCATCCTTCAATGTAAGTAAGGTCAGTGACAGCCATGGTCCCTACTAGAGAAGGGCCTTGCTCAGTCATTCTCAGGGAATCTTCCAAGGCCCCCAGTAAACCCTGAGTAGGGGCCCAGGGCAGATTTACACACGAGAGGTTCAGGGCCCGAGGGCTCAGCACTGGGTTCCCAAGGCCTTTTTTAAGATCCAATTTCCCTAGTGCTTTGAGGAGGGTGGGGGGCATCAGAAGGCCCTCTTGCTGGGAAGATCTACTTCCCATTGGCTCCTCCTTTGACGTCGTGAGCCACAGGCCACAAGCAGGTTCTGCGGCAGCAACTCAGAAGAGCCCTCTGGAGTAAGAGAGTCTGGATCCTGGTGCTCACGGTGGGCACAGCCTGCAAGCAGCTCTGCTCGGAGAAGTCCCGCTTCCTAGGACTCATTCCAACTGTGCACGTGACACTTTCGGGAGTAGGTCAAGAGCCCCAGGGGCCATTTGAACAGGAAGTTCACAGGTCACATCAAATGTTCCATGTTGCAAACCCTCCATGTAACCCCTTTTCAGGAAGTCATCAGTCTCACTGGCAGGGCGGGGGAGGGCCTGGCTGTGCAACTGTCATGAGTCCCGTCTGCAGTGTCCCTCTGTTCAGTGCATTTGGCTAAACCTCCAGCTGTATGCACTGGGCCCCCAGGGCTGCCTCCCCCCACATTCCCCACAGCAGCCCAGCATGGGGAGAAGACATCCTCAAATCACCAGGGGCTCCAGGGAAAAGCCGAGAGGGGGCACCTGGCTGGTATGAGAGCCAGGAATGCCCGTGTGTTCAGGATGGTGGAGGCAATGAGGAAAGAGTGGCCCGTTCTTCCTCTGTCCCCTGCCTGTCCGTGTTATCCCCACCCTAGCATGTTCAGAGGTAGCTCGCTGCACCTGGAGACCCCATCAGGCAGATAAACTTCTTTGTCCCACAGACAGAATCCCTCGACCTAGTCCTGCCTTCTTCCCCCAGCTGTTGTCCTCACCTCACTTCCAGCTGTGCCTGGAGAGAATCTGAGGGTCAGAATGGAAGGCGGGGAAGGAGAGGCCAAGCTGTCCCATTGACAGCCTTCAGGACTGTCTCTGCGCCAGGTTTCCTGACTCCTGGAAGCTTCTGGAGTCCTAGACAGGTCCTCCTGGCACTTTAGGAAGCAGCTCCGGGCCTGCCTCTTTCTGTGAGCCCTTCCTGTGGGTGCTGACGGTCTTGGAATCAAAGCGCAGCTGCTGAGGAAGTAACTGGGAAAAGCAAAGGCCAGAACTGCAGGATTGAGGAGGAGGAAGAGGAGGAGGAGGAGGAGGAAGAGACGGTGAGGAGAAGCCCACAGTTCATCTCCGGGGCTCCTCCAGGTGGCTGGCTGAGCAGGTGAGTGACCTGAGGACTTCCTTTCCCAGGAGGCTGCCCCACAGACTTGGAGCCGTGGGGTGGGGTGGCAGGTGAGAGGGTAGGCTCTCTCCTGGACAGCACAAAGGAAGAGTCCAGGGGGCCCAAGACAGCTGTCTCACTGTGCTGTCTGAGCACCCCCAGCCGGGCATGTGAGCAGAGCTGACTAACTCTTGCAGGAAGTGGCTTCAAGCTGGGAGGGAATGGCGGGAAGGCCACCTGGGAAATAGGGCTCAGAGGGTGCTCCCCAGCCTGGCCCCTGACTCATGAGAGCCCACTGTGCCCTTTGAGGGTGGCCTGCTCTAGCCATCTCTGTGGGTGCTGCAGGGGAACAGGGAAACAGGGGGACCCAGCATCTGCCCGCAGCCTCCCTTCTCCCACAGAGGCAGGCTCCAGGCCTCAGCTCCCACCCTCCCACCAACTCACTTCCCTGCCTGACCTGGTTTTCCTATTTTTTCTGTTCTCCAGACTTTTCCCATGGGAAAATCCCACCCACCCTTCCAGGCCAGCCAGAAAGCCTCTCCCTGACCCCTGACCAAGCGTTCCCTGCTGGCTCACAGGTAGCCAAGTCCCCGAGGTCTGATACGTGTCTTCCCGGCAGGATGCTGGGATCTCCAAGGGCGAGGTCCCTGGAGGGAGCTGGGGCTGTACAATGTTGGCACTCAGCGGGGTCTCCAGGCAGGACTGTTTCCTCAGGACAGCCCGTGGTTCCTCCACCCTGGCTCCCACTCTCCATCCCCCCTGGCTTCAGGGAGCTGACCAGGCCAGAGGCCCCTGAATTCCTGCCCGAGGGCTCACTCTTGCCCTAGGTTTCACAGACCACCTTTGTGTAGGTCGCTGTTGCTGAGCTCTTTCTAGCCCAGCACAAACCTGGGGCCCGGTCTTAGTGACTGACCCACCAGAGAGCTCCCAGTAACTCCCAGTAACTTGTCTGCCAGGCTGCTGCTCCTGTCCCTTTGAGGAACTAACGACTGTTCTGTGAGTCAGTAACTAGGGGCAGAGGGAGGGGTGACAGACTCATTGCAGATATCAGGTGATCAGTGCAGATATCATGTGATTGCTGTAGCCATGGAGCCAGAGGCGCCCCTGTTTCTGCTTCCCCAAGAGAACATTGTCCTCCCATGGGGAAGGCCCCCACTCACTATACATTTGTGACATCTAACCTAGATGGGCTCGAGAAAGCCACTCTGCACAGCAGAAAGAGCCCTGGCTGGGAGCAAGGGAGTCTGGGCTCCCCATGACTGGCAAGTGACTCCCCTTCTCTGAACCTCAACTTCAAGGGGGTGGCCCTCAGAAACCCGAAGAATGCTCACAGCTTTGTGACCTCTTGAAGTCCAAGTACGTGAAGCAACTGCGAGCTCAGCCACATCCAAAGGATCCCATGAGGGATGAGTCCTCATTAGCCTCTGTCTTCTCTGGCTCCTAGAGGAACTTGTGTTGCTGTGACGAAGCTTTGAAGTCAAGCAGCCCTGGGTTCAAGGACCAGCTCTGCCTCTTACCAGTACATTTTGCACCTTTCTGAACTTGATTTCCAGATGAGGAGATCTGAGGCCCCAGGAGGGAAGGAAAGCACCCAAGATACCAGGTGGGACCCTGGGCCTGCTGGTCTGCAGCTCTGCACTGCTTCTGCAGAGGCTTGCCCTAGAGGGCCAGTGATCAGAAGAAGGGCCAGGGTGCTGGGAAGGCTGTTCCGCTTTCAAGGGCTGGAATGAAGGTGGTTGTGTCTCACAGCCTGGCTGGCAAGGCCGGTTCCTCTACCCTGAAGCATCTGTAGATACACCACAGACACAGTGAGGGGAGCAGACAGGCTGGGACCACCTGGCTCTGGAGGGAAGCCCTGGGAAGGCTGGCTGGGCTGCCTCCTGGGTTGCCTCCTGGGGCTGCAGCGGGTCCTGTGCCTTTCCTCTGCAGATACCCGGCCTCACTCCCCACATGGTGCCCAGAAGGCCTGTGGGGGCTTCCCCTCCTGAGAGCAGCTGTCAGCAGGGGCCACGCCTCCCATAGTCCTTGAAGTGTGAACATTTCTGCTTTCACAGCACACCCACCCCAGGCCCCAGTCCCTCACGTCCCTTTAAGAAATGTCTATTACCTGAAGGATGGGGAATGGAGTGGCCTGTGGGTGGAGGAAGGGCAGATAGGGTGTAGAAGCAACAGTTGTGTTTGTACAAATGGAGCCCTCCCCGCCTGTCACTGGAGGATGAGCTCGAGGGTACAGGTGCGTCTGTGCAGATAGGTCATTGCACCTGTGCTTTGTCTGCTTGAAGCTGTGTCCTCTTTTCTAATTTCAGTAAAGGCCATGCCCACTCACCAAGCCAGGTGCCTGCCCAGAGGGGATCTTCCCCAAGGGAGTGCTGTTTCTAACATGCACAGAGGTGCTCCCTGTGCCCCTGCCTGCCCGTTGACTGTGCCTGGGCAGAATTTAGGTGGGGAGGAGGGCTTGGAAGCTGCACAACAGGTGGGAAATGAGTTCACAAACGAGAATCTCCCCAGGACAGAACATTCTTTTTCTAAATCCCAGCCCAATTGTTTGATGACCGCTAGCACTTCCAGCCAGGAGCCTGAGTCTGATGCCAGCCAGCACAGTGCCCAGGAGCCCCGTGACTGCCTCCAGGCCAGCCCTGAGCCATCTTGAGAAGCCAGAGAGCAATGCTGCCTGGCTAAGGCAGGTCCTGCCTCTTCAGTGCCTCCTTCCAGGGAAGGGTGGGGCAGAGGTCCTGGAGCCCAGCCCCCTCCCACAGCCACCCCAACTCTCAGGTCCTGGAGCCCAGCCCCCTCCCACAGCCACCTCAACTCTCCAGGCATCAAAGACCCACAGGTCATTTCTGACCCAGAGGCCAGCCTGGACCAGGCCAAGCCCCGGTGGGCTGTGGATCCGCCAAGTCTCTTTTTTGGGATCTCACATGCTCCATCTGCAATATGTCTTGGGTAGGAAGGATGAAGGCTGAGTTCCACCACTCCAGCGGGTGGACCTCAGGCTCCACCCTTCCTGTATTCTCACTAATCAACACCCCCCTCACTACAATCCTGTGTGTGTACTTGCACATACACACACACACACACACACGGGGGCGGGGGGTAGAGAGAGAGAGAGAGAGGATTCTGCGGGGAAGACATGGGAGACCCAGGACCTAGCCCAGTCGTGACTCTGATGCACGGTGATCTGGCCTGGAAGCGTCCATAGAGTAAACATCAGTACATGAGGCAGGCGCCGTGGCTCAGAGATCCCTCTGGCCCCTGTGCAGTGCTTCCATGGCTTCCTTAGCCCCTCTTTCTTCCGCTCCGCCTTCTCCCAGGGCCAGGCACAGGGAGCTGTGTGAAATAAGAGTTCATGAATGAACAAATGAATGGATGGAGCAGGGTCCCTCTCCACCCTCACTTCCGATCCCCTAATCCCCTTCCCATCCCCATCTCTAGGCCTGGCTCGGGGGGCAGAGCCCCAGGTGTTTTTCATTAAGGGTTTTACTGGGATTCTCAGGCTGTAGCTGAGGAAGGCTGAAAGAGTCACCTAATCCTCTGCCCCACCCCCAGGCTGAGCCCGACACAGTGGGAGTCAGGTTACACAGCGGGAGGCAGGGGCCTATCCTCTCCCACTACCCAGACCCTTCTTGGGCAGCCTCTGGCCGTCTCCAGGAGGTCACCCAGGGCCCAGCTCCAGTCTCCAAGCCCATTCCCCTCCACCTGTTCTTTATACTGCAACAGTCAGGACACCCTTCTAAGGAACAAAGCTAATTATCCCATGCCCTTACTTTAGAATCCACCCAGGTTGTCCCCCCCCCCCTTTTTTTTTAACAACTGGCTCTGATTTGTGGCACTTACCAATGTCCATGGTATAAATATTTCCATCATGGCCAATATCAAACTACCTTGTGAGGTCACTGAACTCATGAGCACAGTCAGCTCTCAAAAGCCAGTAGAGCCAGCTCCCTCACCATCAGCCACACCCCTGTGCCCTTGACCTAGAAAACCATCCCTCCTTTACTAGCTCCAGTTGTCCCTCCAGCCTCACTTCTCACTGCTTTTCCACCCCCAATACAGATACTGCACACTGGGGCGATCCTGTGGGTCCTTGGGTGCACCTAGCACTTTCCAAGAATACCTCTCTCCTCCTCTTTTGCCGGGCCAGCCCCTTTGACAAGACCCCATTCAGATGCCTCCTCTTCCAGGCAGTCTTCTCTAACTCCTCAAGCTGGATGGGGTGTCCTTCATCTGTTTCTACAGCACTGCCCTTGGACATCTGTATTGTTTAATAAAGCATGTGTATCCTTGCCACAAAACCATAGGTTCTTCAAAGGCCAGGGCAGGGCTCCTGATATCTCTGGGTCCCCAGGCCCTGACCCGGAGGAGGCCTCAGTGACTGTGTTGAAGGAGTGAGACACACGTAGGGACGTGCTCAGGGCACAGGGCTCCAAGGGAAGAGCCACTTTGGGGGGCTGGAGCTATTCCCTTGGGCTTCCCCAGCAGAGGCCAGCGCCACCTATGTAGCCAGCTTCCTGGGAGACAGAGGGGCACTGCCCATGCTCCTCCCACTATGGGAGAAGGGAGTTGCTCCCCAATCTGGATCTGACATATTCCAAGTGACATCCCACCACCTGCCCACTGGTTCATAGGGACACGGAGCTGCCTCTGGGGCTGGGCAGAAATGAGCTGCCATCTGCCCCCTAGTTGTTTGTGTACTCATGACCATGGCTCCCTGCAGGGCACATCATTATTAACTGTGGTGCCAGCACCCAGGCGTGTCAGGGAGGCCACCCTTTCCCATGCCTGGGAACCGCTCTGGGGCTTGCTGGGGCAGCTCCAGCCTGGAAGAGCCTCTCCCATGCCTGTCCAGGTGTCCTCTGGGACAGAACAGATGAACAGGAAGCAGCTGCGGCACAGGAGCAGCACAGACCTGGGTCTGCGCGTCCGCTTGGCCACTAAGGAGCTGCATGAGGAATCAGTTTGGATCTCAGTTTCCTCATTTGCTAAAAGAAGGTGGTGATTCCTGCCTGTCAGGGATTTTGTGACCATCAGAGTCATAGCCACTATTCATGCAATGCTTGCAAAGTGCCCACACCAAAATGCTAAAGAGTTTACTCCCATTACTGTATTTAATGCCCATAGGAGATGAGTTCATTTCACAGATGAGAGAGCTGAGGTTCTAAGGAGTTTATGGTCACACAGCCCGTAAAGTGGGGTCTAACCCCAAAGCCCCTGCTCCTGCCACTATATTATTACTCTGTGTCCCTGATATCGGAAGGTAGGCATGGATAGAGCCTGGCACATTCTAAGCACGTTGGAAATGGTAGTCCTTATTCATAATTAACCAGAATCTTGGTGCCTGACATTTAGTGGCAGGCTGCGTTTTCTTAAATCTCTTTCTAAGTCTCATCTGCGTCTGAAGGTGGGCACCGGCCCTCCTGCTTTCCCTATAAGGAAACGGAGGGGTAAGGAGATGCAACAACTTCACGCAGTCCCTCAGCCAGGGTGGGCAGAGCCTGCTGAGTGCCAGCTCTGGGCTCCCGGCCTGGTCTCTGGCTCCTGGGAGAAACTTCCTTTGTCTGGGGTGCAGGCAAGGAGGGAGTTGAACAGACAGGGCTGGGAAGAAGGGCTGCCTGTCAGGTTCGGACGCAGAGTGTCTGAGTAGCAAGACCAGCCTCCTCAAGCAGTCTCCACTTCAGTCTCCACCACCAGGGTCCACAAAATCAAGTCCAGCAGGTCCCGAAGATCCAGGCCTGCCACCTTGAGCAAACCCTGATCCTCTCCAGACCTGTTTCCTCGCCTGCAAAACAAGAGTGGTAATAACGCCCGCACCACCACACAGCTCCAGAGTTTGTATGAGAATACGATGACGGAAGGATGGTGATGACCCCGAGCACTGTGGGTGTGAGCGCTCTCTGGGGAGGGGCCGGCCCTGGCTGGTCAGCCTGTGTGGCACTGTACCGGAGAGGCACATCTCAGGGACAGCTAAGCTCGCCCTGGGGAGCAGGGACTGTGCCCCATTTCATGCACAAAGCATGCTTAAGTTCCCTCTGCGAGAAGCCCTGCTGTGTGTCTGGATTCTTAGGCCTGAAAGGCCTTACCTTTCACACCAAGCGACCAGTCTTTTCTAATGGGTTCAAGTGGTAGCACATCTGATAGGGCAAAACAGCCTCATTTAAAAAGGGAAAAATAAATAAAAATGTTTTATAGCTTTGAGAATAAGGCCAGACAGTCAGCCCAAGGTCCCTGGAGCAAGACATAGAGAAAAGGAGTTGGTAAAAGCCTTTCTTTTTCTGTGGACTCTGGGCAGCCATAAGCTGGAACTCAGCCCAGCCCTCGTGTCATGGGATCTTTTCCACCCTCAGGAGTAGCCGGGCTGGACCCAGAGGGGAGGCCAGGCTGCTCCTGCATTGGGCACCCAGGGGCCCAGTGTGGACCCTCATCCCTGGTCGTCAGGCTGCAGGGAGCACCTCTCAGGAGGATGGGGCTGGGGTCTGCATCCTTGAGGCCCCCCAGCCTGGTTCTCACTAGACCTGGTCACCCTGGCCTGGCAGAATCCTGGGAAGTACGAGAAGTCATCTCACCTGGGGCCACATTTGATGGGTGAGGGGAAGACGAGGATCAGAAGGAGGCAGCCCTGGTTAAGGGATGTCATCCTGGGGCTCCACACTGTCTCAGTCTGTGGCCCTGTCACTGGTCCAACAACAACATCTATCAGGTGCTGAGAGGCTGCAGTAGCCCATGTGCAGCCACGTCATACTTCTCCCAGGCTTGCAACAGACACCCTGTGCACTAGTCACGAGGCTGGAAAATGGCAGGACCAGGATTTTGAGCCCAGGCATCTGGCTACAAAGTCTTTCTCTGAACCACCATGCCTTCCTGCCTCCTCCGTGAGTTCTGCAGGGGTGACCATGTCTCCTGCTCCCCAACAGCCACCTTCACTTTAAGGGCTAACACGGGAGTTAAAAACCCCACAGAGGGAAGCCGTTCGCCCTTAGAGTAGGTATCCCAGCCGATTGCCTGGGCTCTGTCCTAGAAAGGGCTCTGCAGATTTGGGATTGAAGATGCTGCCCTGGGCTGGGCTTGGTGGCTTTCACCTATAATCCCTATTTGGGAGGCTATTTGGGAGGCTAAGTCAGGACAATTGCTTGAGGCCAGGAGTTTGAGGCCAGCCTGGGCAACATAGACCCCGTCTCTAATTTAAAAAAGAAAGATGCTGCCCTGGAAAGGTCTTTCTGAGGTCCAGATTGCCCACAGGGGGCTCTGAGGCAGCCCAGGGGAACCCCAGCAGGCTTCCCCTGAGGCTCTGAGGGCAGCCAGCCCATCTGCTGCCTCCTGGGTCTGCAGGTCTTAGGACTTTTCAACCTTAAATCTAGTCCAAACTTAGACTGTCCACGTGACAGCGCAGGCTTTGCCGAGGTCAAGGAGCAAGTGGGGGACTGAAATCCTGCTGTCCAGGTGCAAGGTTCACGGGCCTGGAGGACAGAGTGACTTTCTCTTACTGGTCAGACGCACCATCTGCTAACTGAGCTGCACCCCATCCGAATGCGGATGCACAGAGTCACCATGTGGACTGGGGCTAGGCCTGCCCAAAGAAAGGCCAGACAGTCAGCCCAAGGTCCCTGGAGCAAGTGTCCTCCTGCCCTCTGGCCCTGGGCCTGTTCACCTCTGCGGTTTCTCCAAGGTTACTTCTCAGCCTCAGGCAAACAGACCATGCTTTCTGGATTCTAAATCAAGATTCGTAGGTGGACAAAGGAAGTGTTTTGATGTATGAATCTAGAAATAAGGAAATGCTCATAGTTGAAGAGCACTTGCATTTTTCTAGTTTTGAGTGGTTACAAAGTCATCATTTCCACACCATGGAACACTACTCAGCCATGAAAAGGAATACACTCCTGATGCATACAGCTTGGTTGGAGCTCAGATGCAGTCTCCTAAATGAAAGCAGCCAGACTCAGAAGGCTTTCTACTGTATGATTCCACTCATAGGACATCTGGAAAAGGCAACACTTACAGAGACAGAAAACAGATGAGTGGCTGCCAGGAGCCAGGGGTAGGGAAGGGGTTGACTACAAAGGGCCAGGGAAGTTTTGGGGATGATTAAACTGTTCTAGATCCTAACTGTAGTGGTGGTTATACAATTGCATGCATTTGAAAAAAGACTATATAACAATAAGGGCGAATTTTACTGTGTGTAAAATATAACTTAGTTTTTTTTTTTAAGAAAGGAAAACTTACATTTCCTTTTAACATTACATGCCCCCTTTTTTCCACTCATTTTGATCATAACATAAATTTGTATTATAAAAAAATTTCAGACCGGGCACAGTGGCTCACACCTGTAATCCCAGTATGTTGGGAGGCCAAGGCAGGCAGATCATCTGAGATCAGGAGTTTCAGACCAGCCTAGCCAACATGGTGAAACCCCGTCTCTACTGAAATACAAAAAAATTAGCTGGGCGTGGTGGCACATGCTTGTAATTCTAGCTACTCGGGAGGCTGAGGCAGGAGAATTGCTTGAACCCAGGAGGCAAAGGTTGCAGTGAGCCGAGATCGTGCCATTGCACTCCAGCCTGGGCAAAAAGAGCAAAACTCCGTCTCAAAAAAAAAAAAAAAAAGAAAGAAAAGAAAAGTATTTCACCTAGTGGGTATCTGTGAAGCACTCCCTGTAAATCTCTGTGCTCTGCACAGAGCAGGGAGCTGGACCCAGAAGGCCCTCCTCACACCTCCTGACCCTGTGCACTCAGGCCCTGTATGCCCCTGTTTCCCTTCCCGGGGCATCTGTATGGCTTCTTGCCTAATGGTGACCCATGTGGCTCAGCCAGTTACTGTGTGCTAAAATACTGGAATTTCTGAGATGTTTCCATGGCTTGTGGGACCATAATATTTGAAGTGGGAACCTGGGAACCAGCCTCCTCCTTGTCACCCCACCCCTTCTCCAACAGGGAAGAGGAGAAGCAGGAGAGAAGCAGTGCAAGCTGTCAGGCCATGGTCCAGCGGGGACTGTGGCCCACTGTGTGACTTCTTGAGAATCCTGTGTCAAGATATCTTAGCTGATATGCCACTGCCGCAGGAGGGCCGTTGGCAATGTTTCGCTTTTTTTTTTTTTTCCATTGAACCAAAGTGCTGTGGACTATTGTGCATAAAATCAACCCACTGGTTGTTCCTTTCAGTCTTCTTTCCTGAGTATCTTCAGAATCAAGTCACAGCTCCCTTCTTACAGCCACCTCTTGTTCCAGACCACGGCCCCTCTCACAGGGACCCCTGCACAGGCCTCCCAGCTGACTGGCCCCCAAGCTCCTCCCACAGCAGCCAGCGAGATCATTTGGAGACCAAAGCCTGCCATGCTCCTCCCTCAAAGTCATGAGTACATGAGGAACCCACATCCATGAGCAAGAAAAAGAACAAAAACCCCTTAGGAAGAAGGGCCAGAAAACAGGACAATGCAATTCCTCTAAGAAAAAAGCAATACAAATGGCAAAAACATATGAAATGGTTCGGTGCGGTGGCTCATGCCTGTCATCCCAACACTTTGGGAGGCCGAGGCAGTCGGATCACCTGAGGTCAGGAGTTCGAGACCAGCTTGGTCAACATGGCAAAACCCCACCTCTACTAAAACTACAAAAACTAGCCGGGAATGGTGGTGTGCTCCTGTGGTCCCAGCCACTTGGGAGGCTGAGCACAAGTATTGCTTGAACCCATGAGGCAGAGGTTGCAGTGAGCCGAGATCGTGCCACTGCACTCCAGCCTGGGCAACAGAGCAAGACTCTGTCTCAAAGCAAACAAAACAAAATAAAAAAAATGAAATGATTCCTAATCTTATTTGCAATTAAATAAAAGAAAATCAAAACAACCGTGTGATATCATCTCTATCGCCCGCTCCAGTGGAAAGAAGGAAATTGAACCATTTGAAGGGGTGGTCTCTGGGACTCCCACCCGAAGTTTGGGCACAGTGACAGGTGTGGCCAATGGGGGAAGTTTTTGGAGGTCAATTGTAAAGAGCACCCTTTTCCATCCAGAGCCCACTGCTAGAAAAGCCTCTAAGGTGTTTGCTGATAATGGTTTACTAAAATACCCGCCCAAGACCTTCAGTTCTGCACTGTGTACAATAGCAGAAGCCTGGAAATAAGGTGCTCGCCAACAGGGAAGAACTGGGTCAGTTACAGCTGGTCCGCACAACTGAATGCTCCGCAGTCATTATATGAATGGGGTAGAACTGTCTGCACGTGCCGAAATGAAACTGGGTCAGAAAAAAGAGCTGTCAGTCCCCGTGGATAGGCCCATCCCTTTGGTGTAACTTTTTAAAAGCATAGACTTATCCTCACAGGTATGTGCACGGAAAAAGTTTCTGGAAACAGCAACCCAAAACCTATTAAATGAAATTGCCTTTGGCAAGAGACAGGTGGGGAGAAGCAGGATTTCACTTTTCATTTCGGACTTTTCTGTTCTGCTTGGATTTCTAATCATGTGCACATGCATATTTTAATTTTTTAAAGGTCATCGGGAAATATCTAGGTGGTGAGATTTGAGGTCAACTTAATTTTCTTTTTGTACTTTTCTATTTAAAAAAGAATCAAAATCAATGTGTTTAAATGTTTCAAAACAAATAAAAACCTCCACTGCTCTGGGGATAAAGTGCACAGTCCTGAGCATTATACCCAGGAGGGAGGTTCTTCCGGCATAACCTCCAACCTGCTCGTGCTGAACTCCTGGCCCCAACCCCAGCCAACCCCTTCAACTCTCTACACCACAAAGCTCTGTGCTGTTTTACCTCTGGGCCTTTGCCTATGCTGTTCCATCTGCCTGGAATGCTCCTTCCCCTCTAGGTCATCCCTTCATTTGACCTTACGTTTCCTTTGGCTTGACGCTGGGTGCCTGCCAAGTGCTTGGTGGTATCGGCCTGCCTGGTGGCTCCCCCTGGCCTCACCTCCATACCCTCAATGCTCCTGCTATGCTGCCAGCTTCCCTCACTACCTTGTAACAGCCTTGAAGGTAAGGATGGGGCCTGGGTCACTGACAATGTCCAGGGCCCAGCACTGTGCCTGGCACATAATACGTTTCATAAACATTTGTTGACGGCACTGACAGATGACTGACGGAATGAATGAATGAATAAATAGTGGCACCCCAGGCTTATCCCTAAGCAGGCCTGTTTGTGGGGTGGGGTTCCTGGCCAGGCCCCAGACGCCGGGCCTGGGCACCTGCAGAGGCAACCTGGAGGGGCAGACACAGCCGCCGGCAGCAGAGCCGCCCGCTCGACTCCAAGGTGGCTTTTATTTCCTCTTATTCGGGTGCCAAGTCCCTGAACAAATATTTTCCTGGAGTGGAAGAACAGCTTAGCTCCCAGCCCTAAGTGCTGGAAACACCGGCTGGGTAGGGCAGGTTCCAGGAACCAGAGGAAGCTGGGGCCTGGCTGGAGCTGGGGGAGGGGGTCCCGAGGGGTGCCCTCTAGGCAGTGCCCACCCTCCCACTGTCTGAAGAGAGGGCCTGCTCCGCCTTCCCCATCAGGCTCAGGGAAGCCACCACTTACTTGCTCTGCTCAGCACACAGCTGTGAGAGGCTTTTGCCCTGGGCCTCTCTGCCCATAAATCAGAATCCTCTGGGATTCTGAAGAAAACGTACGCCATGTGGGCCTCCCTCATTTTGCTGAAAAGCTGCAGCGAGATTTGAAGGAACTAATTAGAAACTCAGAAGCCCTTTTATAAGCATTTTTCTTCCCTTTAACTTTCTTATTGAGGAATAACATACACAGTGTGCACTCATCTAAGTGTATAGCTTGATGATTTATTTACATATATGTTCACCCTTCTAATCACCACCCACATCAATCCGGAGAACATTTCCGCATCCCAGGTTTTTTGTGTCCATGCCTCGTCAATATCACACCCTCAGCCCGAGGAACCCACTGGCTTTCTATTATCATCAATTAGTTTTGCCTGTTCCTGAACTTCCTACAAATGGAATCATGCAATGTTGGCTTTGTTGTGTCTGGCTTCTTGTGCTTACTATATATGCCCATGATGTTCATCTCTGTTATACCTGTGTCCATAGCTCGTCCTTTTTTGTTGCTGAGTAGTGTTTCACTGTGTGAATATACCACACCACAATTCATTTACCTATTCTCACGGCGAAGGACATTCGGGCAGTTTCTGTGTTTGAGCGCTGATGAATAAAGCTGTTACATGCATTCTTATACACACCATTCAGCAGATATATGCTCTCATTCTCCTTGGATCATAAGGTAGGTATATGTTTAGTGTCAGCAGGTATTTCCAAGTAAGTTTCCAAACAGCTCCTATGAATTCTCACTCCCTCCAACAGCCTAGGGACATCTCCCCACAACACGACATTGCCCATCCCTAAATGCAGCCGTTCTGGTGGTGGGAGGTGTGTGTGGTGGTGACTTGCACTGTTAAAAATCTTCTAAATGTTGCTTGACTTCCAGAGCAGGGTAGCAGTACTAGCCAGCCTCAATGAGCACCCCAAAAGCAGAGTCCCCCTACTTGCAGTGAGCCCCTGAATGCCATGCCTCCTGACAGGTTGCACAAGGAAACATCTGCCCTCCAGGAGCACCCAGGGTGGCAGGAAGCCAGACAGATACCTGCTGTCATGTGGCAGGAGGTGCCTGAGAGGCATGACCTGAAGTTATGAGAACACAACGGACTCAAGTGCCTCCCCCAGCCTTGAAGGAGAGCAGGTGTGGGGCGGACCTGCTGAGGACCTGCACTGGGGCAAATCCATCCTTGCACATGTGCACGCCAGGAGTGGGCGTAACTAATGTACTGGGGAGGCACAGTGGTGTTTGGGGTGGGAGGAAGGGAGAAAGCCAGGTGAGAGCTGGTCCCATGGCCAGGCAGAGTCTGCAGAATGGGAGCCTCCAGCTCCAACAGCTTTAGGGTCTGTGGACCCAAAGCAGTTTCTAAGCCCCTCTAGGCTCCTCACTCATTCAGCTCCAGGTGCCAGGGGCTCACCACCTCCCGAGGCAGCCCAGCCTCCTTTCTCTTCTGCCAGGCTGGAGAGAAGGCAGAGGATGAGGGTGATGGGGGTGAGGGAGAGGGCGCCTCAGCGGAGGGAGCATGGTCCTGGTCCCGGGGCTCCTCTGCGCGGTCGGTACCTGCAGACCCATTTAAAAAACCCTTTCTCCCAGATGCTGTGGGGCGCCCGTGCACCAGCAGTGCCTGCCCTGGGAGGGAGCCTGAGATGGCCCCACCTCAAGGCCCAGCTCTGGGACTACTGCCCCTTCCGCCGTAGATGGCCCGCTCAGAGTACAGCCTCATTCCCATCTCCCCTGCAGGAGAGCGAGGTGAGGCAGGGCATGCCGCCAAGGTGCTGCCAGTTCTGCCTCTTACCAGCCCCTCCTCCCCACCCATCCTACACAGTCATCAACCCCTACCTCTGCTCCATGGTCAGGCCTCAGGCCTCCAGCCCTCTGCATCTTCGTCTTTTCTGCAGCCCCTCAGAGGCACCCTCTCCCTTGTGGGCAGCCCTGCCGCTCCGCATTCCAGCCCCTCCCTCCTGCACCTGCTGGCACTTCACATCCTCTACTGACATCCCTTCCCCGAGTGAGAGACTGACTTGAATTTGTCCTTCCAGACCCAGTTTGACCACCCTCTGGCACCTCCATGACCCAGACGCTACGCAGGTTAGGTGCCCTGTTGCTGCACAGCCCACACAGTTCTCTGTCATTGATACCACTCTGTCATTTGTCTGCTCCCTCTGGCCACAACCTCCCTGAGAGCAGAGAGCAGAATAGAAGGCAGGGTCTTTATTCCGGCTATGAAAACATATCCCAAGCACAACCCCGAGGCAAGTGAGGCAAAAAATGCTATTTAAAACAGAAGCTGGCTGCACATTGGGAGTGCGGCACAATCTGAGAGAAGATGGCTCATACGTTTAGAAAATAACTTGGGAGAGGTCTTAGTAGGAGATGCAGTGAGTCACGCATGCAATGTACACGCGCACTCTCCCCAAACCCAGGCCAGACCGTGGGCATGATGTAAAGGGGATGGAAAAAGGAAATAGTGCCCACTGCTCCCCTCCCAGGCAGGGCAAGTGGGAAAGTGAAGAGATGGGTATTAGGCTTTGTGACACAGGACAGCAGGCTGAGGCCCAAGGGGAGGTGGGCAGTCATTGCTTGAGGAAGGGGTGCCCAAGGATGACATTTAAACACCTCCACCTTTTTTACTGTTAGTCTCAAATATGTGGCAAAGTCTGTTTGATGGCACATCCCTGTCCTGGGGGTGCCCTGGGGTGGGGGACTCAGAATGGAAGCACAGAATTGAGAGAGGGCATTAAGAACGAGCAGGGCCAAGAGGTGGGATGGGGTGCAGTTTAATTGATTTGGATATATGGGGACAGGCAGCCCAGGGAGCTGGGGTCTTGGAAACTTGCAGGTCCCATGTGGAGGGTTATTAATACATTGTTAATAAAAGTATTACTATCTGATGGCCAGCTCTACAACTCGACCCTCCTTGTCCAGTCCAGGAACTGGCAGGAAACAGGCACTGGTGTTTTCAGTGTTTGTTGAATGAATAAATGACCTAGAGAACTTTATCTCAGCCTCCAAACTCTTTGGAACACAATGTGTCAGGGAAGAATAGAATTCTCCATCCTGCAAAGCCACCTGGTGCTGGCAGTCTCTGCTCCATCAGCAGGTGCAGGGGCGGGGAAGAAATGGTCCCTCCTGCTCTGCACAGCCCAGGCCCTGCCTGGAGTCTAGGGTCAGGGGTTGACCTGCACCAGGGACAGAGTGGACCAGCAGCCTGGACAAGACTGGGAAGCCAGCTATAATAGATGCTCTAGGACACTGAGGACCCCTACAGTACAGTGTGCTGCCTCAACCTCCAGGTTTTTCACTGTCATTTTTCCCTACTCTGCACATGATTTGTTTAGACCTCTGGCACTTAAGACTGTTGCTAGTAAGTGTACAGAAATCACAGTGAGCAAACGATAAATAGCAAGCTTTGAGACTCAGTAGGGAGCCCATCATGTCCTTGAGGAAGGAAATGATCCAGTTGGAGCCTTAAGGAACAAGGAGTGCTGGGCAGGAGGAGGACCGAGAGCCCCAGGAGAAGGAAGGCGAGATACTGAATGCCTGCACAGGGGTGTGGGGAAGGAGGGCAGAGATGGACTCTGTGTTCCGCAACAAGAGGGACCAGCATCAATTCTGCTGTTCTGTACCAAGCCAGAGCATTGCCCAGAACCAGGCTCCCACCCCTAGTAGGTGACACGGCAGGATATCGCCAGGCCAAGAAGAGACTCAACCACCACCACAGCAGCTGTTGCCCGAAATGAGAAGTACCGTTTATTGCTGTTACACAAATGGACCCAGCCTCTGGCTTGGGCACTGTCCCACGGACCAGCAGACAAACATGATCAGCTGGCCCCTTTCCCCACCCCCGAGTCATGTGCAGTCATACACTCCAGGCAGAAAGTCAGTATCGAATACCGGGCACAGGTTCCCTTGGCTTGGCGGTGCGTCTCTGATCCACAGACTGGCCCACCTTTCAGAGCAGCCAACAGAGCCACTGAAACGTCGTCAAATAAGCAAGTGCAGGACCCCCGGGCTGGGGGCCTCTGGCCTCTGCAACCAGGTGGGAGGAGGATGTCCTAGGTGTCTGTGGGGCAGGCCTCGGCTCCACACGTCCGCCGGGACCACAGCCTCAAGTCAAGCTGTGCTGGGGCCATCCACCTTCCTTTGCCATTTAGAAGATGGGGCTTGGAACTTGGCAACACAGAAATTGACATCAGCCTTATAAAACCTTGGCTGAACCTGTCGACCTCCAGAAGAATTTCAGCCAAAACAAAAAAGCAAACACACAGAGGGACCCTGGAACCAGAATCCCTCCCCATGGGAAAGACAAAGGCACAGAGATTTGAGCCAAATTTCCCAACATGTTGGTATTTGCAGAAAAGTCCGGTCACGTCACACACAGCACAGAGGCAAAAAGCGAAGGCAGTGGCATTCACAGGACTACTTTATATTAAAGTTTATTACATTTGGAAAATCTACTGTACAGGGAAAAACCCATTGGATTAAGTACAGTTTTGCCAAAAGCAAAAGACTATCACTCTTTGGAAAATATTCCTGATTCCAGCCCAGGGCCCAGGGCGGGGCCGCAGGAGCTAACGGAGAACCTGGCCTTGGATGGAGGCGCTCAGAGCCAGCTCTGCCCAAAACGCCCCTTGTCAATTTCCAGGAGGAAGACGCCCCTTGTCAATTTCCAGGAGGAAGACGCCCCTTGTCAATTTCCAGGAGGAAGCAGCCCCCCCCTAAGAGGGCCCCACAGGCAGGACAGGCCTGGTCTGCAGGAGGATCTCCAGGCCCCTGCCGCCCTCCCTACAGTCCTCTCTCAGTCTGAAGGCTGAGCCGCCAGCATTCACTTCTCACATGGGCTTCTCCAATGTGGCAGTGGCCCAGGCCTCAGCAAAGCCCTGAGCTCATGGACACAGGCACAACTGCTTGAAAGAGGCGGTGGCCCCACGGCAGCCTGGACTGGCCAGCCCGCCAACAGACCACCAGAAACGGGGCCACCAGATAGTCCATACCCTGTTGCACACATGAGCGACAAACTCAGAGACAACACACAAACTCAGCCTACATTTTGGCTTCCAGATTTGGTTCTCCTAGTTTAAAAAAAAAAAAAAAAAAAGTCTTAACCCTGATGCTGTCTCCTGACCATAGATGAGGGAAGCAGGATGGGGAATACCGAATCAGCTTACTTAACTTACCTCAGAAGTAGCAAGGTCTACTGGGCTATGAACAAAGAACTAGAGGAAACATGTGCAAAAACAAGTCGATATCTAGATCAGACCTCCCCACGAAACAAAGTGGACCCCTGTCCCCTGCCATGCAGCGGCCACGCCCCCAAGATGCTTGGTCCTACCAGTAAGTGCTATAGATGTGTGAGCCCCAAGCCCCACCCGCAGAATCTTCCAGCCACATGAGGCCACTTAGGTCCAAAGCAGTCAGATCCCCCCTCCCCTCCAGAGCTGGGCCTGGGGAGAGGCTGCTTCAATTTGGAGAAACTGAGTCAGAATGGTGCGACGCCAGGTGCTGGCTGTGGTGGAAAGGTCCTATGCGAGAAAACCCGGGTGCCCCAAGTCTCCAGGAAGAAGTCAGAGAAGCCGAGTGGAGCTCCCAGCACGCCCCAGGACTCCGTGGGCAGGAGTGGCCAGAGGGGCTGGAGTGCTGGGGAGGTGGCCTGGTGGCAGGGGAGGCCAGGGCCTGCAGTTCTTCAAGGAAGAGGCAAGTGGGGGCCTAGTGAGTGGCAGGGCGGAGGGGGCGCATGGCTCCCGCATCAGGCGTAGAATTCCTCCTGTTTGGTGGGCTTCTGGTAGGCCCCCCCATTGGCTTGTTTCGGTTCCTCCAAGGAGTAGCTGCCTTCGTCCTTCTTCTTCATGCGGTACAGCATGAAACCCACCAGGCACACAGCAAAGATGAGCCCCACGAGGCCTCCAGCAATGATCCCTAGGGCAGGTAGACAGGGCCAGCTCAGTTCAGCGGCCCCCTGGGCTCCACTGCAGACCCTCCCCAAAGTGGTGGCCTTGGCTGTGGCCAGCCCCACCCCGACCCCACAGCAGCAATTCACCCCGAACTACCCCCCTGAGAGAAAACTCACCTCCCAGCACCTCCTTCCTGTCCAGGAGACCCTGCGAGGCCCCCGTGGCCCCCGGATCCACTGGGGACTGGTTCCGGTGGTCAGGCTCCACAGCCACTATAGCTGTGTTCTCCCCAGAGGTTTCAAAGGTGAAGTCCTATGGGAGGACAGGGGCAGATTGGGTTGGCTAGGTCACTGCCAGCAGCAGCAGCAGCCAGCTCCAGAAGCAGCTCCTGCCTCCCTGATCTTTGCCACCACCCACTCAGATGCACCCAAACCAGGATCGCACGGGGCCCGAAAGCCAGGCCTTCTTGCCACATCAACTCTGGACCATGGCATGGACCAATGGCTGGACCATGGCATGGATATCACAAAAAGTGATACAAAGCATACATTTCTGTATGGAAATAAGCAGGCTTATTTTAGTGTAAAGCGTAAAATTCCCACGAAGCTGCAAGATAAAAAATAGGACTTGGTATAACGTTCACTCTTGCAGCAGGGGCTGCAAGTTTGGACTGTAAGTTTGGGGAGCCCTCTCTTGGGTGATCTTTAAGGGCGCTTTTGCTCTGATCTCATAATTAGTCGGTCCTGCTCTGGGCGAGGCCCTGGGGGTAGGGGAAGGTGGGCCCCTGGCCCTGTCTTCCTGGTGAGGAATACGAGACACCCGCAGGGCACAGGCGTAGGGCGTGCCGGGTGCCAGGCATTAGGGCTAACCCACCCAATGTCCCAAGGAATGCAGAGGCCACTCACCTGCTCCCCAGAGCCCTCTGCTGCTGGGAGCTGACTGGAGGCTCCATCCTCAGCAGCCCTCTCGGTGGCAGAAGGACCTCCATCCCCTGTGCGGGGAGTGTGAAGGTCAGCTTGGCCGGGTCCTGCAGGGGCTGAGGTCTCATGGTGGCCAGGCTGCATGTCCCTGTGGGGGTGGGACGTGGCGGGCTCCTGGGCCGTGGTGGCTCTGGCGGTTGGGGCCTGATGAGTGGTTGGGAGCTGTGTGGTCTCCGTGGGTTGGGGGGTGGCCTCCTGCTCCCGGGCGGTGAGGCCAGGCTCCACTTCTAACAGGACTACAGCCTCTCCCTCCTTGGGCCCCTCTCCAGCCGGCAGGGTGGAGGTAGAGGCAGCTGTAGCCTCCAGGCCAGTGGGTTCCGGAGACGTGGGAGTAGCCGTCAGGAGCCACGTGTCCTTCCAAGTGGAGGGGGTCTGCTGTGACAAGGTGATATCTTGCAAAGCACCTGCAGGACCAGAAGCAGATGTGTTGTGGGGGGTGGGGGGAGGACCAGAAGCAGAGTGTGCTGGGTGGGT
>NW_016811019.1:2330482-2350368 GCF_001698545.2 Rhinopithecus bieti | reverse complement strand
CAGAAAGCAGAGTGTGTTGTGGGGGCTGGGGGAGGAGAACCAGAGGCAGAGTGTGTTGGGGAGGGTGGGGAGGGAGGATCAGAAGCAGAGTGTGCTGGGTTGAGGGGCGAGGACCTGAAGCAGTGTGCTGGGTGGGTCGGGGGAGGCCCCAGAGCACCTGGGCCGGCCAAGCTCAGGCTGTGAGGGAGGCTAGTGCCTGGGCAAGGCAGCTGAGGCTAAGCTCCTTGGAAAATGGACAAGGAGAGCTGTCCCTTCTCATTGTGTGTGTCCAGGGGCAGCCTGGTCTCTGGAGCCATGAGACAGGTGCCTAGGCCACCTGGGAAAGCTTTCCTGTGACCACAGGGGTGGGGTGCGTATCCCTTAGGGCCATAACTCCTTCAGTTATCCTACCTATCCCAGGGCACACACCTCTCTGGCCCCACCCTCCCTGAAGGCCCCCGCTTCCAACAACCGGTACTTCCAACTACAGATATCCCACCTTGCAGCTCTCAGGCCCCTGCTAGGTCACTTCCTCAGGGATGACCTCAGCCTCCTTCCTTAGCTCTCACCCCTCTTCTGAGGTCCACTCAAGAGCCACCTCCTCTGAGAAGCCTCCCTGACCACCTCCAGCTCAGGGACTTCTCTCCCCCAGGGAAAGGCGAAGTAGGGAAGGGAGCTTGGATGGAAGAGCTACACCCCAGCAGGCTCTGTGTGTGCTGCCTTACAGCTCCACAAGCTTATCAGGTCAAGGTATTATTCCCATTTTACAGATGAGAAAATAGAGGCTCAGGGGTCAAATAACCTTCTGAAGGGGGTTCCAGAGGTTTCCTAGTGAGTAAAGGTATTCCTAGTGAATATGAGCCTATGTGCAGCAGGCAGCCCAGCTTCTGGAGCTCACAGCCTTCACCTCACCTCCGAGCATGAGCTCTCCTTAACCAGGCAGCTCACGGACCCCATTCCTCTACTCAGCATTGCCCTTTGGAGCCAGCTGGGTGGAGATGGGGCGGGCAGGGTGCACTCAGTACATGCTCAATCAACACAGGAGACTGTCTGACCACTGCCCCCACACATGACCTGTTGCCGTCTTGGGTGGGGGCCCCCATGACCACCTCACCTGCACCTGAGCCGGAGAAGTTGTCAGAGTCATCCCCAGAGCCATCTTGATCTTCCGGGGGCACATTAGTGGCCACAATTTGCTGGAAAAGGATCAGAATATGGTATGAGTAGAGGCTTGGCTGGGGCTCTGCTGCTCCTGGTCCTCTCCTAGACAGCTGAGTGGACTTGCCCTACCCTGTGCTGCACAGGTACATAGGGAGACGCCTCTCGTGTGGCTCCAGGCCCCTCAGCTCTGGGCAGCACTTTGGTTCCCATGCCCCAACCCCTGATGCTACAACACAGCCTGGTGCGGGGCACAGGGGCACAAGACAGTGGGCAGGGCCCTCACCCTGAGAAGCTCAGTCTGGTGAGGGAGCTCCAGACCTCTCAGAAGGGCAGACAGGGAGTTGCTATTGGGAACATAGGCTGTGGCCCCCATGGGACCCCGTCAGCCCACCCTACCCTACTCTTGGGGGCCATCAGCCAGGGAGCTTTGGGGCCGAAGACTGATGACCCAGCCCCACTGAGGGGCTTTCGAAAACCCCCAAGAACAATCTCAGGACAACCGGGATGCAGAGGCAGCCTCCAGGCACGCTGGCCCCCAGGTGTGGACACCGAGGGTGGCACAAGGGGCAGGGGCAGCGCTGGGCACAGGGAACTGTCTGTTCTGAGGCAGGTCTGCCCACGCAGGGCAACCCCAGGCCTCGCCCCGACACACCTTCCCACACTCGGCCCAGTTCCCATCTACAGTCAAGACTGGGTTCAGGCCCTCTGGTCAGAGTATCGTCCTCCTTGGGGAAGGAAGGACAGGGTGCCCATCGGGCTGGGGACATATAAGGCTAATCTGGAAGGGGCCCTGCACTGAGAAGGCTCCAGGAAGTGGGCTGTGGACCTGGGAGGGGCCCTGCTGGCAAACAGCAGCCCCAGGAATGCTGCCCGCCTGCCCAGCTCCAAAAGGCAAAGGGGCCAGAGGGCAAACATATACACATCTCTCCAGTTCTTGAGGCCGGGGCTGACCGGCAGGACCGGGGGCGGGGGCGGGGAGGCAGGATCACACCACACATAGTGAGCAGGCCTGTGCAGAACACTGGTCGGCAGGGAGGTCAGCAAGTCAGGACTGCCACTGCCCTTCACACTGGCCCCAGGACCTCAGGTAAAGAAGGGAGAACCCAGCAGCCAGGTGGCAAGAAGTGTGGCTTTGAGAGCCCTATTCAGCTTCGAGGCTTAGACCCAAGGACCCCACTCACTACACAGTGTATCTTGAGAGGGCCCCAATGTCTGGGACCAGAACAAAGAATGAAAAAGTATGCAGAACAGCACAGTCCAGTGCACTAGCTTTAGGAACTCCAGACCCTGCCACTCACTAGATGTGCGGTCCTGGGATATCATTAAACCGCTTATGGCTTCAGTCTCTCCATCTGTAAAATGGGGAAATCATAACATCTACATTTCAGGACTGCTGCCAAAATTCAATGAAGCTATGCCTAACACAGCCTGGCACGCAGTGGGCACCCACAAACAGTGGCCATTGTCTAACTAGGGGAGCCTCAAATGCCAGCAGGCCTGTCTAGAAAGAGGGTAAAAGGGAGGCAGAAAAAGTTTCATGAGAAGAGGGGGACAGGAAGAAGTCAGTTCACCAGAAGCCTCTGCACTGACTTGTCACCCACCTGAGGCTGGGCTCCAAAGGGAAAGGGCCTCCTCAGCCCAAGAGGCCTTGTCAGGCCCTGGCTATAGGCCCATGGGTCTCACGCCTGGGTAGTGCAAAGCAGAGAGGGACAGACAACACCTCCCGCCTCCTGAGGCAGCCCTGGGGCAGAGCCGGACCAGGTGGAGGCTCTACATCCAGGGGCCTGGGTCAGAGGAAAGCATCAGACACGTGTAGAAACCACAAGGTCAGAAATAACACTGAACTTCCTTTGAAAGGACAAAAGCAGAACCGTACCTTCCTTCCCCCAAGAGAAAGGTTTTGACCCTATAAGGGCCATTCACAGCCCATCTACAGCAAACAGTCACATTCCACCAAGGCTCACCTACAGTGAACAGTCACTGTCCACCATGGCCCATCTACAATCAACAGCCATTGGCTGGCGCAGTGGCTCACGCCTGTAATCCCAACACTGTGGGAGGATCACTTGAGCTCAGGAGTTCGAGACCAGCCTGGCCAACATGGTGAAACCCCCATCTCTACTAAAAACACAAAAATTAGCCAGGCATGGCTGCGCACGCCTATAGTCCCAGCTACTTGGGAAGCTGAGGCAGGAGAATCCCTGGAATCCAGAAGGCAGAGGTTGCAGTGAGCCGAGATTGCAGCACTGCACTCCAGCCTGGGTGACACAGCGAGACTCTGTCTCAAGCAATCAATCAATAAAAACCAACAGTCACAGTTCACGCTCCCCCTGCCTCCACACAAGGCCACATCTGATCTACACCATCGCTATGTGCTGCTTCAAACACCTGTGCTGCCTCCACAGAGCTCTGAAGCTGCCCTGGCCTCCCTCAAGCCTGTCCCCTTCACCAACAAAGAATACTGCCCACCAGGGGGGGCACAGAGTAGGCACCCCCACCCATACTCACTGAAATCATGGCTTCACTCTCACCCAAGGACTCTGCCCTGCCCTCTCCTGCTGCACTGCCTCCCTCAAGAGAAAGCTCGAGATGGGGCAAGGACAGAGCAAGGCATTGACACTTCGACCCCACAAGCCTCCACTGCATTGTAAAGTACCGAATCTTTCAGCAGAAGCCAGAGCCATTAGATCCATGCTCCACTCCACAGATGAGGCAACCAAAGCCCACAGGGAAGACACACACACTGGGGCCCATGTACAGCCTGGGAGACACCGCCCAGTGAGACCCAGGAATGCCAGGGAGGCCCCAGCAGGTTAGTAGTTTCCCAAGAGCAGGGCTTTCCTCCTAACTAGATAGGCATTTCAGTCTGCCCGGTCCCTAAAACAATTTGTTCCCTCAGCTCTGCTGGCTTATCCCTCTGCAATCTTGTTTACACAACAAGCTCTTAAGCAAATGTTTTCTCCACTGAAACCAGCTCCCTGCCCTCCGGGGGCCTCTCCCCTCCCTGGGCCTAAGGGGATGGGCCAGAGAGACCTCCCAAATCTCCTCCAGCTTGAACCTTCTGTGACAGCCCCTCAAATGAGGAGGTGGTGAGATTTCAGCCCTCTGGGGAGGAAATTAGCAGAAACTGCTGAGTTTGAACTTGGATTACCAAGGTGCCAGCCGACTCCCAGAAAGGAGTTTCCGGTGAGATTTCCGATTTCCTTTAGCAGGCCTGCTGTGCTGATGGCCTGCAGCAAACTGCCTCTAGGCCTCTGGGCAGCTCTCCTCAGCATCATCTCCAACCTGGGTGCTTCCGAGGCTGCTTGGCCACTGTTCAAGGCTGCTCAGGAACAGGTCGCCTCAGCTTGGAGCCCACCTCATGCTCTGCCCAGGAAGGCAACAGGCCAACCAGGCTTTAACCTCTGTAAGTCCCAGGAAAACCAACTGTTCATAGAACGAATCAACAACTTTGTGCTAGGTAAGATCTAGGCTTCCACTCATTCTGTTTGTTCAAAGCAAGGGATGCCTTGCCCCTTCCCCACCCACAGTGCAGACCCTAGAAGCTCACTGAATAGAAAGCCCAAGGTTTGGCTCGCCTGGGGGCTGGGGGATCAAGAGGCAGCTGCTAGGAGTCTGGGGACAGGGAGTTAGGGAGTAATGGTCATTCAGCCCATCTCCGTCTCAGCCATGCTGGTCTCCTGGCCATACCCTGGGGACCCTGGAGAGAATCCTGGGGTCAGGGCTCTGACCCAGCAAGAAAGAGGGTGTGAAGGAGTGTGGCCTTCTCTAAGGCTGGAAACACTTTCCACCCATCCCTCTTTCACCCCTACAACTCCCCTGCAGATGAGGCAGCAGGACTGAGAAGGATCTCTCTCTAGCAGATAAGGACTAGAGCCTCTAAAAGGCAAGGGACTTGCCCAAGGCCGCCCAGACACTACGACTTCCTGTGCAGCAGCACTGCTCTCCTCACCTGCCATCCCCTTCTCTCTCCCCAGCCCCACCAGCTGAGCCCATCAGTTTTAAGGAAAACCTGTCTACGGCTCCTCAATGGGACAGAGTTTCACTGAGTTGGAATTGCTGAGCCTGCCCCAGCAGTGAAGCTACCCAGGGACCAGCCCACATTTGAGAGGTGGAGAGGAAATGGCGTGGACCGGAAGGGGACCTGTGCCCTGAGGGATGGGGAGTCATCATCACCCACTGCCAGCCACTACAGAGCACATCTTATGTCTGTGAGCAGAGAGCTGGCAGAGAAGCTTCCAGAAGGCAGCCTCAAGCCAACTGCCAGCTTTCGCTCCCATACTAGAGGTAAAGAGGGCCACTCTCCTTGGCAACCTCTGTCTCAGCAGAGCCCCTTGCTAAGGGGCAGCTGTGCTGCAGCTCCTCTACAAGACAGCTCAAAAGTGCCTTGGCTGCTTCAGAAGCCAGGATGTCCAGTGGGCATCTCAGACAGGTTTGAGGGAGGGCGGCGGGCCCAGTCGCTAACCTGAGAGGTTGCCCATCTAACCCTACCCCATCAGCCTGAGGCCATCAGGTCAGAAGGCCTTTGGTTTCCAGCCTGCACCCTGAATCACTGACGTTGGTCACCTGCTGCTTGAAGTGAGTGATGGGTAAAACACAAACCCCTTAAAAATCATCACTGACAGCCAGGCGCAGTGGCTCACGCCTGCAATCCCAGCACTTTGGGAGGCCGAGGTAGGCGGATCACCTAAGGTCAGGAATTCAAAACCAGCCTGACCAACATGGTGAAACCCTGTCTCTACTAAAAATATAAAATTAGCTGGGCATGGTGGTGTGCGCCTATACTCCCAGCTACTTGGGAGGCTGAGGCAGGAGAATCACTTGAACCCAGGAGGTGGAGGTTGCAGTGAGCCAAGATCATGCCAGGAGCTTTGGAAGAAAAGAGGGAAGAAATAGTCTGGTCCTGGCCCGGCAGAGCTCCCAGCCCCCAAGAACGTATGGCCAGGTGTCCGGCTCCAGGGGGACTTAAAAAGGGGGAGCTTCAGAGGCTGGAGTACAGAGGGCTGCCCTGAGGGGACTACTAGGGCCAGGCCTTGAAGCTCCCAACCCAACCCAGGAGAGGATAAGACAATGCTCACCCCAGGCACTAACTTGGGCAGCGCAGGGGGCCTCTGATTCGCAGTTATCCGTGGTGGAGCAGGACAGGGAAGCTGATCTGTCAGCTGTACCTGCCCCGTGTGGCCACGAAATCCCCGGCTTCTGTGGGAGCTGAGTCACTGAATCAACAAGCCCCAACAAACCAGGGATAAAGAGCTGCCCCTTATCAAAGGAGCTAGGTCATTGCCTTTCTCAAGCAGCCTGGACCAGGGGCCATGGTGCTGGTTCTGGGGCCAGTGGACAGGAGAGACCCAGACCTGTTCTAGGAGCCCAGGTTGCAAGGTCAAGAGGCAGGAGGGTCCATGGTCATGGCAGGCTGGACACCCACCCTCCCCATCCCGAGATTCCACACAACGGCAAATGTCCTCGGGAGGCTTGAAATACGGTCATAGTTGTCTTGGAAATCTTTTTTACCCCCTCGGTTTCTCAGTCAGATCTACAAATATAAGGAAAACAGGCTGACCCTCGCCTTCCCTAGACTTCAGGACTCTCGGGGGCTGAGGTCTCTGAGCTGCAGAGCCCCAGCCTTTACCCCCACCTCTGCATCAAGACACCATACTGACTGAGAGTGATATCCAGACCATCACCTGCATCCAGACTGGGGACTTCAGGGTCCCCAAGAATCACCAGGAGACCACTACAAATGAAGTCTTCTGAGCTCCCCATCCAGAGGCTGACTCTGTCACTCACAAGCCCCAGGTCCTGTAGAGGGTCTTCAGACTGCACTTTGAAAACAATGAGGAGAGGAAAAGGCATCCCCCAGAGTGGCCCAGCCTGGAGGAGGCAAGAGCTTGCTTCACTTGAGTCCGGTGTTCAAAGTCAAGGCACTGAGTAGCAACAGAGCCCTGTGAACAAGTTCTAGTGGCAAAGGGAACAGGGAAAGCTCAGCAATGTCCTATACCTTTCCGATACGTCCACTTGCACAGATAGCACACCATGGTGGCGGCCCAGCCTCCCTCCCCCAGGGGCTGAAGACCCACTGAACATCCAGAAGCACCTACATGACTGGGAAAGTGTCTACTTGAAGCTGGGCTGAGGCTCCTTCGTGCCTGGGCCTGAGCCCACTGGCTTCCTACCAGCCAGCTTGGCTGGACCCAGCAGGGATGAGCAGAAGACAGCTGCTGGAGCTGAGAGGCAGGTGGGCTGCCCAGGGACGAAGGCTGGGCATGGAGGGCAGCACAGGCTGCAGGGCCTGGTCCTGCTCTTCCAGGAGTACCAGTGGGGAGGGCGGGGGAGAAAAAGCTGCAACACTCTCTCCCAGTCCCACCGCGTTCCGAATGCCTCAGTGCCCTGCAGAGTGGATGTGCAGCTGCCTTCCCTCTGTGGGGAGCCCTGTGACCCTCTCCTTCAGCCTGGACTGAAATGGCCTAAGCACTGAGCAGGCAGGTCAGACCCGAGCACCCAGGAGCAAGGGTCTCTGGGAAAGGGTTGGAATCCACCACGCGGCTCCCATGCTGGGGACCTAGGCAGCTTTCAGCCTCTCCCTAGACCTGTTCCCCACCTAGACGCCAGAAGGGGCTTGGTGGATAATGCTAAAGTGCCTTACGGCTGACAGGCTGGCCCCGCCGGCCTCAGCGCCTGGTGCTGCTCTGGGAACGAGACAGGGGTTCTGTCCCCTAAGACTCTCCAAATGCCCCCTCCTCAGAGACCCACAGCACTGACCACCAGAGGGTGGCCCAGGGAAAATGACCAGGTCCAACATGGGGACAGTCTGGTGATAGTCTGGCCTCTGTCCCTAAATTACTGGGTGGTGCTAGAAATATCTTGCCTCAGGTTGCCCGTCTGTACAATGGGGGTTTGGCCAAAATGGTGGGACTCGTGGGAGTAGGCAGCAGGGCAGGGCCACAGGCCAGGAGACACTGGGCTCCCCCAGCCTCAGGGTTGTGGAGGAAGTGCTAGACACATCACTCCTCTCCTAAGGCTGGTTTCCAAACTCAGGAGCCGGGAAAACACAGCCCGCCCGGGAGGCAGGCTGAGGCCGCAGATGGGGTCTGGGCCTCCAGACCCGAAATGTCCCCTACTGAAGCCATTCCCAGGAGGAGGGGCCTCACCGGGGCCTCAAGGCAGCATGAGCATTTCCGGTGACAGGCACAGCAATGTATCAGCTCACTGGCTCTCTACTGAGAACAAGGCAAGCTGGGGCCTGCTGAGGGTATGACAGGCAGGGAGTGATGGGCCCCGTCCAGGGCAGGAGGGAGACAGAAATGGGCAGGAAGAGGAGGCTGTCCCCAGCAGCACTTCCGAGGGGAGGGGCGCATTTCGGGGACACTCTGGACGGCACCCCCCCCCACAGCCCCACCCTGCCACTCAAGACGGACCCCTCATTGTCCTGGGGGCTTCAGGGCAGGGCCAGGGCGGAGGGACGGCATTCACACTTGGCCTTCAAGACCACTTTCGGGTAATATTTTCCATTTAGTGTGAGGTCAGGGCTTTACAGATGGGAAGCCTGAGGTCAAGGTCACAGAGCCGAGCCTCCCAGCCCTGGGCCCTTTGCCCTGCACCGCATTGCCTGCTCACAGTACACAGGGGGCGTTTATTGAAAGAGGAGGGATCTTGGCAACCTCATACCAGCTCCGATGCCCAAGCCAAGCCAGTGCTGCCCCCAGCACCCCCATACCTACCCTTTCACAGAGCTGGCGCCTGCCTCGGCAGCTCACATGCCAGGACTGGTCTCAGAACAGGCTCAGCTGAGGGCTGGGTGTGGAGCCTCGGAGCTGGAAGACCAGTTCCTCTGCTTTTCCCCACCTGGCAAAACCCAGGCCAGGCCAGGCAGGGCAAGGTTTCACCCAGGCAGGTGTTGAGCAAAGCAGCCCAGCCTAGGCCCTGCAGCCTCAGTGCCTGGTACTGCTCCGGGAGCCAGACAAGGGATGTCTCCCAAGACTCGCCAAACACCCCCCACTTAGGGACCCACAAGGACACTTGATCACACTGACTTGATATCATCACCCTCAGCTTCCTAAGGGGAGTCATGGCTTAGGTAGGATGCCAGAGATACCCTAAATCAAGGTGACTGTGGGGCAACTGCCATCCTATGGGGACAGAGGGGGCAGTCAAGCCTCCAAAGCGCTGTCCCCCTCCCCCAGCCCTGGCTGCCCTAAAGAGCCCACTAAGGCCAGAATCTCAGCCAAGATTTCCCCAGTCGGCCCCTACTGAGAAGCCCAGCCCTGTCAGTCCCGAAGGGGTCCCCTGGAACGGGCGTCCACCAGACCTGGGGATCAGGGCACCGCTGCCATATGGACTTCTAGGAACATCCTCCCCTTGTATTTGCTAAATAAAGTATCCTCAAGTTTCACAGAGGCAGAAACTGTGCTTTTGACACAGCTGCAGCCAGCCAGGGCTCCAGCTGTGTGTGAAGGTGGGGGAGGGGAACAAGCTCCAAGGTATTACCAAAATCTCTATCAGTGTCCCTGTCATTGCACAATATCCCCTTGAAAACAAGTCCTCTGGGAGGGCTAAAGGGTTCCAGCACTTACACTACAGCATAAATCACTTCCAGGTAGGGGGGGCTAACTCCAGAACTAGGGCACTGAGGGTAGATTGGAGCTCTGGGAGACGGAACAGGATTACAAAAGAGCGGCTGGAAGATGTCAAGGGCAAATTTTTTAACCTTTGTCAAAATGTGCATGCCAGCAACGCCATGCCCAGGAAAGGAGGAAGAAATTCTCTTTGCTCTTCCAGGAGTCACAGATGTACACGGTTTCTCCTCCCGTATACAGAACAATGGGCTAGCCTGGGAACCTGCCTCTCAGATAAAGAACAATTCAGACTGAGTAGGCACTGAGGCTGCTGGGAAGCCCAGAGACACGGGAAGGCAGAGTGTCCTTGAAGGAGTCCCAGGAGAGGGTGGGGCTGGTACCTTCTGGTTTGGGTGATGAAGACAGAATTTTCTGTGAAGGCTCTCTCTGAAGAGGCTAGGTAGATCCTCCAGATTACTGGTGAGTCCCCAGGTCAAGTGGCTTGCCCTCCCTCTGATGGGCTGGCAGATTTGCAAAGCCTTGAACCCCCAGCACAGAGCTCCTAGCCCTCGTAGCTTCTGCATACGGTTAGTGCTTAGATGGCTGAAAGGGAGGCTGTGAATACAGCTCCAGTCTGAAAAGCTCAGCATGACCCTGGGAAAGGGAAGTAGCCATATGCCTTGCCCAGAGCTCAGGGACCACCAGGGGGGTCGGGGGGCAGGGCGTGTGGTAGAAAAAGAGGCTAAGCCTGTGACCTGGGCTGGAGATTACTTGAAGAATAGAAACAACTGAATTAGGCTCTGGGGGGAAAAAGTGATCACAGCTGATGTTTATTGAGTCCCCTGAGCCAGAGGAGCTGGCAATCAGTTTTTTTAACCTGAATTAATTAATTTGATCTTCACAGTCACCTTAGGTTCTAGTACCATGCACATTTTACAGATGAGAAAATTGAGGCAAAGGAGCTATGTCATCTGTCCCAAGGCACACAGCCACTGAAGCCAGCAGTCTTGCTCTGGTAGGCATGTCATGAAGCACCCATCACAGTGAAGCCCACTCTCTCTCTCACTCTCAGGAAGACAACAGCCATCGTCTCCACTGGCGGCATCCTGCAATCTGGCCCAGCATTGTCGGCCTCCATAGAGAACCCAGCTCCCTCTCCAGGACAGCCATCAGTCTGAAGTTCTGGGGACAGGCCACTGTGCCCCACTGCTGGGGGCCCTGCCCAGCAGGCCTGAGCCCCTACGAGGGTGCCCCAATGTCTGGCTTTGCCTGGCCTCCTCTCCCACCTGCCAGCCCAGCCCGTACCTTCTCAGGTCAGGAGGCAGCCCCTGGCAGAGGTTCGGGTGGAAGAGAGCAAAGTCTGGCCTGCTAGTGAAGGCTCATGTTTCTGAGAAGGGCAAAAGCCATGTTTGCAGGCCCTGTTAACGTCAGCAGCACTGGGGTCAGACCAGCAGGCCATTCACACAGAGTGACTCCAGGCTTAGGCTGGGTCAGACTGCACCCCTTCCCACAGGTCAGCCTCAGTGCTCCCCTAGACTTGCTTCTCTGTGCTCCAGGCAAGGAAGGGGCCCCAATCATATCACATATGGTATTTCATGGAATCTCTGCAAAAGCCCTCTGGGGCAGGATATGAGAAACTCCATTTTACAGACGGGGAAACTGAGGTGGGGGTAGGTGAAGAATCGTGCTCACGACGACACAGGGAGGAAGCGATGAAGTCCGGATGTGATCCAGGTGGGCTAGACTTGTGTCCTGTGCTCCTCCTGGCCTCCACAACACCTCTCTGCTCCAGCCCGAGCCGGGACTAACCAAGCCAGCTAGTTCTCGGTCCCACCTCACCTGTCAAGCCCCAAGGTCTCAGGACTCAATATTGGGCCCCCCAAAGGTAGGAAGGCCCAGGCCTTCAGGCTCAGGTGACTGCCTTACACAGGGAAGACAGGCAGGCCAGAGTGCCCACTGCACGCCCCGCCTCCACAAGGTCTGTAAGAATGAACCTCATTCACCGGGGGTGAGGAGGAAGGCAGGGGCTCTATGTCCTTCCTACCATTCCCTGAGCCCAAGACAACCAGTCACTGCTGCAGATTCACCCAAGGAGACTCAGGGGTGAGCTTCCTGGACTTTCCAGGCCTGACCCCAGGGAAACTCCTGCTGTGCTCTTTCCCCAGGCCCCAGGTCCCTTTCAGGGAGGGAGGTGGGGGGCAGGGCCTGAAGATCTCATGCAGCCCAAGCGGGGCACATGCTTCCAGCCTGGCCCTCAGCCCCGCAGGCCCTGCCCAGCCTTGAGGTCTTGCTGCCCAGACCCTCCCCCACACCCCATCCTGGAAGAGATATGGGCACCACCACAGCAGCACTGCACCCTGTGGTTTTCTCTGGGAGAAGCTAGAGTGACGTCAGCCTCTAGGAAGGTCTCAGAGGCTCCTGAAACGTCCCACAGCCTTGGGCCCTGCAAGCCCAAACCTGACCACCATATTCGTCTGGAACACTCCAGAAAGATGGGCCCTCCAAGGCCTCGGACAGTTTCCTGGGCAGCAGGGATGACAGGAAGCTACTGGAGGCAGAGTCAATGCCACTCTGACACAATCAAGTCCTCAGCCAGGTAAGGCCCCTGGAGCATCAGTGGCCACCACTGGTATTGGTAACATGGGAACAGCAGGGTCAGGGCCCAAGTCCTAAAGGGCTTTCTGGGCCCCAGCTTGTGACAAATGCCATAGGTGGCCATGAGCTCCTCGGCCCTCCAGAAGTTCCTCTAACTTCCCCACATCCCACCCTGGCAGACATGCAATCCTCACCATACGCATCCCAGGCCAGGAGCCAGAGTTCTGTCTCCCAGCCTGCTGAGTAGCACAGAAGATCCAGAGAGAGAGCCAGGCAGCCCCATGTGGAAATGACTATGAACTCAAGTTCACGCCACTGTGGGGAAGTTCCCTGAATACCTTTGGAGATCCATGGTGCACACGAGTGGTCCTGGAGCAGGACTGACAGCCTCTGCAGCTCCCTCAGGGAGACCCCCTGCCCTGACACTTCCCATGGCCAGAAGGCAGCCCCGCAGGTTTGGAGCTCCATAAAATATCCTGCCTTACCGCCCAGACTCCTAGTTCGATACTGCTGTATCATGGGACTCTGGGACAAAACCCTTCCTGTGGGGAGACGTGACAGGTGCTGAATTGCGAACCCCGTTCATTGTCACTGCAGAGACCACCTCTCTCATCTGGTTCCAGTAGCAGCCACCCTGTCTTACAGGAATCCCCTGGACCAGATATGGAACTCTCACCACTGCACCGGACTACGCACACAGCAGGTGCCCAGACTCTGGGCTTTAGATCTGGTCAAGCCAGATAGGGCTCATGAAGCCCTCAGAACTTGAGGCAGCAGAGCACAGGCAGGCCCCCAGATACCCACCAATCACACGACACAGTCATAAGAGGCCACGCACACCCAAAAGCATTGCCTCACCTCTGCTTCTCAGCCCCTTCCCCCCATGTCACAGATGGGTTCACTGAGGCCAAGAGAGGCCTCTGGACACAGCCACTCGAGAGTAAGGAGGCAGGGCCAGGACAGAAAGCCAGGCCCCTGAGCTCCAGCCTGTGTCTTGCTGTACTCCCCGCCTCGTCCCGGCCCCCAGAGGGCTTGCAGTGGATCAAGGTTGGTTGGGTGAGTCTCAGGGGAGGACCCGTGGGCCTGGCACCATGACTCAGCTGATGAGTGGACTGATCAACATGCCCGCCTTCCCCACTGCCCCAACCTGCCCGCCATGGCTTTCATTCCTGCTGCTGAACGGACCTCGGGCAAGTGCCAGGACTCTTGGGTGTGTGTGCAGAGAACATCATGCAGCCCCAGCCCTGGCCCAACCTCACCCAGGCGCCTCTGTCCACTCCAGCTCCCACAAGGAGCTCGAATCCACCCCTCAAGCAGCCTGCCCTGCCCTGCCCTCCACTGGCCCAGCCCATCCCACCATTGAACCCTTGGGCAACCAACTCTCCTTCGAGTCCCCAGAAGGAATACTGGCAGAGGAAGGTGAGCCCCCAACAAGTCCTTCAGTGTCACCTCCGCCCTTCCCAGGATAAGGTGTCTCTGTAACCATGTGGCTCTCAGAACTGAGGACGAGAAAAAGGACCCTTTGGCAGAGGAGGAAACTGAGGCCCAGAGGGGCAATGGCCTGCCACAGCCACACAGTCGGGGCTCAGCTGAACCAGGAAGGCCAGGTGACCTGACTGCCTGCCTCTGCAGGAATAACTTCCACAGACTTCCAAGGCCAAGGCCATGATGAATGTCAGAGCCACAGTGAAAAAGAGGAAAGGCCACAAGCAGAGGTGGGAGGCAGAAAGGAAGCTGGTGTCTGAAAAGGAAGCTGCAGCCAGGTAGTGACAGGGCCCCCAAAACTGAGATTGCAGCCTGACAGGGAAGGCAAGTGAAGAGTGCCCAGGCAAGGCCCAAATGCAGTGGCAAGCTGTGCAGTAGGTAACCCCCCCACAGACACACGGACACACACACACAAACACACACATACAGACACACATATACCCGGACACAGACACACACAGAGACACCCATACACACAGACACACACACGGACAGACACAAACACACAACGCACACACACACAGAGACACACAAAGACAAACACACAGAGGGACATACGCAGACACATGGACGTGGACAGAGACACACACACACAGACACATGGACACACACATGTACACATGGAGACACGCAGACACACATACACACACGGCATCTCACGGGGCTGCAACCCTCAGTTGAATCACTAGGCAGAGAGTTTTTCCCAGGGCTGATGGCCAGAGGAGGCACATCCTCTACATAGAATTAGGCAACCACGAAGCTATAAAAGCCAGGAGGTCAGAGACCCTTGAGGGGCTCCCAGTGGGGAGCGGAACCGGTGGCAGCCTCGGGAAGCTCAAGCGCAGCAGGAGAGGTCGCTGGGCAAGTCCAGCCAACCGCCTGTTCTGCTCTCCTGACTCAATGGCCCCAAGACCCAAGATTTCCCATGGCACGCCCCCCTTGCCCCATAAGCTCGCCCCCACTCTTACAGGCCCTGCCAAAAAGCAGGACACTTTCCAGGGGAGGCTCAGACCACCCCTCCCAGAGATCCCCACAGTTCTGACCACAGGCAAGCTGACCCAGTGCACCCGTCTCAGGAATGCCACGGACCTTCTCATACTGTCTTTCCACCCAAATGAAAGCTTCCTGAGGGCGGGCAGAAGCAGTAACACCAACCTGCAGCTGGACACCACAGTTGCTGAAGTCGCCCCAAACCCAGGGTCTCGCCTCTGCGGTCTCACCTCTACAACCTGCACCCCAAACATACCTCTTTGTGGTGAGGGGCATACACCTATCAGCCCTCCCGTGGAGCCTGTCAGGGTACTCATGTCCCACTCGGTGGAAGGTTCCAGAATGCATGCTCCCATCCAAAACCCAACCTCTGCTGGAACAGCTGAGAGAGAAGTGACAGGGTACAGGATCCCGGCACCAAAAGCCCTCTTTCCACAAACTCCCTGAATCCCATTCTTCTCTAGACACACTTAGGCAGGGCCGCAGGCCCCCTTTCAACCCAAGACTCCAAAACTGGTTGGTGAAAAGAAGGCAATCGGGCAAGAGTCGAAGCATAGCAATCACTTAATGACCATTTCCTCACCGGCTGTCCCTGCCCCCAGCGGGACCTGCTGCTGAAGGGGACCAGGAGGTGACTGACTGTGGCACCAAAGCTACGAGTCCTGGGTTCTGGCCACCACCTGCGTCATGCTGCCCACCTCCCAGGCTTACAAAAGAATCTGCTAATTCCACGAATGTTTCCCCAGAGCCCAAGGTAAAAAGATGGTGTAAGCTGGGCATCACCTGGGGTCCGGCCTGAGGGCATCATCCAAACAGGCCCCTCCACACCCAGTCCACACGGTTCACACCCTGCTCTCTCAGGTCCCTGTTTACTTCCTGTGAGGAGCTCTCGCCTGTCCCTGAGCGGCTATCAGTTGAACCCAACACAACTCCTGGATGTTACCCGGTGCTCAGTTTGCCTGATGGCACTGTTCAGGCCAGCTCAGCCCGGCCTGGGCCCCTCCACCCAAAATGCTCACACCCATGATTCTTCAGGATGGACCAGCAAATGCCCAGCAGAGCCTTGCAGGCTTCAGCCAGCCCCCAAATGCCAGGCTTCTCAGGAGAGACTTGACAGCCTTGCGATGTATTCACACCATATCCATACACATACGCGCACACACACACTGCACACACACACACACAAATCCTGGCTCAGCCATTGGAGAGGCCCGCCACCCTAGGCCTCAGCTTCCTCATCCACAAAATGGGGCAATGATATATATTGTAAAGGTTTGGGGTAAAGTTCAAATAAGAATGAAGGAAAAGTACTGAGCACTGAACAGCAGGTGCTCAAAAAAAAGGTAACCTTAATTGTATCGACAGCTTACTTTCTTCAGGCAGTTTCATCACAGAGTACTTTCACATATCCATTATGAAATGAATACACAAATGACAGAATGAGGACAGGGAGAAC
Source organism: Rhinopithecus bieti (assembly GCF_001698545.2). Lineage (NCBI taxonomy): Eukaryota > Metazoa > Chordata > Mammalia > Primates > Cercopithecidae > Rhinopithecus > Rhinopithecus bieti. The sequence goes on along the minus strand of NW_016811019.1, from coordinate 2,334,150 downwards.
AGGTATCGTGATATCCGCTTTACAGATGAGGACAACAAGACTTGGAAGGAAAGTGACTCACCCCAGATTACGGAGTAAATTAGTGGCAGAGCTGAGACTCAGTCCTGGGGCTCTACTTAATCCAAAGCCACTTCTGGCCTGTCACACAGTATGGATGCATATTATCTAGAAACAGGAACTAAAATCCAAATCAAATGTGGTAAAGAGATGGGGGCATGACCAAGGCTGAGAGTAGCAGTCAAGGCTGAAGAATAATGGCCCTCAGCTGGTCAGTCCAGCTACCTGTGACCAGCAAGTCACTTACATGTAAAACCAGGTCGAGGAACTTGAAACATGGGGGTCAGCAAGCACTTCCCCCCAAGAGAAGACTCATTTTTCTCCACTGAGAGAAGCCGCTAAAGGCCTCACCTGGGCAGCACCTCTTTGTTACTCTAGGTGGGGTGCAGGGAGGTAGAAGGGAGACTGCAACAGGTCCCAGTTGAAGTTCATAAATGGCACAAAATCCACGTATCACAGATCATCAGTCTCACTCACAGGCAAGGCCCTTACCCAGAGCCTGAAACTCTCAGCTTGGAAATAAGCCTAACCCATCTGATTAGTTTCTTAGTGCCACTGGAGAAAAGTAACAAATTAGAACCGATCAGAAAGGCTGCTGGCAACACTCAGGCACATAAATGTCACTGCTGGCTGTTCTCTGGAAAAAGAAGAAAGACCAGAATTCAAAACAGAGCAACCTGGGGCACCAGGCAGAGGGGCAAAGTGCTCTTCAGAGCACAGTAAATCCAGGAGACAATGTCCTAACCCAGCACAATGATGAGGACGACGACCCTGGCATGCAGAGATTAAATCATGCCTAGCATTTTTTGGTTGATAAAGGAAGGGAAATAAGTATTTCAGAGAGTCCTGCCCAGAGTAAGAATACTTGAGGGTAACAGGGATTCTTAGCTTGATGAAAAAACACGAATACACAGGACACCTCATTCCCAAGGGATTTCAGGAATCCAAAATTTTGCTGCAACAGAAAAGATTCCTCTAAAAAACTGTAGAAGTCAAGCTTTTCATTAATTCTTTCCAGGCTCTCTCCTTTCTTACTGTCTCCCTACCAATGTGTGTTAATGAGGTTTTACTGGAACCCATCAGGAGCCACAGGTAGAGACTTAAACAGGCTCCACCCTCCCTGTGGAGCTGAAGCCAGGGGTGACATCACTTCTAGAAGGCTCTGAGCCTGAGCGGAGGCAGCTAGTGCCCCCCCCTTAGCCTCTCTGCCAGGCTACGGGAAAATGTCTCTGCCAGTCCCCGTAATTAGGGCAAAAGGAATTTTATGCCTTTCAAGAAAGAGAAGACAGAAAGAAAAACAGCAAATAACTATTCCAGAACAAGCCACTTTCTTACACGGCAGAAACAAAAGACCATAGGAAACACACACACACACAGAGGCACAGAGAGAGAGAGAGACAGAGATAGAGGGCGCGAGGAAGAGAGAGAGAGAAACCTTTTTAGACAAACCTGTTTTAGTCTCTTGGGAGTGGTTTTGAGCAACCTCCTCTCCTAGCAGCCTCCCCTCACCCATTCAGTCACTCCCTGCCTTCCTGGTCCCCAGGGGGTTTCTGACCTGCTTCCCACTGGGGCCACAGTTAACTTTCAGAGAGGGTCAGATCTCTGCCACTTGCGGATATCTTCTCCCATCTTAAGCAAATCCCAGCTGCCTGATTTATTTTAGCAAAGGGGTATCAGAGCTCTGGGAAGGCACTGCATGTCCCCACCTTTTAATCTAACATGGACACTCACTGTAAGAGGGAGAAGGCAGAACTGGGAAAGAGAAAACAAACTAAACTTTGTAAGATCAGAAAAAGCAAAAAGAATACCTAAGCTTCAAGCCAGAGTCTGACCCCAAAGCTTGGGTGGGGCTTTCAGGCTCAGCCGGAGCACCTCCTCCAGGAAGCCCTCCTTCCCTGTAGCTCCAGGGAGTCTCCCTCCTTTCCCCTTTTGAGGCTCTCCTGCCTACTAGGCCCGATGTCCAAGTTTCTGGGCAAGAAATAATGCCTCACACTGCAGCATCTGCCCCAGTCCACAGAAAACTCCAGGAAAGGTAGTCCACAGGGAATCCCAAACTCCACCTGCCTCCCCAGCGTTAAAGGGTGCGGTGGGATCCCAGGGTTCTGGAATGTCTGCTTTACCCCAGGCAGGCAAGGGAACCAGCAGCCCTCCTAAATCCAGCCGGAAATAGGTGGAGGACCCAACTTCAGCCGCCCCTGCTGAGGCCCCATCATGTGCGAGAATGGGGCAGTGAGGTGACGCCCGGCGGTCCAGGGAGGTAAGCTACGCAGCTCCATTCTCTTCTCCAAAGTCGGAGCGAAGACTCCAAGCACAGTCTCAGTTCCACAGAAACCACCACCCTAGAGAGCAGCTTCTTGGACCTGAAAGCCAGGAGTGCATGAGACCCAGCTCGGAAATCACGGCTCTCCTCGTGCTCCCAAATACCCCTTACAGTCCAGCCCATTCACAGCTCAATAGGCACAGGGACCGCTCCTGGACCAGAAAATGTTTGGAAACACGAGTCACCTGGGAAGCAGGGAGGGCGCTTTACACATCAGCCTCAAAAACGACTGTTCCTACCTCATCTCCCATGAGACAGACTCTTAAAAAAAAAAAAAAAAAAAAAACCAAAGCGCTCAATAACTGGCAGCTATTACAAGAGGAAACGCTTACAGAGGGTCAGCGCTGCTAAGACTTATCCAGATGTCACATTAGCAGTGAAGGACCCGAGTGCCCACCCCGCCCCCGCCCCTTGCCTGCCCACGTGCCTCCCTTTGCCAGAGCTGGGGAAGTCGAGCTGTCCAGATGTGGTGGACCGCCACTTCCGGAAGGGGAAGTGCCCCTGGCTCCGCACCTCCCCTCTGCATCCCGGGGGATGGCCGAGCCGACCCGCAGGAAGGACCCCGGGACGCCAGCACCGGGCGCGGGGGCTGGGGAGGCGGACTTGGGTGGCGGACTCGGGCACCGGGCGGCCCGCGCTGACACCTGGCTGCAGCCCAGGTCCCAGCCCCCGTCAAGGCCGGCGTTACGGGGCGGTTCCCAGGAAAGGGTTACAGGGGCCGAGAACAAAGCGACCCCATTGGGGAAGGCGGGCTAGCGGCCGGCGGCCGGGACGGGAGAGCCACTTTCTGGGGACCCTCAGGCTGCTCTTTGTCGGTCACGTCCCTATTTGGTGGAGCCTCAGCCCCGCTGAAGGTGGATGCTGCATCCCACCCAAAGGCCTCTTCCAGCCTCGAGCTCCACATCTGCCCCTCTTTTCCCCCAGCTGCACTGGGCGGGCCAAGGGACCCGCCTTCCCTCTGCGCGGCTTCAGCACAAAGCCGAGCCGGGAAGCGGGAGGCCATTCCCGGGTCCCCTCGCGTGGAAGGCGCCCGCGCCTCGGCCGTGCCCGGCACGGGAACGCGCCCTCCGGGGCCAGCTCAACTTCAGCAGCCCAGAAGTTGGGCTCCTCCAGGTCTCCAGCGTTCCGAGGCCAACTTCCCGGAACCTCCCGCTGCCGGGCCGGCTCGACTCACCTCGAGCCGCCCACGACAAGCCCGAGGGCCCTGCAGACGCTCGCCCGCGCCCCCCACGCAGCCCTGGCCCGGCTCCCCGGGTCAACGCGGCCGCCCGCCCGCCCGCTCCTGCGCCGG